>NC_092419.1:1842241-2142241 GCF_040894005.1 Engystomops pustulosus
ATCTGAAGACACTTACCTCGCTGTAGGTGGGACCCCCTGTAGTAACCGGAGATGTAACATTGTGTCTCTTACAGACTTGCTGACCGCCCCCCCTGGATGGAAACACGGGATGAACTTCAAGCAGCCGGGTAACCATCGGATCTTACTTCCTCCACACATGTGCGCCCCATATTTAGATCCCCCCCCCCCCCCCCCCACTGAAAACCCTTGAGTTCTGCTTGTTTTCTAGTTCTATCCGCTCCTGGGAAAGCTGGGTATGTATGTACTGCTATAGGCAGGTTCCGCAGCTTTCTCAGAAGTAGCTGGGATGATTCCTGGATAGCGGATGTTGCTGTGCCTTAGACATGTGCACTTAAAGGGAATGTTACCCAAGTGATAATGAATAGGTCCCCAATATCAAACACCACATATGGGACAATGGCGTCAGAATTCCAGCTCCATTCTCTCTGCAGTGGCCAATTGCTGTTACTGCAGCCCCCCCCCCCCCCCCCCCTTCATGTGAGACTATTAAACCCCAAAGATCCAATATTGATGACTTGTCCTGTAAGTAGAGAAAACCCCTTTAAAGTAAACAATTCAATCCCACAGATGGAAACCGTCCTCCGGGGATCATTCCCTTTGCCTTGCTGTTGGGGTCCCTGGAGGATTTTACATTGGGAGACTCCAGCGAGGATGAGGATGATGTGAAAGACAAAAAGGAGGAAAAGGAAACAAAGACAGAAAGTCTCCCGAGGAGCAGCAGCCTGGAGGAGCTGGGAGTGGAGGTAACGGGAGGAGGATGGGAGTAGTCCTAGCACATCACTGTGTACTGACAGGTAGGACGGATCATTGCCCCTTGTTACTTCTCCATCAGACGGTCTCCAGCTCGGCGCCTCTTCCCCCGGCTCCACTGCCTGAAGAAGCCCCCCAGGAGCAGTGGGCCGTCCCCCTGAACAGTCATTCCCCGGTGGATGATTTCTACAAGCGGATCCCGGATCTGGCCTATAAGGTAGGAGGAGGATAGGATCCTGTATACTGTGCCGAGCTTTCCTGTATACACACATCTGTGTCCCTGCAGCATCCATTCGAGCTGGACGTCTTCCAGAAGAAGGCCGTGCAGTGTCTGGAGGCCGGGAACAGCGTCTTCATCGCTGCCCACACGTCCGCGGGGAAAACCGTGGTGGCGGAATACGCAATAGCGTTATCTCTCAAGCACATGACCAGGTGAGCGCGAGCTGTAGGTGTACTAGACCACAGAGCTTACACCATCCCATAACCCCCCTCTCCTCCTCCTAGATCTATATACACCTCTCCATCCCATAACTCCCCTCTCCTCCTCCTAGATCTATATACACCTCCCCCATCCCATAACTCCCCTCTCCTCCTCCTCCTAGATCTATATACACCTCCCCCATCCCATAACTCCCCTCTCCTCCTAGATCTATATACACCTCTCCCATCCCATAACTCCCCTCTCCTCCTCTTAGATCTATATACACCTCTCCCATCCCATAACTCCCCTCTCCTCCTCCTAGATCTATACACCTCTCCCATCCCATAACTCCCCTCTCTCCTCCTCCTAGATCTATATACACCTCCCCCATCCCATAACTCCCCTCTCCTCCTCCTAGATCTATATACACCTCCCCCATCCCATAACTCCCCTCTCCTCCTCCTAGATCTATATACACCTCTCCATCCCATAACTCCCCTCTCCTCCTCCTAGATCTATATACACCTCTCCCATCCCATAACTCCCCTCTCCTCCTCCTAGATCTATATACACCTCTCCCATCCCATAACTCCCCTCTCCTCCTCCTAGATCTATATACACCTCTCCCATCCCATAACTCCCCTCTCCTCCTCCTAGATCTATATACACCTCTCCATCCCATAACTCCCCTCTCCTCCTCCTAGATCTATATACACCTCTCCCATCCCATAACTCCCCTCTCCTCCTCCTAGATCTATATACACCTCTCCATCCCATAACTCCCCTCTCCTCCTCCTAGATCTATATACACCTCTCCATCCCATAACTCCCCTCTCCTCCTCCTAGATCTATATACACCTCTCCATCCCATAACTCCCCTCTCCTCCTCCTCCTAGATCTATATACACCTCTCCCATCCCATAACTCCCCTCTCCTCCTCTTAGATCTATATACACCTCTCCATCCCATAACTCCCCTCTCCTCCTCCTAGATCTATATACACCTCTCCATCCCATAACTCCCCTCTCCTCCTCCTCCTAGATCTATATACACCTCCCCCATCCCATAACTCCCCTCTCCTCCTCCTAGATCTATATACACCTCTCCATCCCATAACTCCCCTCTCCTCCTCCTCCTAGATCTATATACACCTCTCCATCCCATAACTCCCCTCTCCTCCTCCTCCTAGATCTATATACACCTCCCCCATCCCATAACTCCCCTCTCCTCCTCCTAGATCTATATACACCTCTCCATCCCATAACTCCCCTCTCCTCCTCCTCCTAGATCTATATACACCTCTCCCATCCCATAACTCCCCTCTCCTCCTCCTAGATCTATATACACCTCTCCATCCCATAACTCCCCTCTCCTCCTCCTCCTAGATCTATATACACCTCTCCCATCCCATAACTCCCTCTCCTCCTCCTAGATCTATATACACCTCCCCCATCCCATAACTCCCCTCTCCTCCTCCTAGATCTATATACACCTCTCCCATCCCATAACTCCCCTCTCCTCCTCCTAGATCTATATACACCTCTCCCATCCCATAACTCCCCTCTCCTCCTCCTAGATCTATATACACCTCTCCCATCCATAACTCCCCTCTCCTCCTCCTAGATCTATATACACCTCCCCCATCCCATAACTCCCCTCTCCTCCTCCTAGATCTATATACACCTCTCCATCCCATAACTCCCCTCTCCTCCTCCTAGATCTATATACACCTCTCCCATCCCATAACTCCCCTCTCCTCCTCCTAGATCTATATACACCTCCCCCATCCCATAACTCCCCTCTCCTCCTCCTAGATCTATATACACCTCTCCCATCCCATAACTCCCCTCTCCTCCTCCTAGATCTATATACACCTCCCCCATCCCATAACTCCCCTCTCCTCCTCCTAGATCTATATACACCTCTCCCATCCCATAACTCCCCTCTCCTCCTCCTAGATCTATATACACCTCCCCCATCAAGGCTTTGTCCAATCAGAAGTTCAGAGATTTTCGGATCACGTTTGGGGATGTGGGGCTGATCACGGGGGACGTGCAGCTGTACACGGGGGCCTCCTGCCTCATCATGACCACAGAGATCTTGAGGTAGGTCCCTCGCTGTCACTACTTACACCATTATTTTGATTGTTGGGGTCCCAGAAGTTGGACCCCCGCGATCTAGAACTTGTATCCATAAGATTTCGGGACCCCCTCCCCCTCTTCTCCCCCCCTCCCCCTCTTCTCCCCCCCCCCCTCCCCCTCTTCTCCCCCCTCCCCCTCTTCTCCCCCCCTCCCCCTCTTCTCCCCCCTCCCTCCCCTCTCCCCCCCTCCCCTCTCCCCCCTCCCCCCTCTTCTCCCCCCTCCCTCCCCCTCTACTCCCCCTCCCTCCCCCTCTACTCCCCCTCCCTCCCCCTCTTCTCCCACCCCCTCCCCCCCCTCCCCCTCTTCTCCCACCCCCTCCCCCTCTTCTCCCACCCCCTCCCCCTCTTCTCCCCCCCCTCCCCCTCTTCTCCCCCCCCCTCCCCCTCTTCTCCCCCCCTCCCCCTCTCCCTCCCTCCCCCTCTTCTCCCCCCTCCCTCCCCCTCTTCTCCCCCCTCCCTCCCCCTCTTCTCCCCCCCCCTCCCCCTCTTCTCCCACCCCCTCCCCCTCTTCTCCCCCTCCCTCCCCCTCTACTCCCCCTCCCTCCCCCTCTACTCCCCCTCCCTCCCCCTCTTCTCCCCCCCCTCCCCCTCTTCTCCCCCCCCCTCCCCTCTTCTCCCCCCCCTCCCCCTCTTCTCCCCCCCTCCCCCTCTTCTCCCCCCTCCCTCCCCCTCTACTCCCCCCTCCCTCCCCCTCTTCTCCCCCCCCCCCCCCCTCCCCCTCTTCTCCCCCCCTCCCCCTCTTCTCCCCCCCTCCCCCCTCCCCCTCTTCTCCCCCCCCCCCTCCCCCTCTTCTCCCGTCTTCCAGGTCGATGCTGTACAACGGCTCTGACGTCATCCGGGACTTGGAGTGGGTGATCTTTGATGAGGTTCATTACATTAATGATGTGGAGGTAAGTGTTCACACCCTGCACGGAGGTAAGTCCCTCTCACACCCCCATTAACCCCACGTATCCCCCCTGCAGCGCGGTGTTGTGTGGGAGGAGGTTCTGATCATGCTCCCGGACCACGTGAACATCATCCTGCTCAGCGCCACCGTCCCCAACACCTTGGAGTTTGCGGATTGGATTGGGTGAGGACGGACGGACGGACGGAACAGATCGTCTCCTTATTCCAGTCACTGGTAATAATATAACCACGTCTCACAGGAGGATAAAGAAGAGGAAGATCTACGTCATCAGCACGAGCCGGAGGCCGGTGCCGCTGGAGCATTATCTCTACACCGGGAACAGCCACAAGACCCTCAACCAGTTCTTCCTGCTGCTCGACGCCACCGGAGGCTTCCAGACCAAGGGGTAAGATCCGCAGCAGCGCCGCACGTTGTATAGTGGCCGTGCTCAGTACTGTACGTGACATCACATGAAAGAGCCGCCCGTGTCAGAGGGTCTTACATGGATCACATAGTCTTGGGATAGTTCAGTTCTGGAAAACTCCTTTAATATTCCATGTTACACCGTCTGCAGCCACCACTAGAGGGAGCTTTAATCTGCTGTACCTGTTACTCCACATGGTAAAGGCTGCTGAGTGCTGATGGGACCCCCAGAGCTGCGCAGGATGAGGACCCCTTGTCCTGTGGTCCCACTGATTGTTCTGGGTCTCGGTGGGCTGAGCCCGATAGTGGCCCATTTCTCCCCTAACGTACGCCCCCTGTCTCCACAGATACTACGCTGCAGTTGAAGCGAAGAAGGAGCGCACCTCCAAGTACTCGCAGTCATTTGGCGCCAAGCACCCGCATGGGGGAGGAGCCGGACACGTAAGGGGAGACGTCACCCCCCGTAGTTTGTCATGTCCTAGTGTAAGGGTTAATGGTGACCTCTGTGCCTGCAGGATAAGGGCACGTGGCTGTCTCTCCTTCAGGCCCTGCGGCAGAGGGACGCCCTTCCCGTGGTGGTCTTCACCTTCTCTCGTTCTCGATGTGAGGGGAACGCCGGAGCTTTGACCACCATCGACTTGTGTACAACATCCGAAAAAGCGAAATCCAGACGTATTACAACAAGTGCCTGAGCCGGCTGCGAGGGGGCGACCGCCAGCTTCCCCAGGTCTGTGCAGGACGGTGATGCTGCCGCACTACAACTCCCAGCATGTCTAGTGACGGTCACCTGTATGTTGTGTGCAGGTATTACACATGCTGGACCTCCTGAAGAGGGGCATCGGGATCCATCATAGCGGCATCCTGCCCATCCTGAAGGAAGTGGTGGAGATGTTATTCAGCCGAGGACTTGTCAAGGTCAGTGGAAACCACACATAAAGGGGAAGTTTGCTCTTAAAGGGGTTGTACATGTTTGATTAGTATCCGCTATGCACAGGATATGGGGTGACAATCTGAACTACTGGTGACCCCAGCGATCGAGTGAATATTGACCTCACACTTCAGTCAGTCACACTGGGCCCCCGTTCTCGTGCACTGCGGGGGTCCGTCCTCCTGATCGCTGGATCCTGATTGGACGATGTCCTTCCTATGAGAATGTGATTGGAGGAGGAGCCGCTCTGATCCTATTGGCTGATACTTTGTGTTTCTCAGATCCTCTTTGCCACGGAGACGTTTGCGATGGGGGTGAACATGCCGGCGCGCACCGTGGTGTTCGATTCTATCAGAAAGCACGATGGCACCAACTTCAGAGACCTGACCCCAGGTAAGTGTCCCTGCAGTGGGTGATGTCGGGGAGCTCAGGGTGCTGACGGGTGCTGCTCCCTCACACAGGAGAATACATACAGATGGCCGGACGCGCCGGGCGGCGAGGACTGGATAATACGGGGATGGTGATAATCCTGTGTAAGACGGATGTGCCGGAGATGAGTGATCTGCACAGGATGATGATGGTGAGGATGCGGAGAGGGAAGTTGTCCCCACAGGGTGGATGATGAGACTCCTCTTACCTGTGCATTGCTCTCCAGGGGAAGCCCACCCTGCTGCAGTCCCAGTTCCGTCTCACCTACTCCATGATCCTGAATCTGCTCCGTGTTGAGGCTCTGAGGGTTGAGGATATGATGAAGAGGAGTTTTGCCGAAGCCCGGACCCAAAAAGATAGCAAGGTGAGCGCCGTACAGGCCAGGGCATGCTGGGAGTTGTAGTACCTGAGCAGGAGGTGACTGGACTTTATCTTCCAGGCCCATGAGCAGCAGATAAAGGTCCTGACCAGGACGCTGGGAGACATGGGAGAGGTGGAGTGCTCCGGGGACCTGGCCGATCTCTATGACTATTTTGTGACGGTGCAGGAGCTGCTCCGCACCAGGGAGATGTTACAGGTAATGATCCGATTATTCCCATCAAGGACACCAGTGTATGATGAGTGGACGTCATGTACTGCCTTGTCACAGCGTGTGACCATGGATGGTACTGCAGCACAGCTGTTAGTGTATCCTACCAGTATCCGAGTGCAGTGGTGGCGCACCTATAGCACGGGGGCCTAAGGTGCCACTCGGAGCCCCCTGAACCCTGGCACAAAGCTCAGGACACGCAGCCCCAGATACCCCAGGACAGGTCGTGCTATTCCCTGGACAGACCTGGAATGTGCAGCTCGTTATGTCACACAGCTCTGATTACTGTCTGTGATATAACGAGCCATGCACCTGTGTGATATATAACGAGCCGTGCACCTGTGTGCTATATAACGAGCAGTGCACCTGTGTGATATAACGAACCGTGCACCTGTGTGATATAACGAGCCGTGCACCTGTGTGATATATAACGAGCCGCGCACCTGTGTGATACATAGCGGGCTGTGCACCTGTGTGATATATAACGAGCCGCGCACCTGTGTGATATATAACGAGCCGTGCACCTGTGTGATATAACGAGCTGTGCACCTGTGTGATATAACGAGCTGTGCACCTGTGTGATATATAACGAGCCGCGCACCTGTGTGATATAACGAGCTGTGCACCTGTGTGATATATAACGAGCCGTGCACCTGTGTGATATATAACGAGCCGTGCACCTGTGTGATATATAACGAGCCGCGCACCTGTGTGATATATAACCAGCCGTGCACCTGTGTGATATAACGAGCCGTGCACCTGTGTGATATATAACGAGCCGTGCACCTGTGTGATATATAACGAGCCGTGCACCTGTGTGATATATAACGAGCCGTGCACCTGTGTGATATATAACGAGCCGTGCACCTGTGTGATATATAACGAGCCGCGCACCTGTGTGATATATAACGGGTCGTGCACCTGTGTGATATATACCGAGCCGTGCACCTGTGTGATATATAACCAGCCGTGCACCTGTGTGATATATAACCAGCCGTGCACCTGTGTGATATATAACGAGCCGTGCACCTGTGTGATATATAACGAGCCGTGCACCTGTGTGATATATAACGAGCCGTGCACCTGTGTGATATATAACGAGCCGTGCACCTGTGTGATATATAACGAGCCGTGCACCTGTGTGATATATAACGAGCCGTGCACCTGTGTGATATATAACGAGCCGTGCACCTGTGTGATATAACGTGAAGTGCACCTGTGTGATATATAACGAGCCGTGCACCTGTGTGAAATAACGAACCGTGCACCTGTGTGACCATGGACAGATTTCTGTCCACTGGTGGTAAACCTAGAAGCTTTCTATAGAATGACAGCAAGCAGAGATCTAGAAATCTGTGAGGAATTGATACAGAAAGGATATTGGGAAATTGTTAAACTTTTTATCATAAAAAAAAATATCAATAATTTGCTGTAATGGGAGGATCCCTTTAAGTTACTGCTTAAAACACCGTGTTGGCACTTTACAAGAAGGTGGGCTTTGACAGTAGTTTGGGCTCTGACTCTCTACAAGGGTCACTGTCCTGGTACACACATTAACGATCGCCCTCTATATAGTGAGATAGATGCAGAGTCACTGTCCTGGTACACACATTAACGATCGCCCTCTATATAGTGAGATAGATGCAGGGTCACTGTCCTGGTACACACATTAACGATCGCCCTCTATATAGTGAGATAGATGCAGAGTCACTGTCCTGGTACACACATTAACGATCGCCCTCTATATAGTGAGATAGATGCAGAGTCACTGTCCTGGTACACACATTAACGATCGCCCTCTATATAGTGAGATAGATGCAGAGTCACTGTCCTGGTACACACATTAACGATCGCCCTCTATATAGTGAGATAGATGCAGAGTCACCTCCTTGTACACACATTAACGATCACCCTCTATATAGTGAGATAGATGCAGAGTCACTGTCCTGGTACACACATTAACGATCGCCCTCTATATAGTGAGATAGATGCAGAGTCACTGTCCTGGTACACACATTAACGATCGCCCTCTATATAGTGAGATAGATGCAGAGTCACTGTCCTGGTACACACATTAACGATCGCCCTCTATATAGTGAGATAGATGCAGAGTCACTGTCCTGGTACACACATTAATGATCGCCCTCTATATAGTGAGATAGATGCAGAGTCACTGTCCTGGTACACACATTAACGATCGCCCTCTATATAGTGAGATAGATGCAGAGTCACTGTCCTGGTACACACATTAACGATCGCCCTCTATATAGTGAGATAGATGCAGAGTCACTGTCCTGGTACACACATTAACGATCGCCCTCTATATAGTGAGATAGATGCAGAGTCACTGTCCTGGTACACACATTAACGATCGCCCTCTATATAGTGAGATAGATGCAGAGTCACTGTCCTGGTACACGCATTAACGATCGCCCTCTATATAGTGAGATAGATGCAGAGTCACTGTCCTGGTACACGCATTAACGATCGCCCTCTATATAGTGAGATAGATGCAGAGTCACTGTCCTGGTACACACATTAATGATCGCCCTCTATATAGTGAGATAGATGCAGAGTCACTGTCCTGGTACACACATTAACGATCGCCCTCTATATAGTGAGATAGATGCAGAGTCACTGTCCTGGTACACACATTAACGATCGCCCTCTATATAGTGAGATAGATGCAGAGTCACTGTCCTGGTACACACATTAATGATCGCCCTCTATATAGTGAGATAGATGCAGAGTCACTGTCCTGGTACACACATTAACGATCGCCCTCTATATAGTGAGATAGATGCAGAGTCACTGTCCTGGTACACACATTAACGATCGCCCTCTATATAGTGAGATAGATGCAGAGTCACTGTCCTGGTACACACATTAACGATCGCCCTCTATATAGTGAGATAGATGCAGAGTCACTGTCCTGGTACACACATTAACGATCGCCCTCTATATAGTGAGATAGATGCAGAGTCACTGTCCTGGTACACACATTAACGATCGCCCTCTATATAGTGAGATAGATGCAGAGTCACTGTCCTGGTACACACATTAATGATCGCCCTCTATATAGTGAGATAGATGCAGAGTCACCTCCTTGTGTTCTGTTTCTCTTTAGAGAAAGGTTGTAGAATCCATGAATGGGATGAAGTGTCTGAGCGCCGGCCGGATCATCATCATCAGCACCCACTATCACCCCTGGGTGCCCGGGGTCATCCTGCAGGTAACGTGCAACTCTCTATAGACTTCAGATTGTGTTTGCCTGGGTCTCCTCCGGGTCCTCCGGTTTCCTCCCACACTCCAGACATACTAGTAGGTGATTAGACTGTGACCCCATTGGGGACAGGGACTGATGTGACAGCTCTGTGCAGCGCTGCGGTATCTGTAGGCGCTATATATTATATCTCCTGCTGGTCTTTCACCCCCAGGTGTCTTCAGATGCCACTAATCGGGTCTACACGACTCTGGTGCTGTGTGAGAAGAAGCGAGATGATGCGGTGTCCTCTGCGGAGAACAAGGCGGCTCCGAGTCCCCATGATCTGTTAATGGGCAAAGTGTTCAGACCTGAGGGTGAGGAGCAGTCACTGTATATAACGTCCAGCGCTGGGGGGTGAGGAGCAGTCACTGTATATAACGTCCAGCGCTGGGGGGTGAGGAGCAGTCACTGTATATAACGTCCAGCGCTGGGGGGTGAGGAGCAGTCACTGTATATAACGTCCAGCGCTGGGGGGTGAGGAGCAGTCACTGTATATAACGTCCAGTGCTGGGGGGTGAGGAGCAGTCACTGTATATAACGTCCAGCGCTGGGGGGTGAGGAGCAGTCACTGTATATAACGTCCAGCGCTGGGGGGTGAGGAGCAGTCACTGTATATAACGTCCAGCGCTGGGGGGTGAGGAGCAGTGACTGTATATAACGTCCAGCGCTGGAGGGTGAGGAGCAGTCACTATATATAACGTCCAGCGCTGGGGGGTGAGGAGCAGTCACTGTATATAACGTCCAGCGCTGGGGGGTGAGGAGCAGTCACTGTATATAACGTCCAGCGCTGGGGGGTGAGGAGCAGTCACTGTATATAACGTCCAGCGCTGGGGGGTGAGGAGCAGTCACTGTATATAACGTCCAGCGCTGGGGGGTGAGGAGCAGTCACTGTATATAACGTCCAGCGCTGGGGGGTGAGGAGCAGTCACTGTATATAACGTCCAGCGCTGGGGGGTGAGGAGCAGTCACTGTATATAACGTCCAGCGCTGGGGGGTGAGGAGCAGTCACTGTATATAACGTCCAGCGCTGGGGGGTGAGGAGCAGTCACTGTATATAACGTCCAGCGCTGGGGGGTGAGGAGCAGTCACTGTATATAACGTCCAGCGCTGGGGGGTGAGGAGCAGTCACTGTATATAACGTCCAGCGCTGGGGGGTGAGGAGCAGTCACTGTATATAACGTCCAGCGCTGGAGGGTGAGGAGCAGTCACTGTATATAACGTCCAGCGCTGGAGGGTGAGGAGCAGTCACTGTATATATCGTCCAGCGCTGGGGGGTGAGGAGCAGTCACTGTATATAACGTCCAGCGCTGGAGGGTGAGGAGCAGTCACTGTATATAACGTCCAGCGCTGGGGGGTGAGTAGCAGTCACTGTATATAACGTCCAGCGCTGGAGGGTGAGGAGCAGTCACTGTATATAACGTCCAGCGCTGGGGGGTGAGGAGCAGTCACTGTATATAATGTCCAGCGCTGGGGGGTGAGGAGCAGTCACTGTATATAACGTCCAGCGCTGGGAGGTGAGGAGCAGTCACTGTATATAACGTCCAGCGCTGGAGGGTGAGGAGCAGTCACTGTATATAACGTCCAGCGCTGGAGGGTGAGGAGCAGTCACTGTGTATAACGTCCAGCGCTGGGGGGTGAGGAGCAGTCACTGTATATAACGTCCAGCGCTGGGGGGTGAGGAGCAGTCACTGTATATAACGTCCAGCGCTGGGGGGTGAGGAGCAGTCACTGTATATAACGTCCAGCGCTGGGGGGTGAGGAGCAGTCACTGTATATAACGTCCAGCGCTGGGGGGTGAGGAGCAGTCACTGTATATAACGTCCAGCGCTGGGGGGTGAGGAGCAGTCACTGTATATAACGTCCAGCGCTGGGGGGTGAGGAGCAGTCACTGTATATAACGTCCAGCGCTGGGGGGTGAGGAGCAGTCACTGTATATAACGTCCAGCGCTGGGGGGTGAGGAGCAGTCACTGTATATAACGTCCAGCGCTGGGGGGTGAGGAGCAGTCACTGTATATAACGTCCAGCGCTGGGGGGTGAGGAGCAGTCACTGTATATAACGTCCAGCGCTGGGGGGTGAGGAGCAGTCACTGTATATAGCGTCCAGCGCTGGGGGGGTGAGGAGCAGTCACTGTATATAACGTCCAGCGCTGGAGGGTGAGGAGCAGTCACTGTATATAACGTCCAGCGCTGGGGGGTGAGGAGCAGTCACTGTATATAACGTCCAGCGCTGGAGGGTGAGGAGCAGTCACTGTATATAACGTCCAGCGCTGGGGGGTGAGGAGCAGTCACTGTATATAACGTCCAGCGCTGGGGGGTGAGGAGCAGTCACTGTATATAACGTCCAGCGCTGGGGGGTGAGGAGCAGTCACTGTATATAACGTCCAGCGCTGGAGGGTGAGGAGCAGTCACTGTATATAACGTCCAGCGCTGGGGGGTGAGGAGCAGTCACTGTATATAACGTCCAGCGCTGGGGGGTGAGGAGCAGTCACTGTATATAACGTCCAGCGCTGGGGGGTGAGGAGCAGTCACTGTATATAATGTCCAGCGCTGGGGGGTGAGGAGCAGTCACTGTATATAACGTCCAGCGCTGGGGGGTGAGGAGCAGTCACTGTATATAACGTCCAGCGCTGGGGGGTGAGGAGCAGTCACTGTATATAACGTCCAGCGCTGGGGGGTGAGGAGCAGTCACTGTATATAACGTCCAGCGCTGGGGGGTGAGGAGCAGTCACTGTATATAACGTCCAGCGCTGGGGGGTGAGGAGCAGTCACTGTATATAACGTCCAGCGCTGGGGGGTGAGGAGCAGTCACTGTATATAACGTCCAGCGCTGGGGGGTGAGGAGCAGTCACTGTATATAACGTCCAGCGCTGGGGGGTGAGGAGCAGTCACTGTATATAACGTCCAGCGCTGGGGGGTGAGGAGCAGTCACTGTATATAACGTCCAGCGCTGGGGGGTGAGGAGCAGTCACTGTATATAACGTCCAGCGCTGGGGGGTGAGGAGCAGTCACTGTATATAACGTCCAGCGCTGGGGGGTGAGGAGCAGTCACTGTATATAATGTCCAGCGCTGGGGGGTGAGGAGCAGTCACTGTATATAACGTCCAGCGCTGGGGGGTGAGGAGCAGTCACTGTATATAACGTCCAGCGCTGGAGGGTGAGGAGCAGTCACTGTATATAACGTCCAGCGCTGGGGGGTGAGGAGCAGTCACTGTATATAACGTCCAGCGCTGGGGGGTGAGGAGCAGTCACTGTATATAACGTCCAGCGCTGGGGGGTGAGGAGCAGTCACTGTATATAACGTCCAGCGCTGGAGGGTGAGGAGCAGTCACTGTATATAACGTCCAGCGCTGGGGGGTGAGGAGCAGTCACTGTATATAACGTCCAGCGCTGGAGGGTGAGGAGCAGTCACTGTATATAACGTCCAGCGCTGGGGGGTGAGGAGCAGTCACTGTATATAACGTCCAGCGCTGGGGGGGTGAGGAGCAGTCACTGTATATAACGTCCAGCGCTGGAGGGTGAGGAGCAGTCACTGTATATAACGTCCAGCGCTGGGGGGTGAGGAGCAGTCACTGTATATAACGTCCAGCGCTGGGGGGTGAGGAGCAGTCACTGTATATAACGTCCAGCGCTGGAGGGTGAGGAGCAGTCACTGTGTATAACGTCCAGCGCTGGGGGGTGAGGAGCAGTCACTGTATATAACGTCCAGCGCTGGGGGGTGAGGAGCAGTCACTGTATATAACGTCCAGCGCTGGGGGGTGAGGAGCAGTCACTGTATATAACGTCCAGCGCTGGAGGGTGAGGAGCAGTCACTGTATATAACGTCCAGCGCTGGGGGGTGAGGAGCAGTCACTGTATATAACGTCCAGCGCTGGGGGGTGAGGAGCAGTCACTGTATATAACGTCCAGCGCTGGAGGGTGAGGAGCAGTCACTGTATATAACGTCCAGCGCTGGGGGGTGAGGAGCAGTCACTGTATATAACGTCCAGCGCTGGGGGGTGAGGAGCAGTCACTGTATATAACGTCCAGCGCTGGGGGGTGAGGAGCAGTCACTGTATATAACGTCCAGCGCTGGGGGGTGAGGAGCAGTCACTGTATATAACGTCCAGCGCTGGGGGGTGAGGAGCAGTCACTGTATATAACGTCCAGCGCTGGGGGGTGAGGAGCAGTCACTGTATATAACGTCCAGCGCTGGGGGGTGAGGAGCAGTCACTGTATATAACGTCCAGCGCTGGGGGGTGAGGAGCAGTCACTGTATATAACGTCCAGCGCTGGGGGGTGAGGAGCAGTCACTGTATATAACGTCCAGCGCTGGAGGGTGAGGAGCAGTCACTGTATATAACGTCCAGCGCTGGGGGGTGAGGAGCAGTCACTGTATATAACGTCCAGCGCTGGGGGGTGAGGAGCAGTCACTGTATATAACGTCCAGCGCTGGGGGGTGAGGAGCAGTCACTGTATATAACGTCCAGCGCTGGGGGGTGAGGAGCAGTCACTGTATATAACGTCCAGCGCTGGGGGGTGAGGAGCAGTCACTGTATATAACGTCCAGCGCTGGGGGGTGAGGAGCAGTCACTGTATATAACGTCCAGCGCTGGGGGGTGAGGAGCAGTCACTGTATATAACGTCCAGCGCTGGGGGGTGAGGAGCAGTCACTGTATATAACGTCCAGCGCTGGGGGGTGAGGAGCAGTCACTGTATATAACGTCCAGCGCTGGAGGGTGAGGAGCAGTCACTGTATATAACGTCCAGCGCTGGGGGGTGAGGAGCAGTCACTGTATATAACGTCCAGCGCTGGGGGGTGAGGAGCAGTCACTATATATAACGTCCAGCGCTGGGGGGTGAGGAGCAGTCACTGTATATAACGTCCAGCGCTGGGGGGTGAGGAGCAGTCACTGTATATAACGTCCAGCGCTGGAGGGTGAGGAGCAGTCACTGTATATAACGTCCAGCGCTGGGGGGTGAGGAGCAGTCACTGTATATAACGTCCAGCGCTGGGGGGTGAGGAGCAGTCACTGTATATAACGTCCAGCGCTGGGGGGTGAGGAGCAGTCACTGTATATAACGTCCAGCGCTGGGGGGTGAGGAGCAGTCACTGTATATAACGTCCAGCGCTGGGGGGTGAGGAGCAGTCACTGTATATAACGTCCAGCGCTGGGGGGTGAGGAGCAGTCACTGTATATAACGTCCAGCGCTGGGGGGTGAGGAGCAGTCACTGTATATAACGTCCAGCGCTGGAGGGTGAGGAGCAGTCACTGTATATAACGTCCAGCGCTGGGGGGTGAGGAGCAGTCACTGTATATAACGTCCAGCGCTGGGGGGTGAGGAGCAGTCACTGTATATAACGTCCAGTGCTGGGGGGTGAGGAGCAGTCACTGTATATAACGTCCAGCGCTGGGGGGTGAGGAGCAGTCACTGTATATAACGTCCAGCGCTGGGGGGTGAGGAGCAGTCACTGTATATAACGTCCAGCGCTGGGGGGTGAGGAGCAGTCACTGTATATAACGTCCAGCGCTGGGGGGTGAGGAGCAGTCACTGTATATAACGTCCAGCGCTGGGGGGTGAGGAGCAGTCACTGTATATAACGTCCAGCGCTGGGGGGTGAGGAGCAGTCACTGTATATAACGTCCAGCGCTGGAGGGTGAGGAGCAGTCACTATATATAACGTCCAGCGCTGGGGGGTGAGGAGCAGTCACTGTATATAACGTCCAGCGCTGGGGGGTGAGGAGCAGTCACTGTATATAAAGTCCAGCGCTGGGGGGGTGAGGAGCAGTCACTGTATATAACGTCCAGCGCTGGAGGGTGAGGAGCAGTCACTATATATAACGTCCAGCGCTGGGGGGTGAGGAGCAGTCACTGTATATAACGTCCAGCGCTGGAGGGTGAGGAGCAGTCACTGTGTATAACGTCCAGCGCTGGGGGGTGAGGAGCAGTCACTGTATATAACGTCCAGCGCTGGGGGGTGAGGAGCAGTCACTGTATATAACGTCCAGCGCTGGGGGGTGAGGAGCAGTCACTGTATATAACGTCCAGCGCTGGGGGGTGAGGAGCAGTCACTGTATATAACGTCCAGCGCTGGGGGGTGAGGAGCAGTCACTGTATATAACGTCCAGCGCCCCCCCCCCATGTGATACTGGTAGATGATCCGGAGAAGGGTAAAGGTGCCGCCCCTTTGACATGTTGGTAACTTTCTTTGTTAGGACCATGTGACTACAAACTGTTGAAGCTCCGCCCCTCAGAGATCCTCCTGATAACCAGTAAGACGTTAAGGGTTAACGCGGATAAAGTCCTGGATGACGCCGCCAGGAGCAAAACCCCTCGCTTCAGGTAAGTGACCCCAGAGGTGGGAGGGACTGCTGCACGTTCCTGACTATTGATTGAGTTTTCCTAAATTCTCAGGAATGACCCCCTGGGCCCGGCCGTGTCTGGGGTGACGCAGGAGCTGTCCCGGCTGGCCGACTTACCCCCCGGCTCCCTGCTATCACTCTGCCCTGTCAATGATCTGCAGATAAAGGAGCTGGAGGTGGTAGAGGGGGTGAGCAGGGTGAAGCGGCTGGAAGGAACCTTGAGGGGCTTCAGCTGCCCCAACAGCCCCCGATTCCCCTCCCAGGTGATGTCACCACTGACCTCTATACACCGCGTGACCTCGCAGTTTCCTCTGTCGCTCAAACCTTCTCCCGTTTCATCCTCTTAGTATCTGCGCATGGAGCGGCGATCACAGGTCATGGACGAGCTGGAACGTCTCCGCTTCCTGACCTCCGACCAATCACTGAGCCTCCTGCCCGAGTACCAGCAGAGAATCGATGTGAGTGACAGGAGAGGATGATGAAGGATCCGCGGCTCCTGCGCTTCTTCTCATCCTTCTCCTCCTGTGGCCTCAGGTCCTGCGCACCCTGCAGTACATAGACCATGGCGGAGCCGTGCAGCTGAAGGGACGTGTAGCCTGTGAGGTGAGCAGCCACGAGCTACTGGTGACGGAGCTGGTGCTGGACGGAGCATTGTCTCCCCTCAACCCCGAAGAAATCGCTGCCCTGCTCTCCTGCCTCGTATTCCAGCATAAAACACAGTGTGAACCACGGCTGACAGACACACTAAAAGAGGTGAGAAAACATACAACTGCTATAATACTGCCCCCTATGTACAGGAATATAACTACTATAATACTGCTCCCTATGTACAAGAATATAACTACTATAATACTGCTCCCTATGTACAAGAATATAACTACTATAATACTGCCCCCTATGTACAGGAATATAACTACTATAATACTGCCCCCTATGTACAAGAATATAACTACTATAATACTGCCCCCTGTGTACAGGAATATAACTACTATAATACTGCCCCCTATGTACAGGGATATAACTACTATAATACTGCCCCCTATGTACAAGAATATAACTATTATAATACTGCCCCCTATGTACAGGAATATAACTACTATAATACTACCCGTATGTACAAGAATATAACTACTATAATACTGCCCCCTATGTACAGGAATATAACTACTATAATAGTGCCCCTATGTACAAGAATATAACTACTATAATACTGCCCCTATGTACAGGAATATAACTACTATAATACTGCCCCCTATGTACAGGGATAACACTACTATAATACTGCCCCCTATGTACAAGCATATAACTACTATAATACTGCCCCCTATGTACAAGAATATAACTACTATAATACTGCCCCCTATGTACAGGAATATAACTACTATAATACTGCCCCCTATGTACAAGAATATAACTACTATAATACTGCCCCCTATGTACAGGAATATAACTACTATAATACTGCTCCCTATGTACAGGAATATAACTACTATAATACTGCCCCCTATGTACAGGGATAACACTACTATAATACTGCCCCCTATGTACAAGCATATAACTACTATAATACTGCCCCCTATGTACAGGAATATAACTACTATAATACTGCCCCCTATGTACAGGGATAACACTACTATAATACTGCCCCCTATGTACAAGCATATAACTACTATAATACTGCCCCCTATGTACAAGAATATAACTACTATAATACCGCCCCCTATGTACAAGAATATAACTACTATAATACTGCCCCCTATGTACAGGAATATAACTACTATAATACTGCCCCCTATGTACTAGAATATAACTACTATAATACTGCCCCCTATGTACAAGAATATAACTACTATAATACTGCCCCCTATGTACAGGAATATAACTACTATAATACTGCCCCCTATGTACAGGAATATAACTACTATAATACTGCCCCCTATGTACAGGAATATAACTACTATAATACTGCCCCCTATGTACAGGAATATAACTACTATAATACTGCCCCCTATGTACAGGAATATAACTACTATAATACTGCCCCCTATGTACAGGAATATAACTACTATAATACTGCCCCCTATGTACAGGGATATAACTACTATAATACTGCCCCCTATGTACAAGAATATAACTACTATAATACTGCCCCCTATGTACAGGAATATAACTACTATAATACTGCCCCCTATGTACAGGAATATAACTACTATAATACTGCCCCCTATGTACAGGAATATAACTACTATAATACTGCCCCCTATGTACAGGAATATAACTACTATAATACTGCCCCCTATGTACAGGAATATAACTACTATAATACTGCCCCCTATGTACAGGGATATAACTACTATAATACTGCCCCCTATGTACAAGAATATAACTACTATAATACTGCCCCATATGTACAGGAATATAACTACTATAATACTGCCCCCTATGTACAGGAATATAACTACTATAATACTGCCCCCTATGTACAGGAATATAACTACTATAATACTGCCCCCTATGTACAGGAATATAACTACTATAATACTGCCCCCTATGTACAAGAATATAACTACTATAATACTACCCGTATGTACAAGAATATAACTACTATAATACTGCCCCCTATGTACAGGAATATAACTACTATAATACTGCCCCCTATGTACAGGAATATAACTACTATAATACTGCCCCCTATGTACAGGAATATAACTACTATAATACTGCCCCCTATGTACAGGAATATAACTACTATAATACTGCCCCCTATGTACAGGAATATAACTACTATAATACTGCCCCCTATGTACAGGAATATAACTACTATAATACTGCCCCCTATGTACAGGAATATAACTACTATAATACTGCCCCCTATGTACAGGAATATAACTACTATAATACTGCCCCCTATGTACAGGAATATAACTACTATAATACTGCCCCCTATGTACAGGAATATAACTACTATAATACTGCCCCCTATGTACAGGAATATAACTACTATAATACTGCCCCCTATGTACAGGAATATAACTACTATAATACTGCCCCCTATGTACAGGGATATAACTACTATAATACTACCCCCTATGTACAAGAATATAACTACTATAATACTGCCCCCTATGTACAGGGATATAACTACTATAATACTGCCCCCTATGTACAAGAATATAACTACTATAATACTGCCCCCTATGTACAAGAATATAACTACTATAATACTGCCCCCTATGTACAAGAATATAACTACTATAATACTGCCTCCTATGTACAAGAATATAACTACTATAATACTGCCCCCTATGTACAGGAATATAACTACTATAATACTGCCCCCTATGTACAGGAATATAACTACTATAATACTGCCCCCTATGTACAAGAATATAACTACTATAATACTGCCCCCTATGTACAGGGATATAACTACTATAATACTGCCCCCTATGTACAAGAATATAACTACTATAATACTGCCCCCTATGTACAGGAATATAACTACTATAATACTGCCCCCTATGTACAGGAATATAACTACTATAATACTGCCCCCTATGTACAGGAATATAACTACTATAATACTGCCCCCTATGTACAGGAATATAACTACTATAATACTGCCCCCTATGTACAGGAATATAACTACTATAATACTGCCCCCTATGTACAGGAATATAACTACTATAATACTGCCCCCTATGTACAGGAATATAACTACTATAATACTGCCCCCTATGTACAGGAATATAACTACTATAATACTGCCCCCTATGTACAGGAATATAACTACTATAATACTGCCCCCTATGTACAGGAATATAACTACTATAATACTGCCCCCTATGTACAGGAATATAACTACTATAATACTGCCCCCTATGTACAGGGATATAACTACTATAATACTACCCCCTATGTACAAGAATATAACTACTATAATACTGCCCCCTATGTACAGGGATATAACTACTATAATACTGCCCCCTATGTACAAGAATATAACTACTATAATACTGCCCCCTATGTACAAGAATATAACTACTATAATACTGCCCCCTATGTACAAGAATATAACTACTATAATACTGCCTCCTATGTACAAGAATATAACTACTATAATACTGCCCCCTATGTACAGGAATATAACTACTATAATACTGCCCCCTATGTACAGGAATATAACTACTATAATACTGCCCCCTATGTACAAGAATATAACTACTATAATACTGCCCCCTATGTACAGGGATATAACTACTATAATACTGCCCCCTATGTACAGGAATATAACTACCATAATACTGCCCCCTATGTACAGGAATATAACTACTATAATACTGCCCCCTATGTACAGGAATATAACTACCATAATACTGCCCCCTATGTACAGGAATATAACTACTATAATACTGCCCCCTATGTACAGGAATATAACTACCATAATACTGCCCCCTATGTACAGGAATATAACTACTATAATACTGCCCCCTATGTACAGGAATATAACTACTATAATACTGCCCCCTATGTACAGGAATATAACTACTATAATACTGCCCCCTATGTACAGGAATATAACTACTATAATACTGCCCCCTATGTACAGGAATATAACTACTATAATACTGCCCCCTATGTACAGGAATATAACTACTATAATACTGCCCCCTATGTACAGGAATATAACTACTATAATACTGCCCCCTATGTACAGGAATATAACTACTATAATACTGCCCCCTATGTACAGGAATATAACTACTATAATACTGCCCCCTATGTACAGGAATATAACTACTATAATACTGCCCCCTATGTACAAGAATATAACTACTATAATACTGCCCCCTATGTACAAGAATATAACTATTATAATACTGCCCCCTATGTACAAGAATATAACTACTATAATACTGCCCCCTATGTACAGGAATATAACTACTATAATACTGCCCCCTATGTACAAGAATATAACTACTATAATACTGCCCCCTATGTACAGGAATATAACTACTATAATACTGCCCCTATGTACAAGAATATAACTACTATAATACTGCCCCCTATGTACAGGAATATAACTACTATAATACTGCCCCCTATGTACAGGAATATAACTACTATAATACTGTCCCCTATGTACAGGAATATAACTACTATAATACTGCTCCCTATGTACAGGAATATAACTACTATAATACTGCTCCCTATGTACAGGAATATAACTACTATAATACTGCCCCTATGTACAGGAATATAACTACTATAATACTGCCCCCTATGTACAAGAATATAACTACTATAATACTGCCCCCTATGTACAGGGATATAACTACTATAATACTGCCCCCTATGTACAGGGATATAACTACTATAATACTGCCCCCTATGTACAGGAATATAACTACTATAATACTGCCCCCTATGTACAAGAATATAACTACTATAATACTGCCCCCTATGTACAAGAATATAACTACTATAATACTGCCCCCTATGTACAAGAATATAACTACTATAATACTGCCCCCTATGTACAGGAATATAACTACTATAATACTGCCCCCTATGTACAGGAATATAACTACTATAATACTGCCCCCTATGTACAAGAATATAACTACTATAATACTGCCCCCTATGTACAGGAATATAACTACTATAATACTGCCCCCTATGTACAAGAATATAACTACTATAATACTGCCCCCTATGTACAAGAATATAACTACTATAATACTGCCCCCTATGTACAAGAATATAACTACTATAATACTGCCCCCTATGTACAGGAATATAACTACTATAATACTGCCCCCTATGTACAAGAATATAACTACTATAATACTGCCCCCTATGTACAGGAATATAACTACTATAATACTGCCCCCTATGTACAGGAATATAACTACTATAATACTGCCCCCTATGTACAAGAATATAACTACTATAATACTGCCCCCTATGTACAAGAATATAACTACTATAATACTGCCCCCTATGTACAGGAATATAACTACTATAATACTGCCCCCTATGTACAGGGATATAACTACTATAATACTGCCCCCTATGTACAAGAATATAACTACTATAATACTGCCCCCTATGTACAGGGATATAACTACTATAATACTGCCCCCTATGTATAAGAATATAACTACTATAATACTGCCCCCTATGTACAGGAATATAACTACTATAATACTGCCCCCTATGTACAGGGATATAACTACTATAATACTGCCCCCTATGTACAAGAATATAACTACTATAATACTGCCCCCTATGTACAAGAATATAACTACTATAATACTGCCCCCTATGTACAGGAATATAACTACTATAATACTGCCCCCTATGTACAGGAATATAACTACTATAATACTGCCCCCTATGTACAAGAATATAACTACTATAATACTGCCCCCTATGTACAGGAATATAACTACTATAATACTGCCCCCTATGTACAAGAATATAACTACTATAATACTGCCCCCTATGTACAAGAATATAACTACTATAATACTGCCCCCTATGTACAAGAATATAACTACTATAATACTGCCCCCTATGTACAGGAATATAACTACTATAATACTGCCCCCTATGTACAGGGATATAACTACTATAATACTGCCCCCTATGTACAAGAATATAACTACTATAATACTGCCCCCTATGTACAGGGATATAACTACTATAATACTGCCCCCTATGTATAAGAATATAACTACTATAATACTGCCCCCTATGTACAGGAATATAACTACTATAATACTGCCCCCTATGTACAGGGATATAACTACTATAATACTGCCCCCTATGTATAAGAATATAACTACTATAATACTGCCCCCTATGTACAGGAATATAACTACTATAATACTGCCCCCTATGTACAAGAATATAACTACTATAATACTGCCCCCTATGTACAGGGATATAACTACTATAATACTACCCCCTATGTACAGGAATATAACTACTATAATACTGCCCTCTATGTACCGGAATATAACTACTATAATACTGCCCCCTATGTACAGGGATATAACTACTATAATACTGCCCCCTATGTACAGGAATATAACTACTATAATACTGCCCCCTATGTACAGGAATATAACTACTATAATACTGCCCCCTATGTACAAGAATATAACTACTATAATACTGCCCCCTATGTACAGGAATATAACTACTATAATACTGCCCCCTATGTACAGGAATATAACTACTATAATACTGCCCCCTATGTACAGGAATATAACTACTATAATACTGCCCCCTATGTACAGGAATATAACTACTATAATACTGCCCCCTATGTACAGGAATATAACTACTATAATACTGCCTCCTATGTACAGGGATATAACTACTATAATACTGTCCCCTATGTACAGGAATATAACTACTATAATACTGCCCCCTATGTACAGGAATATAACTACTATAATACTGCCCCCTATGTACAGGAATATAACTACTATAATACTGCCCCCTATGTACAGGAATATAACTACTATAATACTGCCCCCTATGTACAAGAATATAACTACTATAATACTGCCCCCTATGTACAGGAATATAACTACTATAATACTGCCCCCTATGTACAGGAATATAACTACTATAATACTGCCCCCTATGTACAGGGTTATAACTACTATAATACTGCCCCCTATGTACAGGGTTATAACTACTATAATACTGCCCCCTATGTACAGGGTTATAACTACTATAATACTGCCCCCTATGTACAGGAATATAACTACTATAATACTGCCCCCTATGTACAGGAATATAACTACTATAATACTGCCCCCTATGTACAGGAATATAACTACTATAATACTTCCCCCTATGTACAGGAATATAACTACTATAATACTGCCCCCTATGTACAAGAATATAACTACTATAATACTGCCCCCTATGTACAGGAATATAACTACTATAATACTGCCCCCTATGTACAAGAATATAACTACTATAATACTGCCCCCTATGTACAAGAATATAACTACTATAATACTGCCCCCTATGTACAGGGATATAACTACTATAATACTGCCCCCTATGTATAAGAATATAACTACTATAATACTGCCCCCTATGTACAGGAATATAACTACTATAATACTGCCCCCTATGTACAGGGATATAACTACTATAATACTGCCCCCTATGTACAAGAATATAACTACTATAATACTGCCCCCTATGTACAGGGATATAACTACTATAATACTGCCCCCTATGTATAAGAATGTAACTACTATAATACTGCCCCCTATGTACAGGAATATAACTACTATAATACTGCCCCCTATGTACAGGGATATAACTACTATAATACTGCCCCCTATGTACAAGAATATAACTACTATAATACTGCCCCCTATGTACAGGGATATAACTACTATAATACTACCCCCTATGTACAGGAATATAACTACTATAATACTGCCCTCTATGTACAGGAATATAACTACTATAATACTGCCCCCTATGTATAAGAATATAACTACTATAATACTGCCCCCTATGTACAGGAATATAACTACTATAATACTGCCCCCTATGTACAAGAATATAACTACTATAATACTGCCCCCTATGTACAGGGATATAACTACTATAATACTACCCCCTATGTACAGGAATATAACTACTATAATACTGCCCTCTATGTACCGGAATATAACTACTATAATACTGCCCCCTATGTACAGGGATATAACTACTATAATACTGCCCCCTATGTACAGGAATATAACTACTATAATACTGCCCCCTATGTACAGGAATATAACTACTATAATACTGCCCCCTATGTACAAGAATATAACTACTATAATACTGCCCCCTATGTACAGGAATATAACTACTATAATACTGCCCCCTATGTACAGGAATATAACTACTATAATACTGCCCCCTATGTACAGGAATATAACTACTATAATACTGCCCCCTATGTACAGGAATATAACTACTATAATACTGCCCCCTATGTACAGGAATATAACTACTATAATACTGCCTCCTATGTACAGGGATATAACTACTATAATACTGTCCCCTATGTACAGGAATATAACTACTATAATACTGCCCCCTATGTACAGGAATATAACTACTATAATACTGCCCCCTATGTACAGGAATATAACTACTATAATACTGCCCCCTATGTACAGGAATATAACTACTATAATACTGCCCCCTATGTACAGGAATATAACTACTATAATACTGCCCCCTATGTACAGGAATATAACTACTATAATACTGCCCCCTATGTACAGGAATATAACTACTATAATACTGCCCCCTATGTACAGGGTTATAACTACTATAATACTGCCCCCTATGTACAGGGTTATAACTACTATAATACTGCCCCCTATGTACAGGGTTATAACTACTATAATACTGCCCCCTATGTACAGGGTTATAACTACTATAATACTGCCCCCTATGTACAGGAATATAACTACTATAATACTGCCCCCTATGTACAGGAATATAACTACTATAATACTGCCCCCTATGTACAGGAATATAACTACTATAATACTTCCCCCTATGTACAGGAATATAACTACTATAATACTGCCCCCTATGTACAAGAATATAACTACTATAATACTGCCCCCTATGTACAGGAATATAACTACTATAATACTGCCCCCTATGTACAAGAATATAACTACTATAATACTGCCCCCTATGTACAAGAATATAACTACTATAATACTGCCCCCTATGTACAGGGATATAACTACTATAATACTGCCCCCTATGTATAAGAATATAACTACTATAATACTGCCCCCTATGTACAGGAATATAACTACTATAATACTGCCCCCTATGTATAAGAATATAACTACTATAATACTGCCCCCTATGTACAGGGATATAACTACTATAATACTGCCCCCTATGTATAAGAATATAACTACTATAATACTGCCCCCTATGTACAGGAATATAACTGCTATAATACTGCCCCCTATGCACAGGGATGTAACTACTATAATACTGCCCCCTATGTACAGGAATATAACTACTATAATACTGCCCCCTATGTACAGGAATATAACTACTATAATACTGCCCCCTATGCACAGGGATGTAACTACTATAATACTGCCCCCTATGTA
The DNA here is from genome assembly GCF_040894005.1 of Engystomops pustulosus. Classification (NCBI taxonomy): domain Eukaryota; kingdom Metazoa; phylum Chordata; class Amphibia; order Anura; family Leptodactylidae; genus Engystomops; species Engystomops pustulosus. The sequence continues at coordinate 1,868,620 of NC_092419.1, forward strand.
CAGGAATATAACTACTATAATACTGCCCCCTATGTACAGGAATATAACTACTATAATACTGCCCCCTATGTACAGGAATATAACTACTATAATACTGCCCCCTATGTACAGGAATATAACTACTATAATACTGCCCCCTATGTACAAGAATATAACTACTATAATACTGCCCCCTATGTACAGGAATATAACTACTATAATACTGCCCCCTATGTACAAGAATATAACTACTATAATACTGCCCCCTATGTACAAGAATATAACTACTATAATACTGCCCCCTATGTACAGGGATATAACTACTATAATACTGCCCCCTATGTATAAGAATATAACTACTATAATACTGCCCCCTATGTACAGGAATATAACTACTATAATACTGCCCCCTATGTATAAGAATATAACTACTATAATACTGCCCCCTATGTACAGGAATATAACTACTATAATACTGCCCCCTATGTACAAGAATATAACTACTATAATACTGCCCCCTATGTACAGGAATATAACTACTATAATACTGCCCCCTATGTACAAGAATATAACTACTATAATACTGCCCCCTATGTACAAGAATATAACTACTATAATACTGCCCCCTATGTACAGGGATATAACTACTATAATACTGCCCCCTATGTATAAGAATATAACTACTATAATACTGCCCCCTATGTACAGGAATATAACTACTATAATACTGCCCCCTATGTATAAGAATATAACTACTATAATACTGCCCCCTATGTACAGGGATATAACTACTATAATACTGCCCCCTATGTATAAGAATATAACTACTATAATACTGCCCCCTATGTACAGGAATATAACTGCTATAATACTGCCCCCTATGCACAGGGATGTAACTACTATAATACTGCCCCCTATGTACAGGAATATAACTACTATAATACTGCCCCCTATGTACAGGAATATAACTACTATAATACTGCCCCCTATGCACAGGGATGTAACTACTATAATACTGCCCCCTATGTACAAGAATATAACTACTATAATACTGCCTCCTATGTACAGGAATATAACTACTATAATACTGCCCCCTATGTACAGGAATATAACTACTATAATACTGCCCCCTATGTACAAGAATATAACTTCTATAATACTGCCCCCTATGTACAGGAATATAACTACTATAATACTGCCTCCTATGTACAAGAATATAACTACTATAATACTGCCCCCTATGTACAAGAATATAACTACTATAATACTGCCCCCTATGTACAGGAATATAACTACTATAATACTGCCCCCTATGTACAGGGATGTAACTGCTATAATATTTCTGGTCTTGCCCTCAGGGTGTGAAGAAGGTGAAGGAGTTGGCGGAGCGTCTTGCGCTGATACAGCGTGATTGCGGCCTCAGGGAGTCTGTGGAGGATTTTGTTGCTCAGTACAAGTTTGGGCTGGTGGAGGTTGTGTATGAATGGGCTCGTGGAATGGTAATGTCCATCATCTTTATCACAGCTGAGTTTTTGCTACAATGATATCTTGTCTATTTCTTACAATGTTTCTCCCCTCCGTTATTTCCAGCCCTTCTCTGAGATTATGACTCTGACTGACATCCAGGAGGGGCTCATTGTACGTTGCGTGCAGCGGCTGGATGAAGCGTGCAGGGATCTGCGCTCTGCTGCCCGCCTGGTGGGAGACGCCACGCTCTGCGCCAAGATGGACGCCGCCTCACAGCTCATTAAGAGGGATATAGTGTTTGCTGCGAGTCTGTACACACAGTGATCTCACCATGAGCTCAGGATTCTACTGGGTGTCCTGTTGTCAGCCACGCCCACATAGCAGGACTTACCGTCTATCATTAGATTTTACTTATGGTGCCCTGTATTTTCATTTTTGGGCAGTCAGCATGGCAGACCCTCTAGATGGTGTCACTCCTGAGCAGACCTCCAGCAGTACGACTTACCCCTATGAGCTCCGCCTCCTGGGCTGCTATCGGGGGAGGGTCGGGATGAAATAGAAGGGGGTTCAGGGACCTGCACCGGGGGACAGCGGGTCCTGGGTATTACTGGTCACTGGGGGGGGGAGGGGTCCAGGGACCTGCACAGGGGGGACAGCGGGTCCTGGGTATTACTGGTCACTGGGGGGGGGAGGGGTCCAGGGACCTGCACAGGGAGGACAGAGGGTCCTGGGTATTACTGGTCACTGGGGGGGGGGTCCAGGGACCTGCACAGGGGGACAGTGGGTCCTGGGTATTACCGGTCACTGGGGGGGGTCCAGGGACCTGCACAGGGGGACAGTGGGTCCTGGGTATTACCGGTCACTGGGGGGGAGGGGTCCAGGGACCTGCACAGGGAGGACAGCGGGTCCTGGGTATCGCCCGTCACTGGGGGGGAGGGGTCCAGGTACCTGCTATCGGGGGAGGGTGGGGATGAAATAGGAGCACTTCTATCCTCTGGGGACGATGTGGCGGCTCACGTGCAGTTACATCCGGGTCCTCCATGCTGTAAATTACAGAAATATAGAAAATAAATCGGATTTCTGTCTCTTCTGGTGATTTGTTCAACTGATTGTGAGATTTTAGTGTTGATGTAAAAGGACACGGCTGCAATACCAGACCCTGCCACAGACAGGGGGGGCGCTGTGTCTGGGGTAAATGCAAGATAATGGGAGAGGGTAATCACTGCCCTGATGATGGGTAACGTGGCCTGACACCCCTCGAAGGGCGATCACGTGTCCTGCGTCTTTGTGTTCCAGCACCATGGTGACGGTGAAGCAGTAGGAACCAGGGACCTTCCTCGTGGTGTCATCACCTTCTGCTCGCAGCCGCTCCGGACATCAGGCATAATACACCAGGGACATCGCGCGTAGATCCCGGGGCTGCGGTATCTTCTCCGATTTGTTATCCGTGGCCCCCGGAAGCTGTCTGGGGCATTACCAGAGCCCCTCCGTGTTACACTGTGCAGGGGCAGTTCTCCTCCTCCTGTGTGCTGAATCTTCCTCTGCTGCAGTGTCATCAGGCCTAGGGAGGGAGAAAGTGTAACAGCCTGTGAAGCTGCAGCATGGAAGGGCTCTAGTAACAGCACAAGGGTGAAGGAGGCCACGGATATATAATATAAAGCAATGTCCTGGTTATCGGGATGGAGTTTTGATGGTGAATTTGCGATTGTCATCTAATGACCGGTTATTGGCGTCTTCTACAGACCAGGGGGAGGGTAGAGGGGCAGCACAGGGGGGGCAGCGGGTCCTGGGTGTCGCCGGTCACTGTGTGGGGGGGGGGGGGGTTGGGGGTCCAGGGACCTGCACAGGGGGACAGCGGGTCCTGGGCATCGCCGGTCACTGGGGGGACGGAGGGTCCTGGGTGTCACTGGGGGGGGATGGAGGGTCCTGGGTGTCGCCGGTCACTGGGGGGGGGGGGGGGGGGCGGAGGGTCCTGGGTGTCGCTGGTTCCCGGTGGGGGGCGGAGGGTCCTGGGTGTCGCCGGTCACTGGGGGAGGGGGGCGGAGGGTCCTGGGTATCGCCAGTCACTGTGTGGGGGGGGGGGGGGGGGTTGGGGGTCCAGGGACCGGCACAGGGGGACAGCGGGTCCTGGGCATCGCCGGTCACTGGGGGGACGGAGGGTCCTGGGTGTCACTGGGGGGGGATGGAGGGTCCTGGGTGTCGCCGGTCACTGGGGGGGGGGGGGGGGCGGAGGGTCCTGGGTGTCGCTGGTTCCCGGTGGGGGGCGGAGGGTCCTGGGTGTCGCCGGTCACTGGGGGAGGGGGGCGGAGGGTCCTGGGTGTCGCCGGTCACTGGGGGGGGGGGGGCGGAGGGTCCTGGGTGTCGCCGGTCACTGGGGGGGGCGGAGGGTCCTGGGTGTCGCCGGTCACTGGGGGGGGCGGAGGGTCCTGGGTGTTGCCGGTCACTAGGGGGGGGGGGGGGGGTTCAGGGACCTGCACAGGGGGACAGCGGGTCCTGGGTATTACCGGTCACTGGGGGGGAGGGGTCCAGGGACCTGCACAGGGGGGATAGCGGGTCCTGTGTATTGTGCCTAATACTTGGTGTTTCCAACTCGGCAGAGAAAAATCTCCAGGTTCTTATAGAAAACAAACCACCTCTAGGGACCAGTGGAAAGCCCTGGGATGATGGAATCGCTCTATACGTGGCCGCTGTTCACACTACTATCAAAACACGCAACCTGCCGCAGACCGCAAACTATTATTCCCGCTGAGCGATCACATGACGCGCTCCTCGCTGCTGATTGGCCAGTAGGCTTTTCGTGCGGCGGAAGTGGTTTAGGGTGGGGCGGAAATGAATTACTAGTGCATCGCTGTGATTGGTTGACTGACGTCAGCGGTTGGCAAACGCGTCGATGTTGGTTGGCGTCCGCCGGAAAGGTGACGATGACGTATAAATCGTGCGCCCGACATTTCTCAGCCCAGGTAAATAGTTGTGTTTTGTGGCCGCTGCGGGTGTTGTCTGTGTGTGCGGGCGATGTTTGTGTAGGTGGCTCCTGGGGCCCCGTGTAGCACTGGGGGAGGGTTTCCTTCATGTTTGTGGCTTCTTTCATCCCCGGTTTTAGGAATTTTACGTCAATAAACCGAAATCCTGGTAAAATAAGAAATTCTGAAACTTTATTATCGATTTTGGGTCTCAATTTTGTAACCACTTGCAGGATCTCTGCTTGCTGTCAGTGAATAGGAGGATTTGCCCGTGTTTTCAGTGGCTGACACACTGTAACGAACCCGTGCATTTTCCGGATGGAGACTGGAATGTTTCCATACACTGACAGCAAGCAGAGATCTTGACGAGGAGCCCACCATGTATTTATTGCTGCTTGATTACTCCTTCTGATAGAGCTCTGTCCGGTGAAGTGAATGGAGCACTTGTGGACCCCCATTCCCAGGATCAGTTGAGGTCGGACCCCCAGAATGATCTGATGCTTATAGATGAATTGACACGAATCTGCCCCCCCCCCCCCCCCCATACACGAGGCTTCAGGGCTGGAACCTATTTACGTAATTGCCCTTTTCTCCCTGTCCAGGTGTCCGTACCCCCCGATCACCATGGTGGCGTTACCCCCCGTCCTGACAGAGGAGGAGGAAGCTCTGCAGAGGAAATTTGCCAAACTTAAAAAGAAGGTTTGTTGATGAGGAGTCTCTGGTTTTTGTACAATTGGGAGTTTCTCTCTGCTGATTGTTCCCTCCATTGTCCTGTAAATGTGTCCTGGTCGTGTGATGATTATTATCAGGTCACCTACCTGTCACCTACCTGAGGTCAGAAGAAGAGATCTCAGCCTATGGAGGATGTAAACATTTGTGTATGTTAGTAGCAGCAGGACTGTGACACGTGGATTCATATTCCAGGATTACAGCTCCACAGCCCCCAGAAGGTGACTACACGTTGTAGAAGTTTCCTCATTGAATGCTACAGCAGAGAGCACAGCAGTGAGAGGACTTCCCCCCTCCCCCGTACAATATACATCCAGATTTATACCAACACTTTACACCTAAACTCCTCAGATCCCACACACAACCTGCAGGTCAGACACTGTATAAGACGAGTGGATCCAGACTTTTAGTGCAGGTGCCTCCTGGACATATTGTCGGATTGGCTGCCCCTCCCTGCACTGCCCCCAATACAGCAATATGTCACGTGGGAACTGAGGCTTCGGGTTGGCTCATCTCTAGCAACGATGGGGGACACTTCTCATATCCAGCACTGAGTACTATAAAGTCTCTTAGACCCCCGATGCATCCGTCAGGCCCAGCCTGGGGTAGTGTTTAGGCTTACGTGAGTGACGCCCCCAGTAGCCCTCCGCCGCCGGCTGCACCCTCCACACCGAGGAATAATCACAGTATCTGGAAGTGCGCAGAACCTTGATAGAGGCGACGATATACGCCCCTCTGTGTATCTTGAGTCCTGGAGAATCTTTGTCCTTTCCTTTAATTCTATTCATTACTTATCTCATGGCAGAAAAAAGCTTTGCTGGCGCTGAAGAAGCAGACGTCCACCAGTCAGACCAGCCAGGCCGGCATCAAGAGATGTGAGTCACTATCCTTTACCTATGTACTTTCCTCCAGAAATAGCGCCACTCTTCATCAGTGGACCTACATGGTACTGCAATAATTACCTTCAAGGGATTTCCCATAATTCACTCTGGTATCAGGACACTGCACACTGTGGGCTTTGTAATGGAGCACAGGGGTCCCCAGCTGCCATGAGGTTGAGTGGTGGTCTTATGACCGATCGCTGCTTCATTCATTTCAGTGCAAGAGCTGGAATTGGTTTCATTTGTGGGACAATCCCTTTAACAGTCCTGAGCCCCAGGATCAGCCCCTGCGCACAGCAGTCTTCCTGGTCCGGGGAACATGTCTATAATTGTCCATGTCCCTTCCTGTAGCTTTATCAGACCAGCCAGCAGTGGACACGGCCACAGCCACGGAACAAGCCAAGATGCTGGTGAAGACCGGAGCCATCAGTGCCATCAAATCCGGGACCAAGAACAGCGGATTCAAGCGCTCCCGGACCCTGGAGGGAAAGCTCAAGGTGACGTCTGTCTGACCTTGTAGATGGAGATGCAGAGAGTTTATATCTTACCTGGAGCTGACAGATCCCTTTAAGTATCTGTGTATAATGGACTGGTCTGTAACCCATTCGGACCCACGTCCTGTAGAGATACAATGGTGCAGGTCCATGTCATGTATCTTATGTGTGGCCTCTGGATGAGAAGGGGTGAGCCTTTTAGTCTTCTTGTTCGTTGGACCTGTGCTGTAGCTTTACAGGGAGACAGTGTAACAGCCTGTAAAGCAGGAGCACGGAGGGGCTCTGATAACCCCTTCCCCATCCTCCCCAAGAGCCCTTCAGACTCTATAGCATAATTTTAAAACTTTATTTTAGAAAGGAGGCCATTGATGGCGAATATAAGACGATTCCCACAGTCCCGGTGCCTGGGACTTGTGATGGGACAGGATTAACCTGTTGGGAAGGTCCTGGCTCCAGTTGTATCTCATGGCTTCATCTCGGATGAGCCCGGACCCTACATCTCTTCCCTGTCCCTTTACCTACAATGAGCCTCTGCTTGTCTCTGTAGGACCCTGATAAGGGCCCGGCCCCCACCTTCCAGCCCTTCCAGCGCAGCGTCTCTGTGGACGAGGACCCCGCCGAGGTAAACTCCTTTCTTACCTGTCGTAGCTGTGAGCACCGAGACCCCGGCTCATAACACGTATCCGCTTCTCCCCCTCCAGGGCCTAAGGCGCAACCAGAGGAAGTCTCTGTACGAGAGGTGAGTCTCCTACCATAACCTCCTCGGATCTTCTGTTCCCCAAATTCATCTATTAACCCTTTCTCCTCAGCTTTGTCAGCTCCAGTGAGCGCATGCGAGACCCCGAGAGAGAGGCGGAGGACAGAGAGAGCGACAGAGAAAGCCGCCGCGCTGGAGACCGAGAGCCCTATGAACGAGACCACGGGAGAGAACGGGAGCGGGAAAGAGACAGGGACAGAGACAGAGACCGGAGCGATCGAGAGAGGGAACGGGACAGAGAAGGTTTCCACCGGAGTATGTACAGTGCTGGCCCTGATCCCAGGAGCTTACAGTCTAATCCTTCTCTCTAGGGCTTGTGTGAGGTCAGAAATAATTGACTGATTTCTTCCATAGCCAGTCATGCTGATTCATTGAATTCTACCTTGTGCAGGAGCAGGACTCCAGGTCCTAGGACTACAATGAGTCCTCCCCGCAGGACCTGCACCAGGCAGTGATCAATGAATGAGCTTTGACTTGAGTGTTTCTTTAAGAGTTGCAATACCAGACACAGCCAGGACATAAGGGGGGTGCTGTTGAGTCAGAGAGCAGATGATCTCCTAGATTGTAGGGTCCCTATAGACGCCATTATATGACCCACATGTCATGTACCAGGTGCTATCTGTATATATCATGTCCTGCTGTATACACAGGGTCCGACTCCTTCCCAGAGCGCCGCGCACCCAGGAAGGGGAACACGGTGTACGTGCACGGCGTGGGCATGAAGAAGCAAACGCTCACCGACGCCTTCGCCAAGTTTGGTAAAATCATAGACGTGGCGACTGATTCTCCACGGAAGTAAGAGCCGCCCATGGATCCTGGTCATGTGATGGGATGGATGAGCGGCTCTGACCTCTGACCTCGCGTTTCCTCTTACAGCTGCGCTTTTGTTACATTTGAGAAGATGGAATCGGCAGACCTGGCGGTCCAGGAGGTGAGGATGATGGGGGTTATAAGACGTCTGCACTGCCTTGGGGGCACAGTCTCCTCATAGGATGGGGGATACACTGAGTGAGATATTGGGGGATACACTGAGTGAGATATTGGGGGATACACTGAGTGAGATATTGGGGGATACATTGAGTCCTCTGAGTGAGATATTGGGGGATACACTGAGTCCTCTGAGTGAGATATTGGGGGATACACTGAGTCCTCTGAGTGAGATATTGGGGGATACACTGAGTCCTCTGAGTGAGATATTGGGGGATACATTGAGTCCTCTGAGTGAGATATTGGGGATACACTGAGTCCTCTGAGTGAGATATTGGGGGATACACTGAGTCCTCTGAGTGAGATATTGGGGGATACACTGAGTCCTCTGAGTGAGATATTGGGGGATACACTGAGTCCTCTGAGTGAGATATTGGGGGATACACTGAGTCCTCTGAGTGAGATATTGGGGGATACACTGAGTCCTCTGAGTTAGATATTGGGGGATACACTGAGTCCACTGAGTGAGATATTGGGGGATACATTGAGTCCTCGGAGTGAGATATTGGGGGATACACTGAGTCCTCTGAGTGAGATATTGGGGGATACACTGAGTCCTCTGAGTTAGATATTGGGGGATACACTGAGTCCACTGAGTGAGATATTGGGGGATACATTGAGTCCTCGGAGTGAGATATTGGGGGATACATTGAGTCTTCTGAGTGAGATATTGGGGGATACATTGAGTCCACTGAGTGAGATATTGGGGGATACATTGAGTCCTCTGAGTGAGATATTGGGGGATACATTGAGTCCTCTGAGTGAGATATTGGGGGGTACATTGAGTCCACTGAGTGAGATATTGGGGGATACACTGAGTCCACTGAGGGAGATATTGGGGGATACACTGAGTCCACTGAGGGAGATATTGGGGGATACACTGAGTTCACTGAGTGAGATATTGGGGGATACATTGAGTGAGATATTGGGGGATACATTGAGTGAGATATTGGGGGATACATTGAGTCCTCTGGTTGAGATATTGGGGGATACATTGAGTCCACTGAGTGAGATATTGGGGGATACATTGAGTCCACTGAGTGAGATATTGGGGGATACATTGAGTCCTCTGGTTGAGATATTGGGGGATACATTGAGTCCACTGAGTGAGATATTGGGGGATACATTGAGTGAGATATTGGGGGATACATTGAGTCCTCTGAGTGAGATATTGGGGGATACATTGAGTCCTCTGAGTGAGATATTGGGGGATACATTGAGTCCTCTGAGTGAGATATTGGGGGATACATTGAGTCTTCTGAGTGAGATATTGGGGATACACTGAGTCCTCTGAGTGAGATATTGGGGGATACACTGAGTGAGATATTGGGGGATACACTGAGTGAGATATTGGGGGATACATTGAGTCCTCTGAGTGAGATATTGGGGGATACATTGAGTCCACTGAGTGATATATTGGGGGATACACTGAGTCCTCTGAGTGAGATATTGGGGGATACACTGAGTGAGATATTGGGGGATACATTGAGTCCTCTGAGTGAGATATTGGGGGATACACTGAGTGAGATATTGGGGGATACATTGAGTCCTCTGAGTGAGATATTGGGGGATACATTGAGTCCTCTGAGTGAGATATTGGGGGATACATTGAGTCCTCTGAGTGAGATATTGGGGGATACATTGAGTCCTCTGAGTGAGATATTGGGGGATACACTGAGTCCTCTGAGTGAGATATTGGGGGATACATTGAGTGAGATATTGGGGGATACATTGAGTCCTCTGAGTGAGATATTGGGGGATACATTGAGTCCACTGAGTGATATATTGGGGGATACACTGAGTCCTCTGAGTGAGATATTGGGGGTCTAGGTCTCCATTGTGAATGTCTCCTCCCCTTGTATCTGCAGCTTAATAACACAATGATGGAGGACGTGTCGGTGAAGGTCAGCATCGCCCGGAAGCAGCCCATGCTGGATGCAGCCATAGAGAAGTCCGTGTGGGGTCAGCTGGGTGAGTATTCGGGGGGCTGCTCGCTTCCTGCTCTCTCTGTTATCAGCCATTTTATCTCTCAAGTCCATAGTGTGGAGAATATCCAAAAAGATTACCCGACCTCCGCTGTATTATTACTGCCCCTATTGCATGATATGCTCCTGTCATCAGCCCCTCTGATCAGGTAATTGCGGGGACCCCAGGGCTGTGCGCGGGGAACCCCCTAGGAAAAGAAATCTCTGTGGGCTGATCAGACTACACACAGTTTGTTTGTAGTCTGTAACCAAGGAGAAACCGAATCCTGCGCAGAGGCCGTAGACGCAAAATGGAAAATAGTTTTTGTGTAAAATTTTCACATTTTTAGTTTAATTTAATTTTGAAAGAATTGAAGCCATAAAAACACTTTGTGAAAGGGGGAAATTCCTGGATAAACCTGTGCTGTCTCCTCTCCGCAGCCTTCCACAACAGCGCTAAGGGGTCCCACAAAGACAAGAGGGCGCAGGTCATCTATTCGGAGGATTTCTTCAGCGCGTCGTCCTCTGGTGCGGGGGGAGGCACCACCGGGGGGGCACCTCCTGGGAAAGAGGCATCAGACGCCTCCTAGGATTACGGGGTTTGTAGTCATAGTATCTTATGTGTCACTGTGTGATCTGCCCCCTAGAGGACGGGGATGATATCTGCCCCTGCGACCCCCACAGTCAGGGACCGGTAATGTCTGATGTTTTGTACTTCACTGATTTCGCTTTCTGTGGAACTTGTAAATGTTAAATTCTGTATAATAAACAACTACAACTCTCATCGGATTCATACACTGCCCGTACATAGAAGGCTACACCCCAGGAGTGCAGTAAGGGGAGTGCGGGTGTTAGTCCTGAATCCAGTGCTGAATAATATGAATTTTATCCATATGATTATTTATGTCCATTATCAGATGCACAAGATAAATGACCATCATGTCAGACTCCCATGATGCTCTGCGGTGGAGGATTCCTCCCATGTAGACAAGATTCTTAAAGGGCATCTAGCACCAGGATGAAGGACAATATGCAAATGAGCCTGGGGGGCTCCAGTCTCCATAGCTGTTAATTGAGCCTGGAGCCCCTCAGGCTCATTTGCATACAGCCCCTCAGGCTCATTTGCATACAGCCCTTCATCCTGGTGCTAGATGCTCTTTAAATATAATCAGCATAAAAAATATCACATTCTGTAATTCACTGTTATTAACAAAAATCCGCCATTTTTCCGATATTATTCCAACCGGTCTCTATCAGTCCTGCTGTACACAATTTTGGTTGTCCCTGGATACGACCATCAATCTTCTGACTAGGCTCTTTCTGGACAGATTTTTCTCGTGAATAGCTTTTCCTGTCTGCACACTGTAGTGCTCTCTGCCATCTGTCCCTCCTCCCTGCATTACAAGACCAGCTCAGACACAGGCACTTCCTGCCGGCAAGCAGCAGCGTGCACAGAGTTACTCTCCTAGCTACAGGCAGATAAGGTCTTTATCTGAGGGAGGCAAATAGCAGAGCTGACTGTGTTTGTTATACCTCAGAGCTGAGAGTGTTATTGGGGCAGATTTACTAAGAGTCGTGCGCCAGTTATATGTCATACTTTGCACATTCTTTCTAGTACAAACTCCTTGCACAGGTATAAGAAGTGTCCCCACCACATTTGTGTCACACATGACCCTTTTGTGGTGCCCCCTGCAGACTACACAGGACACTGCACAGGGTTCACCCCCTTTTTCTATGTGTCAGATACTGCTAGAATATTCAGAAGGTAAATGAAACCTGTACCCTGATAATCTAAGCACATTGACAGCACAGAGGGATCATGAAGTGTCTGCTCAGAGAGTCCCCGCTCACAGCACAGAGGGATCATGAAGTGTCTGCTCAGAGAGTCCCCGCTCACAGCACAGAGGGATCATGAAGTGTCTGCTCAGAGAGTCCCCACTCACAGCACAGAGGGATCATGAAGTGTCTGCTCAGAGAGTCCCTGCTCACAGCACAGAGGAATCATGAAGTGTCTGCTCAGAGAGTCCCCGCTCACAGCACAGAGGGATCATGAAGTGTCTGCTCAGAGAGTCCCCGCTCACAGCATAGAGGGATCATGAAGTGTCTGCTCAGAGAGTCCCCGCTCACATCACAGAGGAATCATGAAGTGTCTGCTCAGAGAGTCCCCGCTCACAGCACAGAGGGATCATGAAGTGTCTGCTCAGAGAGTCCCCGCTCACAGCACAGAGGGATCATGAAGTGTCTGCTCAGAGAGTCCCCGCTCACAGCACAGAGGGATCATGAAGTGTCTGCTCAGAGAGTCCCCGCTCACATCACAGAGGAATCATGAAGTGTGTGCTCAGAGAGTCCCCGCTCACAGCACAGAGGAATCATGAAGTGTCTGCTCAGAGAGTCTCCGCTCACAGCACAGAGGGATCATGAAGTGTCTGCTCAGAGAGTCCCCGCTCACAGCACAGAGGAATCATGAAGTGTCTGCTCAGAGAGTCTCCGCTCACAGCACAGAGGGATCATGAAGTGTCTGCTCAGAGAGTCCCCGCTCACATCACAGAGGATTCATGAAGTGTGTGCTCAGAGAGTCTCCGCTCACAGCACAGAGGGATCATGAAGTGTCTGCTCAGAGAGTCCCCGCTCACAGCACAGAGGAATCATGAAGTGTCTGCTCAGAGAGTCTCCGCTCACAGCACAGAGGGATCATGAAGTGTCTGCTCAGAGAGTCCCCGCTCACATCACAGAGGATTCATGAAGTGTGTGCTCAGAGAGTCTCCGCTCACAGCACAGAGGGATCATGAAGTGTCTGCTCAGAGAGTCCCCGCTCACAGCACAGAGGGATCATGAAGTGTCTGCCCAGAGAGACCCCGCTCGCAGCACAGAGGGATCATGAAGTGTCTGCTCAGAGAGTCCCCGCTCGCAGCACAGAGGGATCATGAAGTATCGGCTGAGAGAGTCCCCGCTCACAGCACAGAGGGATCATGAAGTGTCTGCTCAGAGAGTCCCCGCTCACAGCACAGAGGAATCATGAAGTGTCTGCTCAGAGAGTCCCCGCTCACAGCACAGAGGGATCATGAAGTGTCCCCACCACATTTGTGTCACACATGACCCTTTTGTGGTGCCCCCTGCAGACTACACAGGACACTGCACAGGGTTCACCCCCTTTTTCTATGTGTCAGATACTGCTAGAATATTCAGAAGGTAAATGAAACCTGTACCCTGATAATCTAAGCACATTGACAGCACAGAGGGATCATGAAGTGTCTGCTCAGAGAGTCCCCGCTCACAGCACAGAGGGATCATGAAGTGTCTGCTCAGAGAGTCCCTGCTCACAGTACAGAGGGATCATGAAGTGTCTGCTCAGAGAGTCCCCGCTCACAGCACAGAGGGATCATGAAGTGTCTGCTCAGAGAGTCCCCGCTCACAGCACAGAGGAATCATGAAGTGTCTGCTCAGAGAGTCCCCGCTCACAGCACAGAGGGATCATGAAGTGTCTGCTCAGAGAGTCCCCGCTCACAGCACAGAGGGATCATGAAGTGTCTGCTCAGAGAGTCCCCGCTCACAGCACAGAGGGATCATGAAGTGTCTGCTCAGAGAGTCCCTGCTCACAGCACAGAGGAATCATGAAGTGTCTGCTCAGAGAGTCCCCGCTCACAGCACAGAGGGATCATGAAGTGTCTGCTCAGAGAGTCCCCGCTCACAGCACAGAGGAATCATGAAGTGTCTGCTCAGAGAGTCCCCGCTCACAGCACAGAGGGATCATGAAGTGTCTGCTCAGAGAGTCCCCGCTCACAGCACAGAGGAATCATGAAGTGTCTGCTCAGAGAGTCCCCGCTCACAGCACAGAGGGATCATGAAGTGTCTGCTCAGAGAGTCCCCGCTCACATCACAGAGGAATCATGAAGTGTGTGCTCAGAGAGTCCCCGCTCACAGCACAGAGGAATCATGAAGTGTCTGCTCAGAGAGTCTCCGCTCACAGCACAGAGGGATCATGAAGTGTCTGCTCAGAGAGTCTCCACTCACAGCACAGAGGAATTATGAAGTGTCTGCTCAGAGAGTCCCCGCTCACAGCACAGAGGAATCATGAAGTGTCTGCTCAGAGAGTCCCCGCTCACAGCACAGAGGGATCATGAAGTGTCTGCTCAGAGAGTCCCCACTCACAGAAAAGAGGAATCATGAAGTGTCTGCTCAGAGAGTCCCCCCTCACAGCACAGAGGGATCATGAAGTGTCTGCTCAGAGAGTCCCCGCTCACAGCACAGAGGGATCATGAAGTGTCTGCTCAGAGAGTCCCCGCTCACAGCACAGAGGGATCATGAAGTGTCTGCTCAGAGAGTCCCCGCTCACAGCACAGAGGTATCATGAAGTGTCTGCTCAGAGAGTCCCCCCTCACAGCACAGAGGGATCATGAAGTGTCTGCTCAGAGAGTCCCCGCTCACAGCACAGAGGAATCATGAAGTGTCTGCTCAGAGAGTCCCCGCTCACAGCACAGAGGGATCATGAAGTGTCTGCTCAGAGAGTCCCCGCTCACAGCACAGAGGGATCATGAAGTGTCTGCTCAGAGAGTCCCCACTCACAGAAAAGAGGAATCATGAAGTGTCTGCTCAGAGAGTCCCCCCTCACAGCACAGAGGGATCATGAAGTGTCTGCTCAGAGAGTCCCCGCTCACAGCACAGAGGGATCATGAAGTGTCTGCTCAGAGAGTCCCCGCTCACAGCACAGAGGGATCATGAAGTGTCTGCTCAGAGAGTCCCCGCTCACAGCACAGAGGTATCATGAAGTGTCTGCTCAGAGAGTCCCCCCTCACAGCACAGAGGGATCATGAAGTGTCTGCTCAGAGAGTCCCCGCTCACAGCACAGAGGAATCATGAAGTGTCTGCTCAGAGAGTCCCCGCTCACAGCACAGAGGAATCATGACATGTCTGCTCAGAGAGTCCCCGCTCACAGCACAGAGGGATCATGAAGTGTCTGCTCAGAGAGTCCCCGCTCACAGCACAGAGGGATCATGAAGTGTCTGCTCAGAGAGTCCCCGCTCACAGCACAGAGGAATCATGACATGTCTGCTCAGAGAGTCCCCGCTCACAGCACAGAGGGATCATGAAGTGTCTGCTCAGAGAGTCTTCGCTCACAGCACAGAGGGATCATGAAGTGTCTGCTCAGAGAGTCCCCGCTCACAGTACTGAGGGATCATGAAGTGTCTGCTCAGAGAGTCCCCGCTCACAGCACAGAGGGATCATGAAGTGTCTGCTCAGAGAGTCCCCGCTCACAGCACAGAGGAATCATGAAGTGTCTGCTCAGAGAGTCTCCGATCACAGCACAGAGGGATCATGAAGTGTCTGCTCAGAGAGTCCCCGCTCACAGCACAGAGGGATCATGAAGTGTCTGCTCAGAGAGTCCCCGCTCACAGCACAGAGGAATCATGACATGTCTGCTCAGAGAGTCCCCGCTCACAGCACAGAGGGATCATGAAGTGTCTGCTCAGAGAGTCCCCGCTCACAGCACAGAGGAATCATGACATGTCTGCTCAGAGAGTCCCCGCTTACAGCACAGAGGGATCATGAAGTGTCTGCTCAGAGAGTCCCCGCTCACAGCACAGAGGGATCATGAAGTGTCTGCTCAGAGAGTCCTCGCTCACAGCACAGAGGGATCATGAAGTGTCTGCTCAGAGAGTCCCCGCTCACAGCACAGAGGGATCACGAAGTGTCTGCTCAGAGAGTCCCCGCTCACAGCACAGAGGGATCATGAAGTGTCTGCTCAGAGAGTCCCCGCTTACAGCACAGAGGGATCATGAAGTGTCTGCTCAGAGAGTCCCCGCTCACAGCACAGAGGAATCATGACATGTCTGCTCAGAGAGTCCCCGCTCACAGCACAGAGGGATCATGAAGTGTCTGCTCAGAGAGTCCCCGCTCACAGCACAGAGGGATCATGAAGTGTCTGCTCAGAGAGTCCCCGCTCACAGCACAGAGGGATCATGAAGTGTCTGCTCAGAGAGTCCCCGCTCACAGCACAGAGGGATCATGAAGTGTCTGCTCAGAGAGTCCCCGCTCACAGCACAGAGGAATCATGAAGTGTCTGCTCAGAGAGTCCTCGCTCACAGCACAGAGGGATCATGAAGTGTCTGCTCAGAGAGTCCCCGCTCACAGCACAGAGGGATCATGAAGTGTCTGCTCAGAGAGCCCCCGCTCACAGTACAGAGGGATCATGAAGTGTCTGCTCAGAGAGTCTCCACTCACAGCACAGAGGGATCATGAAGTGTCTGCTCAGAGATTCCTCGCTCACAGCACAGAGGGATCATGAAGTGTCTGCTCAGAGAGTCCTCACTCACAGCACAGAGGGATCATGAAGTGTCTGCTCAGAGAGTCCCCGCTCACAGCACAGAGGGATCATGAAGTGTCTGCTCAGAGAGTCCCCGCTCACAGCACAGAGGGATCATGAAGTGTCTGCTCAGAGAGTCCCTGCTCACAGCACAGAGGGATCATGAAGTGTCTGCTCAGAGAGTCCCCGCTCACAGCACAGAGGGATCATGAAGTGTCTGCTCAGAGAGTCCCCGCTCACAGCACAGAGGGATCATGAAGTGTAAAACAGCATAAAATGTGAGAAGTTTCTTTCACCCCTTTAATGATGAGAATATTTGTAACTGCTCCGATCCTGGAGACACGGACCCGGGTTTATAAGACATTAGGATATCGGTCTCTCCAGACATTATCGGGCTCGGTGCTGCCAGAACCTGCTAGAAATCCACGGACACATTAAGGGGGAACCTGGAATATGTCATCAAATGAGAGAAGGGACAATGAAGATAAAGAGGTCGTTATAAAAAGCACAAAGCCCAAGGGAGGCAGCGGACCAGGGGTCAGGACCAGGGGCTATGTCACATCAGGGAGTGGCCCAGGGGTCAGGACCGGGGGCTATGTCATGTGATGGAGCGGACCAGGGGTCAGGACTAGAGGCTATGTCACGTGATGGAGCGGACCAGGGGTCAGGACTAGGGGCTATGTCACGTGATGGAGCGGACCAGGGGTCAGGACCGGGGGCTATGTCATGTGATGGAGCGGACCAGGGGTCAGGACTAGGGGCTATGTCATGTGATGGAGCGGACCAGGGGTCAGGACTAGGGGCTATGTCACATGAGAGAGCGGACCAGGGATCAGGACTAGAGGCTATGTCACGTGATGGAGCGGACCAGGGGTCAGGACTAGGGGCTATGTCACGTGATGGAGCGGACCAGGGGTCAGGACCAGGGGCTATGTCATGTGATGGAGCAGACCAGGGGTCAGGACCAGGGGCTATGTCACGTGATGGAGCGGACCAGGGGTCAGGACTAGGGGCTATGTCACGTGATGGAGCGGACCAGGGGTCAGGACCAGGGGCTATGTCATGTGATGGAGCGGACCAGGGGTCAGGACCGGGGGCTATGTCATGTGATGGAGCGGACCAGGGGTCAGGACCAGGGGCTATGTCACGTGATGGAGCGGACCAGGGGTCAGGACTAGGGGCTATGTCACATGAGAGAGCGGACCAGGGGTCAGGACCAGGGGCTATGTCATATGATGGAGCGGACCAGGGGTCAGGACCGGGGGCTATGTCGTTTGAGGGAGCGGACCAGGGGTCAGGACCAGGGGCTATGTCATGTGATGGAGCGGACCAGGGGTCAGGACCAGGGGCTATGTCATGTGATGGAGCGGACCAAGGGTCAGGACCAGGGGCTATGTCATATGATGGAGCGGACCAGGGGTCAGGACCGGGGGCTATGTCGTTTGAGGGAGCGGATCAGGGGTCAGGACCGGGGGCTATGTCATGTGATGGAGCGGACCAGGGGTCAGGACCAGGGGCTATGTCATGTGATGGAGCGGACCAGGGGTCAGGACCGGGGGCTATGTCGTTTGAGGGAGCGGATCAGGGGTCAGGACCGGGGGCTATGTCATGTGTGGGAGCGGATCAGGGGTCAGGACCGGGGGCTATGTCAAGTGATGGAGCGGACCAGGGATCAGGACTAGCGGCTATGTCACATGAGAGAGCGGACCAGAGGTCAGGACCAGGGGCTTTGTCACGTGATGGAGCGGACCAGGGGTCAGGACCAGGGGCTATGTCACATCAGGGAGTGGCCCAGGGGTCAGGACCGGGGGCTATGTCATGTGATGGAGCGGACCAGGGGTCAGGACTAGAGGCTATGTCACGTGATGGAGCGGACCAGGGGTCAGGACTAGGGGCTATGTCACGTGATGGAGCGGACCAGGGGTCAGGACCGGGGGCTATGTCATGTGATGGAGCGGACCAGGGGTCAGGACTAGAGGCTATGTCACGTGATGGAGCGGACCAGGGGTCAGGACTAGGGGCTATGTCACGTGATGGAGCGGACCAGGGGTCAGGACCAGGGGCTATGTCATGTGATGGAGCAGACCAGGGGTCAGGACCAGGGGCTATGTCACGTGATGGAGCGGACCAGGGGTCAGGACTAGGGGCTATGTCACGTGATGGAGCGGACCAGGGGCTATGTCATGTGATGGAGCGGACCAGGGGTCAGGACCGGGGGCTATGTCATGTGATGGAGCGGACCAGGGGTCAGGACCAGGGGCTATGTCATGTGATGGAGCGGACCAGGGGTCAGGACTAGGGGCTATGTCACATGAGAGAGCGGACCAGGGGTCAGGACCAGGGGCTATGTCATATGATGGAGCGGACCAGGGGTCAGGACCGGGGGCTATGTCGTTTGAGGGAGCGGACCAGGGGTCAGGACCAGGGGCTATGTCATGTGATGGAGCGGACCAGGGGTCAGGACCAGGGGCTATGTCATGTGATGGAGCGGACCAAGGGTCAGGACCAGGGGCTATGTCATATGATGGAGCGGACCAGGGGTCAGGACCGGGGGCTATGTCATGTGATGGAGCGGACCAGGGGTCAGGACCAGGGGCTATGTCATGTGATGGAGCGGACCAGGGGTCAGGACTAGGGGCTATGTCACATGAGAGAGCGGACCAGGGGTCAGGACCAGGGGCTATGTCATATGATGGAGCGGACCAGGGGTCAGGACCGGGGGCTATGTCGTTTGAGGGAGCGGACCAGGGGTCAGGACCAGGGGCTATGTCATGTGATGGAGCGGACCAGGGGTCAGGACCAGGGGCTATGTCATGTGATGGAGCGGACCAAGGGTCAGGACCAGGGGCTATGTCATATGATGGAGCGGACCAGGGGTCAGGACCGGGGGCTATGTCGTTTGAGGGAGCGGATCAGGGGTCAGGACCGGGGGCTATGTCATGTGATGGAGCGGACCAGGGGTCAGGACCGGGGGCTATGTCGTTTGAGGGAGCGGATCAGGGGTCAGGACCGGGGGCTATGTCATGTGTGGGAGCGGATCAGGGGTCAGGACCGGGGGCTATGTCAAGTGATGGAGCGGACCAGGGATCAGGACTAGCGGCTATGTCACATGAGAGAGCGGACCAGAGGTCAGGACCAGGGGCTTTGTCACGTGATGGAGCAGACCAGGGGTCAGGACCGGGGGCTATGTCATGTAATGGAGCGGACCAGGGGTCAGGACTAGGGGCTATGTCATGTGATGGAGCGGCCCAGGGGTCAGGACTAGGGGCTATGTCATGTGATGGAGCGGCCCAGGGGTCAGGACCAGGGGCCTATGTCATGTGATGGAGCGGACCAGGGGTCAGGACTAGGGGCTATGTCACGTGAGGGAGCGGACCAGGGGTCAGGACCAGGGGCTATGTCATGTGATGGAGCGGACCAGGGGTCAGGACTAGGGGCTATGTCATGTGATGGAGCGGACCAGGGGTCAGGACCAGGGGCTATGTCATGTGATGGAGCGGACCAGGGGTCAGGACCAGGGGCTATGTCATGTGATGGAGCGGACCAGGGGTCAGGACCAGGGGCTATGTCATGTGATGGAGCGGACCAGGGGTCAGGACTAGGGGCTATGTCATGTGATGGAGTGGACCAGGGGTCAGGACTAGGGGCTATGTCATGTGATGGAGCGGACCAGGGGTCAGGACCGGGGGCTTTGTCACGTGATGGAGCGGACCAGGGGTCAGGACCGGGGGCTATGTCACGTGATGGAGCGGACCAGGGGTCAGGACCGGGGGCTTTGTCACGTGATGGAGCGGACCAGGGGTCAGGACCAGGGGCTATGTCATGTGATGGAGCGGCCCAGGGGTCAGGACCAGGGGCTATGTCATGTGATGGAGCGGCCCAGGGGTCAGGACCAGGGGCTATGTCATGTGGTGGAGCGGACCAGGGGTCAGGACTAGGGGCTATGTCACGTGATGGAGCGGCCCAGGGGTCAGGACTAGGGGCTATGTCATGTGATGGAGCGGGCCAGGGGTCAGGACCGGGGGCTATGTCATGTGATGGAGCGGACCAGGGGTCAGGACTAGGGGCTATGTCATGTGATGGAGCGGCCCAGGGGTCAGGACTAGGGGCTATGTCATGTGATGGAGCGGACCAGGGGTCAGGACTAGGGGCTATGTCATGTGATGGAGCGGACCAGGGGTCAGGACCAGGGGCTATGTCATGTGATGTAGTGGAACAGGGGTCAGGACTAGGGGCTATGTCATGTGATGGAGCGGCCCAGGGGTCATGCAGGACACACGACCTCTTCGTAGTTGTTTGTGTCCGGTTGGAACTGGAGTTCTCCTTGCAGATGCTGGTGGAGCCAGGGCAGGACCTCCAGGACGTTCACGTAAAAATCCCGAGCGAAGTCTGGAAAGAAGGTTTTCCTCGCAGGTTTTTCACACGGATTAAATGAACCAAAACTGAGGATCCCGACCTTAAAGGAAGAGCAAAAAATTAAACCGTCCTCATCCCTTCCAATGGCTCCGCAGATAAAACGGATTCTTCTACACTCACTGTATATACAGAGAGCTCCCCCTAGTGGTGGCTGCAGGGAGTCAGTATGTTATTATGTAGTTCTATGACTGTCTATATATGCAGTGAGCTCCCCCTAGTGGTGACTGCAGGGAGTCAGTATTTTATTATGTAGTTCTATGACTGTCTATATATGCAGTGAGCTCCCCCTAGTGGTGGCTGCAGGGAATCAGTATTTTATTATGTAGTTCTATGACTGTCTATATATGCAGTGAGCTCCCCCTAGTGGTGGCTGCAGACAGTATGTTATTATGTAGTTCTATGACTGTCTATATATGCAGTGAGCTCCCCCTAGTGGTGGCTGCAGGGAGTCAGTATGTTATTATGTAGTTCTATGACTGTCTATATATGCAGAGAGCTCCCCCTAGTGGTGGCTGCAGGGAGTCAGTATTTTATTATGTAGTTCTATGACTGTCTATATATACAGAGAGCTCCCCCTACTGGTGGCTGCAGGGAGTCAGTATTTTATTATGTAGTTCTATGACTGTCTATATATGCAGTGGGCTCCCCCTAGTGGTGGCTGCAGGGAGTCAGTATTTTATTATATAGTTCTATGACTGTCTATATATGCAGTGAGCTCCCCCTAGTGGTGGCTGCAGGGAGTATTTTATTATGTAGTTCTATGACTGTCTATATATGCAGTGAGCTCCCCCTAGTGGTGGCTGCAGGGAGTCAGTATTTTATTATGTAGTTCTATGACTGTCTATATATGCAGTGAGCTCCCCCTAGTGGTGGCTGCAGGGAATCAGTATTTTATTATGTAGTTCTATGACTGTCTATATATGCAGTGAGCTCCCCCTAGTGGTGGCTGCAGGGAGTATTTTATTATGTAGTTCTATGACTGTCTATATATGCAGTGAGCTCCCCCTAGTGGTGGCTGCAGGGAGTCAGTATTTTATTATGTAGTTCTATGACTGTCTATATATGCAGTGAGCTCCCCCTAGTGGTGGCTGCAGGGAGTCAGTATGTTATTATGTAGTTCTATGACTGTCTATATATGCAGTGAGCTCCCCCTAGTGGTGGCTGCAGGGAGTCAGTATGTTATTATGTAGTTCTATGACTGTCTATATATGCAGTGAGCTCCCCCTAGTGATGGCTGCAGGGAGTCACTATTTTATTATGTAGTTCTATGACTGTCTATATATGCAGTGAGCTCCCCCTAGTGGTGGCTGCAGGGAGTCAGTATTTTATTATGTAGTTCTATGACTGTCTATATATGCAGAGAGCTCCCCCTAGTGGTGGCTGCAGGGAGTCAGTATTTTATTATGTAGTTCTATGACTGTCTATATATGCAGTGAGCTCCCCCTAGTGGTGGCTGCAGGGAGTCAGTATTTTATTATGTAGTTCTATGACTGTCTATATATGCAGTGAGCTCCCCCTAGTGGTGGCTGCAGGGAGTCACTATTTTATTATGTAGTTCTATGACTGTCTATATATGCAGTGAGCTCCCCCTAGTGGTGGCTGCAGGGAGTCAGTATTTTATTATGTAGTTCTATGACTGTCTATATATGCAGTGAGCTCCCCCTAGTGGTGGCTGCAGGGAATCAGTATTTTATTATGTAGGTCTATGACTCTCTATATATGCAGAGAGCTCCCCCTAGTGGTGGCTGCAGGGAGTCAGTATTTTATTATGTAGTTCTATGACTGTCTATATATGCAGTGAGCTCCCCCTAGTGGTGGCTGCAGGGAATCAGTATTTTATTATGTAGTTCTATGACTGTCTATATATGCAGTGAGCTCCCCCTAGTGGTGGCTGCAGGGAGTATTTTATTATGTAGTTCTATGACTGTCTATATATGCAGTGAGCTCCCCCTAGTGGTGGCTGCAGGGAATCAGTATTTTATTATGTAGTTCTATGACTGTCTATATATGCAGTGAGCTCCCCCTAGTGGTGGCTGCAGGGAGTATTTTATTATGTAGTTCTATGACTGTCTATATATGCAGTGAGCTCCCCCTAGTGGTGGCTGCAGGGAGTCAGTATGTTATTATGTAGTTCTATGACTGTCTATATATGCAGTGAGCTCCCCCTAGTGGTGGCTGCAGGGAGTCAGTATTTTATTATGTAGTTCTATGACTGTCTATATATGCAGTGAGCTCCCCCTAGTGGTGGCTGCAGGGAGTATTTTATTATGTAGTTCTATGACTGTCTATATATGCAGTGAGCTCCCCCTAGTGGTGGCTGCAGGGAGTCAGTATTTTATTATGTAGTTCTATGACTGTCTATATATGCAGTGAGCTCCCCCTAGTGGTGGCTGCAGGGAGTCAGTATTTTATTATATAGTTCTATGACTGTCTATATATGCAGAGAGCTCCCCCTAGTGGTGGCTGCAGGGAGTCAGTATTTTATTATGTAGTTCTATGACTGTCTATATATGCAGTGAGCTCCCCCTAGTGGTGGCTGCAGGGAGTCAGTATTTTATTATGTAGTTCTATGACTGTCTATATATGCAGTGAGCTCCCCCTAGTGGTGGCTGCAGGGAGTCAGTATTTTATTATGTAGTTCTATGACTGTCTATATATGCAGTGAGCTCCCCCTAGTGGTGGCTGCAGGGAGTCAGTATTTTATTATGTAGTTCTATGACTGTCTATATATACAGAGAGCTCCCCCTAGTGGTGGCTGCAGGGAGTCAGTATTTTATTATGTAGTTCTATGACTGTCTATATATGCAGTGAGCTCCCCCTAGTGGTGGCTGCAGGGAGTCAGTATTTTATTATGTAGTTCTATGACTGTCTATATATGCAGTGAGCTCCCCCTAGTGGTGGCTGCAGGGAGTCAGTATTTTATTATGTAGTTCTATGACTGTCTATATATACAGAGAGCTCCCCCTAGTGGTGGCTGCAGGGAGTCAGTATTTTATTATGTAGTTCTATGACTGTCTATATATGCAGTGAGCTCCCCCTAGTGGTGGCTGCAGGGAGTCAGTATTTTATTATGTAGTTCTATGACTGTCTATATATACAGAGAGCTCCCCCTAGTGGTGGCTGCAGGGAGTCAGTATTTTATTATGTAGTTCTATGACTGTCTATATATGCAGTGAGCTCCCCCTAGTGGTGGCTGCAGACAGTATGTTATTATGTAGTTCTATGACTGTCTATATATGCAGTGAGCTCCCCCTAGTGGTGGCTGCAGGGAATCAGTATGTTATTATGTAGTTCTATGACTGTCTATATATGCAGAGAGCTCCCCCTAGTGGTGGCTGCAGGCAGTATTTTATTATGTAGTTCTATGACTGTCTATATATGCAGTGAGCTCCCCCTAGTGATGGCTGCAGGGAGTCAGTATTTTATTATGTAGGTCTATGACTGTCTATATATGCAGTGAGCTCCCCCTAGTGGTGGCTGCAGGGAGTCAGTATTTTATTATGTAGTTCTATGACTGTCTATATATGCAGTGAGCTCCCCCTAGTGGTGGCTGCAGGGAGTCAGTATTTTATTATGTAGTTCTATGACTGTCTATATATGCAGTGAGCTCCCCCTAGTGGTGGCTGCAGGGAGTCAGTATTTTATTATGTAGTTCTATGACTGTCTATATATGCAGTGAGCTCCCCCTAGTGGTGGCTGCAGGGAGTCAGTATTTTATTATGTAGTTCTATGACTGTCTATATATGCAGAGAGCTCCCCCTAGTGGTGGCTGCAGGGAGTCAGTATGTTATTATGTAGTTCTATGACTGTCTATATATGCAGTGAGCTCCCCCTAGTGGTGGCTGCAGGGAGTCAGTATGTTATTATGTAGTTCTATGACTGTCTATATATGCAGTGAGCTCCCCCTAGTGGTGGCTGCAGGGAGTCAGTATTTTATTATGTAGTTCTATGACTGTCTATATATGCAGTGAGCTCCCCCTAGTGGTGGCTGCAGGAGTCAGTATTTTATTATGTAGTTCTATGACTGTCTATATATACAGTGAGCTCCCCCTAGTGGTGGCTGCAGGGAGTCAGTATTTTATTATGTAGTTCTATGACTGTCTATATATGCAGTGAGCTCCCCCTAGTGGTGGCTGCAGACAGTATGTTATTATGTAGTTCTATGACTGTCTATATATGCAGTGAGCTCCCCCTAGTGGTGGCTGCAGGGAATCAGTATTTTATTATGTAGGTCTATGACTCTCTATATATGCAGTGAGCTCCCCCTAGTGGTGGCTGCAGGGAGTCAGTATTTTATTATGTAGGTCTATGACTGTCTATATATGCAGTGAGCTCCCCCTAGTGGTGGCTGCAGGGAATCAGTATTTTATTATGTAGTTCTATGACTGTCTATATATGCAGTGAGCTCCCCCTAGTGGTGGCTGCAGGGAGTCAGTATTTTATTATGTAGGTCTATGACTGTCTATATATGCAGTGAGCTCCCCCTAGTGGTGGCTGCAGGGAGTCAGTATTTTATTATGTAGTTCTATGACTGTCTATATATGCAGTGAGCTCCCCCTAGTGGTGGCTGCAGGGAGTCAGTATTTTATTATGTAGTTCTATGACTGTCTATATATGCAGTGAGCTCCCCCTAGTGGTGGCTGCAGGGAGTCAGTATTTTATTATGTAGTTCTATGACTGTCTATATATGCAGTGAGCTCCCCCTAGTGGTGGCTGCAGGGAGTCAGTATTTTATTATGTAGTTCTATTACTGTCTATATATGCAGTGAGCTCCCCCTAGTGGTGGCTGCAGGGAGTCAGTATTTTATTATGTAGTTCTATTACTGTCTATATATGCAGTGAGCTCCCCCTAGTGGTGGCTGCAGGGAGTCAGTATGTTATTATGTAGTTCTATGACTGTCTATATATGCAGTGAGCTCCCCCTAGTGGTGGCTGCAGGGAGTCAGTATTTTATTATGTAGTTCTATGACTGTCTATATATGCAGTGAGCTCCCCCTAGTGGTGGCTGCAGGGAGTCAGTATTTTATTATGTAGTTCTATGACTGTCTATATATGCAGTGAGCTCCCCCTAGTGGTGGCTGCAGGGAGTCAGTATTTTATTATGTAGTTCTACGACTGTCTATATATGCAGTGAGCTCCCCCTAGTGGTGGCTGCAGGGAGTCAGTATTTTATTATGTAGTTCTATGACTGTCTATATATGCAGTGAGCTCCCCCTAGTGGTGGCTGCAGGGAGTCAGTATTTTATTATGTAGTTCTATGACTGTCTATATATGCAGTGAGCTCCCCCTAGTGGTGGCTGCAGGGAGTCAGTATTTTATTATGTAGTTCTTTGACTGTCTATATATGCAGTGAGCTCCCCCTAGTGGTGGCTGCAGGGAGTATTTTATTATGTAGTTCTATGACTGTCTATATATGCAGTGAGCTCCCCCTAGTGGTGGCTGCAGGAGTCAGTATTTTATTATGTAGTTCTATGACTGTCTATATATACAGAGAGCTCCCCCTAGTGGTGGCTGCAGGGAGTCAGTATTTTATTATGTAGTTCTTTGACTGTCTATATATGCAGTGAGCTCCCCCTAGTGGTGGCTGCTGGGAGTATTTTATTATGTAGTTCTATGACTGTCTATATATGCAGTGAGCTCCCCCTAGTGGTGGCTGCAGGAGTCAGTATTTTATTATGTAGGTCTATGACTGTCTATATATGCAGTGAGCTCCCCCTAGTGGTGGCTGCAGGGAGTATTTTATTATGTAGGTCTATGACTGTCTATATATGCAGTGAGCTCCCCCTGGTGGTGGCTGCAGGGAGTCAGTATTTTATTATATAGTTCTATGACTGTCTATATATGCAGTGAGCTCCCCCTAGTGGTGGCTGCAGAGAGTCAGTATGTTATTATGTAGTTCTATGACTGTCTATATATGCAGAGAGCTCCCCCTAGTGGTGGCTGCAGGGAGTCAGTATTTTATTATGTAGTTCTATGACTGTCTATATATGCAGTGAGCTCCCCCTAGTGGTGGCTGCAGGGAGTCAGTATGTTATTATGTAGTTCTATGACTGTCTATATATGCAGTGAGCTCCCCCTAGTGGTGGCTGCAGGGAGTCAGTATGTTATTATGTAGTTCTATGACTGTCTATATATGCAGAGAGCTCCCCCTAGTGGTGGCTGCAGGGAGTCAGTATTTTATTATGTAGTTCTATGACTGTCTATATATGCAGTGAGCTCCCCCTAGTGGTGGCTGCAGGGAGTCAGTATGTTATTATGTAGTTCTATGACTGTCTATATATGCAGTGAGCTCCCCCTAGTGGTGGCTGCAGGGAGTCAGTATGTTATTATGTAGTTCTATGACTGTCTATATATGCAGAGAGCTCCCCCTAGTGGTGGCTGCAGGGAGTCAGTATGTTATTATGTAGTTCTATGACTGTCTATATATGCAGTGAGCTCCCCCTAGTGGTGGCTGCAGGGAGTCAGTATGTTATTATGTAGTTCTATGACTGTCTATATATGCAGTGGGCTCCCCCTAGTGGTGGCTGCAGGGAGTCAGTATTTTATTATGTAGTTCTATGACTGTCTATATATGCAGTGAGCTCCCCCTAGTGGTGGCTGCAGGGAGTCAGTATGTTATTATGTAGTTCTATGACTGTCTATATATGCAGTGAGCTCCCCCTAGTGGTGGCTGCAGGGAGTCAGTATGTTATTATGTAGTTCTATGACTGTCTATATATGCAGTGGGCTCCCCCTAGTGGTGGCTGCAGGGAGTCAGTATGTTATTATGTAGTTCTATGATTGTCTATATATGCAGTGAGCTCCCCCTAGTGGTGGCTGCAGGGAGTCAGTATGTTATTATGTAGTTCTATGGCTGTCTATATATGCATTGAGCTCCCCCTAGTGGTGGCTGCAGAGAGTCAGTATGTTATTATGTAGTTCTATGACTGTCTATATATGCAGTGAGCTCCCCCTAGTGGTGGCTGCAGGGAGTCAGTATGTTATTATGTAGTTCTATGACTGTCTATATATGCAGTGGGCTCCCCCTAGTGGTGGCTGCAGGGAGTCAGTATTTTATTATGTAGTTCTATGACTGTCTATATATGCAGTGAGCTCCCCCTAGTGGTGGCTGCAGGGAGTCAGTATGTTATTATGTAGTTCTATGACTGTCTATATATGCAGTGGGCTCCCCCTAGTGGTGGCTGCAGGGAGTCAGTATTTTATTATGTAGTTCTATGACTGTCTATATATGCAGTGAGCTCCCCCTAGTGGTGGCTGCAGGGAGTCAGTATTTTATTATGTAGTTCTATGACTGTCTATATATGCAGTGAGCTCCCCCTAGTGGTGGCTGCAGGGAGTCAGTATTTTATTATGTAGTTCTATGACTGTCTATATATGCAGTGAGCTCCCCCTAGTGGTGGCTGCAGGGAGTCAGTATCATCAGTGTATGCCCTGTTATTGCCCCCCAGTATTCGGGGTATTAGGGTGTTATCTCTATTGTATGATGATGTCATGTACAGATATTTTGCCCTTCCCCTGCGTCTCACCTGGAAGAATCTTTTCCTGTCCCGGACATTCACAGTGAGAGATCCTCCGGATTCCCCTGTAAGAGAAGAGATAGTAATGGGTCATATAGGATGTGGATACGATCCTCCCCTGATAAAGTTCCGGATATCGGACTCTATTTCCAGCAACGTCTCAGCTTTTTGTAGCATGAATGTCTATGGCAGTGACGTAACGGGGCAGATTTACTTACCCGGTCCATTCGCGATCCGGCGGCGCGTTCTCTGCGGTGGATTCGGGTACGGCCGGGATTTATGAAGGTAGTTCCTCCGCCGTCCACCAGGTGGCGCTGCGGCGCTGAAAAGCATCTGAACGCGCTGGAGTTCACCGGCTCGGGCTGAGTGTAGGTAAGCACGTCCTGAGCGACACATTTTCCGTTCTTAAATGCGGCGGTTTTTCCGAATCCGTCGGGTTTTCGTTCGGCCACGCCCCCCGATTTCCGTCGCGCGCATGCCAACGCGGATGCGCCACAATCCGATTGCGTGCGCCAAAATCCCGGGCAATTCAGGTACAATCGGCGCAAATCGGAAATATTCGGGTAACACGTCGGGAAAACGCGAATCGGGCCCTTAGTAAATGACCCCAATATCTACAACTCGCGACCGGTGCGGCCAATCAGGTGCTTCTGCGGCTGTGCCAGCAAGGTTTGTGATTGGTGCAGGCGTCATTGGGTCCCTATCACTGTGTCCGTGTGGAGTGTGACTGATTTCTCTTCGTGCCTTGGAGGAGCCAACACATGTGTAAGTGTCTATCTGT
The DNA here is from genome assembly GCF_040894005.1 of Engystomops pustulosus. Taxonomy (NCBI): domain Eukaryota; kingdom Metazoa; phylum Chordata; class Amphibia; order Anura; family Leptodactylidae; genus Engystomops; species Engystomops pustulosus. The sequence continues at coordinate 1,897,853 of NC_092419.1, forward strand.
GGTGTAATTCCTCAATCCTCCTGCGGGGGTGCTGCAGCGGGAGTCAATGCTTGCCGCAGACACCGCATTGACACATTCATGATTAATGGAAAAGTAGCCCGAAATCAAAGACATTTATCTTATACTATTACACCCTGACGGCGCCCCCCATGGGCGGGGGGGGGGGGGGACTCACCTTTGCAGGACATTTCCCCCTGGACACAGAGGTGACGAGGCGACACCAGTTCATGGAGGGAGAGTTTTGTGTAGTTCTCATTGCCGTGCAGTGCCGTGATGCAGGATTCTCTCTACATGATAAAGTAGTGTACAGGCATTCAGCTGCTGCAGAACCTCTTTATGAAAACCCTCCCTCGCAGTGGGATGGGAGAACTCACCAGGTTGTTGCGCTTTATGTTGACCTTCTTCTTTTCCAGCTCGTTCTTGTTTTCTTTATCTTTCTTTCTGGATAGAAATTCAGCCGGGACATCGCTGCCGCTCAGTAAGAAGGTCCCTGAGAAGATGCAACAAATGTGGGACCAGGGTCCCCAATCCCATTCTCCAGATAAGTGGGGTCCCCCTATAACATCTATTCTGGGGATACCCCGTGTATACTGTGTATCCGACGGATGATGTCACACATGACCATGGAGAGGGGTAATATCAGAGCTAAATTATACTGACCCCCCCCCCCACCGCCCCCCAGCTAAATTATACTGACCCCCCCCCCCCCCCTAAAATGAAGAGTTGCAGTAACCCAGCCTGGCCACTAGAGAGGGAATGGAGCTGCTCTGACTCTGATGCTTCCCCTGCTGCTGCCTGTACATATCACCTCCTATACCACTACATGGACAGGACACACAGTGACTACATGGACAGGACACACAGTGACTACATGGACAGGACGCACAGTGACTACATGGACAGGACACACAGTGACTACATGGACAGGACACACAGTGGCTACATGGACAGGACACACAGTGACTACATGGACAGGACACACAGTGACTACATGGATAGGACACACAGTGACTACATGGACAGGACACACAGTGACTACATGGACAGGACACACAGTGACTACATGGACAGGACGCACAGTGACTACATGGACAGGACACACAGTGACTACATGGACAGGACACACAGTGACTACATGGACAGGACGCACGGTGGCTACATGGACAGGACGCACGGTGGCTACATGGACAGGACGCACGGTGACTACATGGACAGGACGCACGGTGACTACATGGACAGGACGCACAGTGACTACATGGACAGGACGCACAGTGATTACATGGACAGGACGCACGGTGACTACATGGACAGGACGCACGGTGACTACATGGACAGGACGCACGGTGACTACATGGACAGGACGCACGGTGACTACATGGACAGGACGCACGGTGACTACACGGACAGGACGCACGGTGACTACACGGACAGGACGCACGGTGACTACACGGACAGGACGCACGGTGACTACACGGACAGGACGCACGGTGACTACACGGACAGGACGCACGGTGGCTACACGGACAGGACGCACGGTGACTACACGGACAGGACGCACGGTGACTACACGGACAGGACGCACGGTGGCTACACGGACAGGACGCACGGTGGCTACACGGACAGGACGCACGGTGACTACACGGACAGGACGCACGGTGACTACACGGACAGGACGCACGGTGACTACACGGACAGGACGCACGGTGGCTACACGGACAGGACGCACGGTGACTACACGGACAGGACGCACGGTGACTACACGGACAGGACGCACGGTGACTACACGGACAGGACGCACGGTGACTACACGGACAGGACGCACGGTGACTACACGGACAGGACGCACGGTGGCTACACGGACAGGACGCACGGTGGCTACACGGACAGGACGCACGGTGACTACACGGACAGGACGCACGGTGACTACACGGACAGGACGCACGGTGACTACACGGACAGGACGCACGGTGGCTACACGGACAGGACGCACGGTGACTACACGGACAGGACGCACGGTGACTACACGGACAGGACGCACGGTGACTACACGGACAGGACGCACGGTGACTACACGGACAGGACGCACGGTGGCTACACGGACAGGACGCACGGTGACTACACGGACAGGACGCACGGTGACTACACGGACAGGACGCACGGTGACTACACGGACAGGACGCACGGTGACTACACGGACAGGACGCACGGTGACTACACGGACAGGACGCACAGTGACTACACGGACAGGACGCACAGTGACTACACGGACAGGACGCACAGTGACTACATGGACAGGACACACAGTGGGACATTACGGTGCTCGTGGCAGCTGGCGCTCTTCTTCTTTTTCATGGCTCTGTTGGCCGGTTCCGTACAGGGGAGGCAGATGGGCCTGGAACAGATACAAATGGAGGAGAACTTCTCAGGAGACCCCCGCAGATCAGTCATCATGCAATGCTCTATCTCACCATTGGTGGTGCTGTACGTGGGGCTGTGATTGGCCCAGGGGTAAGAGTCTTTTAGGGGAGGTTCACTGGGACCAGACATGGAAGAACCTGCGGTGAGGTGGGGACTTATGTTGGACAATATCGATTTTGTAGATTGACGAGACAACTACATTAAGGACCTAAAACATGTCCACGTGGCACGGTGCACTCTTTGGGAGAGAGGGATGAGGCCTAGGAGCGGAGTCGATGTGGGAGGAGTGGGCGTGGTTAGTGGTCAGAGTAGGCGTGGTTAGTGGTCAGAGTGGGCGTGGTTATCGGTCAGAGTGGGAGTGGTTAGTGGTCGGAGTGTCCCATAGTGATATTCCCTACTGGTGATCCAGGATCTGCTGGAGGCTCCCAAGTCCTGTGTGGGACCTCGGTGAGCCTGGTAAGGACCTGATGAGACTCCATTAGGCAGCACCATGTTAGATGGTTAGAGGACCGGAGCAGGAGGTAAGTGTCTCTAGGATAGGTAGGTGTAGATGGTCTGGGTGTGTAATGCTCGGCGCACGCGTCCTACCTGGCGCTCTTGGAGAAAGCCACCTGTTTGGTCAGTTTTATAAGAGCCACATCATAGTCGTAGTCCTGGCGTATCCCTCGGCCCACCCCACGGCTCCGGTTGTAGCAGCCGTGGATTATTATGCTTTCAGCTTTGTAGCTTTTTTTACCTATAGAGATAAAATGTGTAATAGTGTGAACAGCCGGCATTAAAGGGGAGGTCCAGGAAGCAAACGCTCAATGAATCTTATCGGAGCTAAAGCCTTGACGCCTGGATTCTCTCTTGCTGGTAAGACAGACAGAAGGTCCCTGAGATATCGGACCACGGGGAGGAGCAGCAGAGGAGAATATGAAGAGTATATTTCCTTACCAATATGGAATACATAGGCATCCAGGTTCTCCGGCTCGGTGAAGCAATGTGCCGCAGACAGCACCCAGGAGCTGGAGATGAGGGACCCCAAGCACGGGCTCGCCGCTCTGAACTACAAAAGACAATAGTCATTACATCAGAATCACACAGGCCGTCCACGGGCTCCGGAGGTTTGTTCTTAAGTTGAATTTGTATGTAAGTTGAAACTGTATATTTTATCATTGTAGATCCAGACCAAACATTTTTTTGCCCCAGTGACAATCGGAGTTTAACATTTTTTGCTGTAATGGGTCCAAGGATTATCAATAAATCTTCATTACAGACACCTTACAGCTGATCAGTGCAGCCGGGGACTATAGGAACATCCAGAGAGGTCTCCAGAGGTCACAGGGGGCAGAGGGGTCGTCTGTAACTAGGGGTCGTCTGTAAGTCGGGTGTTTCTAAGTAGGGGACCGCCTGTAGTACATATCTAATGGACAGGGTGGTGTAATGTCAGAAATGATGTGTAACTTATTGTATCTTTCCTGAGGCTCAGCAGGCGGCTCATTGGTTGGCCACCCAGAGTGTCTAGACAGAGGAAGTCTATAAACACAGGTTCTGTCCGGGATTCTGGAACATTTTTTTTGCTAGGAGGGGGGAGGGGCGCGCACTGGGAGGCGAGTCAGACTGTGACCTCAGACACGGGTGCAGGGGCACCCATGACATCAGTGGGAGGGGCCAGGAGGCCGCGCAGCGATTGATGTCCCTGTAGACATGAGGACAATGGTTTTGTGTTATTGTTGTTGCTGCTTCATTGATTTATAGACTTCAGATTGCGCCTCCTGGATGTAACCACCTCGCGCGGTGCCTCTGGTGCAGCTGCTGTGACTGTTCCTGTCGCTCTGTGTCCCCCCATTAATACTGAGGACCCCCACAGCACGGACCCCGGTACTCACTTTAACCTCCACGTTCCAGGGATAAGAAAAGCTTTGCTCAGACTCGTCCGTCTCATCGTTGAGGCCGCACATTTCCCCGTAATCTTCAATATCTGTCAGAGAAAAATTCATGACGATAACATATGACTGATGGGAGTAGTGGCGAGCGGTCTTAAAGGGCTTGGCCACTTTACCTCCTGCATCTGTAATGTGTGTATGTGGGGGGGGGGGATATTAGGTAAGATGGAGGGTCATGTGATCTCCGATTGCTCATGGACAGATAGAGATCACATGACCCCCCATCACATGACCCCCCATCACATGACCCCCCATCACATGACCCCCCATCACATGACCCTCCATCACATGACCCTCCATCACATGACCCTCCATCCCATGACCCTCCATCCCATGACCCTCCATCCCATGACCCTCCATCACATGACCCTCCATCACATGACCCTCCATCACATGACCCTCCATCACATGACCCTCCATCCCATGACGCTCCATCCCATGACCCTCCATCCCATGACCCTCCATCCCATGACCCTCCATCCCATGACCCTCCATCACATGACCCTCCATCTGCCGCCATTTTATGGTCAGGAATCTCCGGCTGATGAGGTAAATGACCGGAGGCTTCACTTTACAGATCAGGAAAGCGACGCAGAACTAGTAATAGATGTATCCTGGTAACTTACCTCATATCCTGCCCCCTCCCCCCCACAACATTACAGAAACATGAGGTAAGTGGCCAACCCCTTTAAGTTTGGTGTTAGAGGTGATGTGAGAGTCCTGGGAGGAGGTGGTGAAGCCGTGACTGAGGGGCAGTGTGTGAGGCCTGAGAAGACCCCATGTCTATCCCTGGGGCCCCGGCACCGGGGGTTATAGAGGAGAGAGACCCCGGCACCCGGGGGGTTATAGAGGAGAGACCCCGGCACCCGGGGGGGGTTATAGAGGAGAGACCCCGGCACCCGGGGGGGGTTATAGAGGAGAGACCCCGGCACCCGGGGGGGGGGGGGTTATAGAGGAGAGACCCCGGCACCCGGGGGGGGGGGGGTTATAAAGGAGAGACCCCGGCACCCGGGGGGGGGGGGTTATAGAGGAGAGACCCCGGCACCCGGGGGGGGTTATAGAGGAGAGACCCCGGCACCCGGGGGGTTATAGAGGAGAGACCCCAGCACCCGGGGGGTTATAGAGGAGAGACCCCGGCACCCGGGGGGTTATAGAGGAGAGACCCCGGCACCCGGGGGGGGGTTATAGAGGAGAGACCCCGGCACCCGGGGGGTTATAGAGGAGAGACCCCGGCACCCGGGGGGTTATAGAGGAGAGACCCCGGCACCCGGGGGGTTATAGAGGAGAGACCCCGGCACCCGGGGGGTTATAGAGGAGAGACCCCGGCACCAGGGGGGTTATAGAGGAGAGACCCCGGCACCCGGGGGGTTATAGAGGAGAGACCCCGGCACCCGGGGGGTTATAGAGGAGAGACCCCGACACCCGGGGGGTTATAGAGGAGAGACCCCGGCACCCGGGGGGTTATAGAGGAGAGACCCCGGCACCCGGGGGGTTATAGAGGAAAGACCCCGGCACCCGGGGGGTTATAGAGGAGAGACCCCGGCACCCGGGGGGGTTATAGAGGAGAGACCCCGGCACCTGGGGGGGGGGTTATAGAGGAGAGACCCCGGCACCTGGGGGGGGGTTATAGAGGAGAGACCCCGGCACCCGGGGGGGGGGGTTATAGAGGAGAGACGGCCTCTCTGTCACAAGTATAACCACCATCATCCTCACCCCATTCCTCCATTATACCATCTCTTTCCTGCTACTACTACTGCACCTATTATTGTCTGGAATGTAGTCTTCATGTCTTCTGCGTCTCTTAAGATAAAAACATGTTTTTCATTCTCCTTCTGGGAGGCCAATTCGCTGAGCTCTGCCTTATCCGTCTCCTCTCCGATACCAAACGCATAGATGTCTGGGAGGAGAAGGGAAATGTGGGAATACTAGAATAACGGAGCAGATATCGGAATGGCTGATGGGTCTCACCTAAATAATCTTCCCTTCTGTCTGTGATGTTGAGGAAGTGTCTGATGCTCCGGATCATCTCCGCAGGTCGTCCTCCCATATTGGCTTTTCCTGTAATGGACAGTAAGTGGCAGTGAATTCTCTGCCTGTAAGTGGCCATCGGGACATTGGACACGGGAATCCTCCAGGGACCTCCGATAGTGACCAGACCATGAATTAGTGATGGAAATGGCCGGAGTCACCTGCAGAGACAAGGCCACATCTTCCCGGGATGAGGACCATCGTCTATAGAGGGAGGAGCAGTAAATCTGAAGCCATCAGAGAGGTGGCTCCCGTGTCTGGGGAGGTGTCCGGAGACCCTTCTATCTCCAGGGAAGACTCCATGAACCTCCTCCACCCTCCAGCATCTCTCACCATCGGTCAGAAGGACAATGACGTGATGGATAGACTTCCACTGCTCCGGATACTTCTGTGCTTGATAGGACATCATCTGGAGGACCTCATGCAGAGCCGCGTAGGTGTTAGTCCCCGACTTGTCCATGTGAACTAAAGTCAAGGAAGAAGGAACACAAGGAAGCGGCTGAAGTGTAAGATTCCCTTTGTTTGCTCCTTGTGGTACCCACCGATGTAATTCAGATCCTCCTTAACCAGATCCAGGACCTCATCAACGTCTTCATCGTCAGAGATTTGCACAATAATTTTCGGTTCTGTGGCAAAAGATATCACTCCGAACTGGATCTTCATATCAAACTCACCGAGCTGCCGGGACAAGAACCATGAGATGAGTCCCTGCTATACTACAGACTGCCCCTCCATGGCAGCACAGACTAAAGACATGACATAGTGATCGCCCTCAGACCCCTCATAGACATCGCTGTCCACCAGATCCCAACTCATTCCCTTTATTTCCCGGAAACAAAAGGACCAGCAGTGTCCATCCTTATCTCAGTGACATCTGCTGTTAGGAAAGAGTCGGAAGGTCTCAATGAAACATTAACGGGTCCAACAATTTTACCAAACTCGTTGGGTGACGCCAACATTTATCTGATGTGTCCCGGTGCAGAAGTTACACAAGTGGCCTCCTAGAGCCCGAGCCCCTGGATTGGTGATATGTGTCTAGTATGGTGCAGGGGTTATGTACAGAGACAAGTTATGTATATTTTATGAGGGGTAGGGGGCCCCATTCAGATGTTATGCTATGGGGCCCTGCCCCTGCTAATTGCGCCCCTATCCATTGAATGGAGCAGCAAGATGCAAGTTGAACCTACTGCTTCATTCAGTTTGTGAGGACGGGAGCCACATTTGTCTCATGGTTGTGGTGTTCCCATGGTTGTGGTGGTCCCATGGTTGTGGTGTTCCCATGTTTGTTCTGATCCCATAGTTGTGGTGGTCCCATGGTTGTGGTGTTCCCATGGTTGTGGTGGTCCCATGGTTGTGGTGTTCCCATGGTTGTGGTGGTCTCATGGTTGTGGTGGTCCCATGTTTGTTCTGATCCCATAGTTGTGGTGGTCCCATGGTTGTGGTGGTCCCATGGTTGTGGTGGTCTCATGGTTGTGGTGGTCCCATGTTTGTTCTGATCCCATGGTTGTGGTGGTCCCATGGTTGTGGTGGTCTCATGGTTGTGGTGGTCCCATGTTTGTTCTGATCCCATGGTTGTGGTGGTCCCATGGTTGTGGTGGTCTCATGGTTGTGGTGGTCCCATGTTTGTTCTGATCCCATGGTTGTGGTGGTCCCATGGTTGTGGTGGTCTCATGGTTGTGGTGGTCTCATGGTTGTGGTGGTCTCATGGTTGTGGTGTTCCCATGGTTGTGGTGGTCTCATGGTTGTGGTGGTCCCATGTTTGTTCTGATCCCATGGTTGTGGTGGTCCCATGGTTGTGGTGGTCCCATGGTTGTGGTGGTCCCATGGTTGTGGTGGTCTCATGGTTGTGGTGGTCCCATGGTTGTGGTGGTCTCATGGTTGTGGTGTTCCCATGGTTGTGGTGGTCCCATGGTTGTGGTGGTCCCATGGTTGTGGTGTTCCCATGATTGTGGTGGTCCCATGATTGTGGTGGTCTCATGGTTGTGGTGTTCCCATGGTTGTGGTGATCCCATGGTTGTGGTGGTCTCATGGTTGTGGTGTTCCCATGGTTGTGGTGTTCCCATGGTTGTGGTGGTCCCATGGTTGTGGTGGTCCCATGGTTGTGGTGTTCCCATGATTGTGGTGGTCTCATGGTTGTGGTGGTCCCATGGTTGTGGTGGTCTCATGGTTGTGGTGTTCCCATGGTTGTGGTGTTCCCATGGTTGTGGTGTTCCCATGGTTGTGGTGGTCCCATGGTTGTGGTGATCCCATGGTTGTGGTGGTCTCATGGTTGTGGTGTTCCCATGGTTGTGGTGGTCTCATGGTTGTGGTGGTCTCATGGTTGTGGTGTTCCCATGGTTGTGGTGATCCCATGGTTGTGGTGGTCCCATGATTGTGGTGGTCTCATGGTTGTGGTGATCCCATGGTTGTGGTGATCCCATGGTTGTGGTGATCCCATGGTTGTGGTGGTCCCATGGTTGTGGTGGTCCCAGTAGTCTCTTTGATCAGATTGTTATCCTGCGGACAATCATTTATATGACCATCACAAACCTTGCTGACAAGGGTCACCACACACTTCTTGAAGTCTTCAAAGGTGTCTTCTCCCACACTTTTAGAGGCGTCCAAAAGAAAATAGACATTGAGGATCCCGCCCTTTCTTATCTTCACCGTTCTCCCCGCGCCTCCTGCTAACAATTAGATATAAAATGAGGTGAACACCCAACAATACATTGAATAGTGGTCCCTAGTATTGGCCTTCATGTCACTGGGAGGTGCCGAGCTTCAGGTTGTGTCACAATCCCCTTTTCATGGAAGGGGGAGACAGTTCAAAGGTCGGATTGCGCCACCACCATCGAGTCAGGAAGGCAAATAGTAACAGAGCCACAACCGACCATCCGTGGTGCAACGTCAGGGAACTTACTTTGCTTTACTGAAGTCTCCAGGATTCCAGAGAGAGACCCCGCAAAGTGTTCTCCGGCTTCTTCCGGGAGGTCAAATGTGTAAGGATCTGGGAAGGAGAGAGAGTTCTATTATGAACAACTAGAGGTGATGTGATAGGGGCCACCACTGGTCCCATGGAAGCCAATATAGTTCCTATGTATCCCCCGGAGTGGTGACCGCTGGGGGTGGATTAAGCCTCCATGGCCCCTGGGCTTCCTACATCTGGTACTAGAATCATCTTCCTGGGGGATGGAGGACACTCCTGTTTTGCTGCTTTCAATCTGGTTTCAGGACCTTTGGAGGACCTTCAAATGTCCTGAATTGGCTCTTGTGTACATGTGTATTGAGAGCGGGAGCAGACGTGGGAGGATTTCATGGGTAAAGGCCCTTCTTAGTTGGTTTGGGTGGCCATGGGCCCCCTATAGGGCATAGGCCCCGGACTACTGCCCAAACCTCCTGTATTATAATCACTACTGGTAATGGATTGCCCAAAAGATGGGGATAGTTTGGGAGCAGCCAGTCCTCACACTGACAGGTGACCTCGGTGCCGCTCCAGCGCCTGCTCTCTAAACACGTTCTCTTAGATGATCCAATCAGAGTGAGGCCGGTGACACAGCTGTAGGAGACGCTTTCATCCACATCATATCGGACGCCTGTTTTTGTTGCCCCTGGAGGAATCCCTGGGTCAGGACAGTGGCCGGCTGTGGGGTAAGACAAAGCTTAGTGATACTATTATAATCATCACTGGGTCCTACTGAAGGCTCCTCTAGAACTCTATAAAGATGATGGACAACCCCTTTAACCCTTTCCCCCTCTCACCTCCGTCATCGCAGATCGCAGTTTGTCCGCTCCATTTTCCGTTCTTCTTACACGTTCTCACCATGGATCCTCTGGGAGTATAACCATCATTACACATAAAGGTTATATTTGAGCCTACAGGAAAATGGCCTCTTGGGTAAAATTCTCCATTTTCCAATATATTTGGGGGAGGACATCTAATAACTGCGAGGAAAAGCCAAAATCAAAATCAGAAATGACATTTATATGGATATTGAAGCTTCATCCTGGTCTTCTCCACAGAGGTAAGATTCCTGGCCTGAGAGCCGCGCCCATGGCGGTCCCTGAGACCTGGTGATCATAGATTCTTGTAAGTAATAAAGTGTCGCTGCCGTCACAGCTCAGTAACCACGGAAACCACCTAGAAATGGCGATGAGAAACCTCTATACCTCCAGCATCGTCCCATTACTACCCCGAGTGCAAGTCCCGGAGTCCTGTCTCACCCCATCCTCTCTCTATCCCCCAGTGGTATTTCCGCTCTATGACAGGTACTTACCTCTGCACGATATCTCTTTCACCCTCCTTCCGCTGCTGCTTTTTATTTCCGTCCATCTCCAATTTGCTTGGCACTTGCGGCTGCTCTGGGGCCAGGGGTATTGCCCCGAAGGGCACTGGAATTTGGCGATGCTTCCAATATTCCGGCCCCCTGTAAGGGTAACAGTGGCCGTCCGGTTGTCCAGACTTTGGGGGCACTGAACCTCACAGACTGCGGAGGATAACGGAGAGAGGTGACAGATTGTAACATGACAGATGCAGGGAGATGTAGGGAGATGCAGGAAGATGCAGGGAGATGTAGGGAGGTGCAGGGAGATGTAGGGAGATGTAGGGAGATGCAGGGAGATGTAGGGAGATGCAGGGAGATGTAGGGAGGTGCAGGGAGATGTAGGGAGATGCAGGGAGATGTAGGGAGATGCAGGGAGATGTAGGGAGATGCAGGGAGATGTAGGGAGATGTAGGGAGATGTAGGAAGATGTAGGGAGGTGCAGGGAGATGTAGGGAGGTGCAGGGAGATGTAGGGAGATGGAGATGTAGGAAGATGTAGGGAGATGTGGGGAGTACAGGGAGATGTAGGGAGGTGCAGGGAGATGTAGGGAGATGCAGGGAGATGTGGGGAGATGTAGGAAGGTGTAGGGAGATGCAGAGAGATATCGGGAGATGCAGAGAGATATCGGGAGATGCAGGAAGATGTAGGGAGGTGCGGGGAGATGTAGGGAGATGTAGGGAGATGCGGGGAGATGTGGGGAGATGTAGGGAGATGCGGGGAGATGCAGAGAGATGTAGGGAGGTGCGGGGAGATGTAGGGAGATGTAGGGAGATGCAGAGAGATGTAGGGAGATGCAGAGAGATGTAGGGAGATGCAGAGAGATATCGGGAGATGCAGGGAGATGTAGGAAGGTGCAGGGAGATGTAGGGAGATGCAGAGAGATATCGGGAGATGCAGGGAGCTGCAGGGAGATGTAGGGAGATGCAGAGAGATGTAGGGAGATATAGGGAGATGCAGAGAGATATAGGGAGATGCAGAGAGATATAGGGAGATGCAGAGAGATATCGGGAGATGCTGGGAGATGGAGATGTAGGGAGATGCAGGGAGGTGCGGGGAGATGTGGGGAGATGTAGGAAGGTGCAGGGAGATGTAGGGAGATGCAGAGAGATATCGGGAGATGCTGGGAGATGGAGATGCAGGGAGATGGAGATGCAGGGAGGTGCGGGGAGATGTGGGGAGATGTAGGAAGGTGCAGGGAGATGTAGGGAGATGCAGAGAGATATCGGGAGATGCAGGGAGATGTAGGAAGGTGCGGGGAGATGCAGGGAGATGTAGGGAGATGCAGAGAGATGTAGGGAGATGCAGAGAGATATAGGGAGATGCAGGGAGATGTAGGGAGATGCAGAGAGATATCGGGAGATGCAGGGAGATGTAGGAAGGTGCAGGGAGATGTAGGAAGGTGCAGGGAGATGTAGGGAGATGCAGGGAGATGTAGGAAGGTGCAGGGAGATGTAGGGAGATGCAGGGAGATGTAGGGAGATGCAGAGAGATGTAGGGAGATGCAGAGAGATATCGGGAGATGCAGGGAGATGTAGGGAGATGCAGAGAGATATCGGGAGATGCAGGGAGATGTAGGAAGGTGCAGGGAGATGCGGGGAGATGTAGGGAGATGCAGAGAGATGTAGGGAGATGCAGAGAGATGTAGGGAGATGCAGAGAGATGTAGGGAGATGCAGAGAGATGTAGGGAGATGCAGAGAGATATCGGGAGATGCATGGAGATGTAGGGAGATGCAGAGAGATGCAGGGAGATGCAGGGAGATGTGGGGAGATGTAGGAAGGTGCAGGGAGATGCGGGGAGATGTAGGGAGATGCGGGGAGATGTAGGGAGATGCAGAGAGATGCAGGACGATGTAGGGAGATGTAGGGAGATGCAGGGAGGTGCAGGGAGGTGCAGGGAGATGTAGGGAGATGCAGGGAGATGTAGGAAGGTGCAGGGAGATGTAGGGAGATGCAGAGAGATGTAGGGAGATGTAGGGAGATGCAGAGAGATGAAGGGAGATGTAGGGAGATGTAGGGAGATATAGGGAGATGCAGAGAGATTAAGGGAGATGTAGGGAGATGCAGGAAGATGTAGGGAGATGCAGGGAGATGCAGGGAGATGCAGGGAGATGTAGGGAGATGTAGGGAGATGCAGGGAGATGTAGGGAGATGTAGGGAGATGCAGGAAGATGTAGGGAGATGCAGGGAGATGTAGGGAGCTATAGGGAGATGCAGGGAGATGTAGGAAGGTGCAGGGAGATGCGGGGAGATGCAGGGAGATGTAGGGAGATGCAGAGAGATGTAGGGAGATGTAGGGAGATGCAGGGAGATGTAGGGAGATGTATGGAGATGCAGGGAGATGCTGGGAGATGTAGGGAGATGCGGGGAGATGTAGGGAGATGTATGGAGATGCGGGGAGATGCAGGGAGATGTAGGGAGATGCGGGGAGATGTAGGGAGATGTAGGGAGATGCAGAGAGATGTAGGGAGATGTATGGAGATGCAGGGAGATGCTGGGAGATGTAGGGAGATGCAGAGAGATGTAGGGAGGTGCAGAGAGAGGGAGATGTAGGGAGATGCAGAGAGATGTAGGGAGGTGCAGAGAGATGCAGGGAGGTGCAGGGAGATGTAGGGAGGTGCAGGGAGATGTAGGGAGGTGCAGGGAGATGTAGGGAGGTGCAGAGAGATGCAGAGAGATGTAGGGAGTTGCAGAGAGATGTAGGGAGATGCAGGGAGATGTAGGGAGATGCAGGGAGATGCAGGGAGATGTAGGGAGATGCAGGGAGATGTAGGGAGATGTAGGGAGCTATAGGGAGATGCAGGGAGATGTAGGAAGGTGCAGGGAGATGCGGGGTGATGCAGGGAGATGTAGGGAGATGCAGAGAGATGTAGGGAGATGTAGGGAGATGCAGGGAGATGCTTGGAGATGTAGGGAGATGCAGAGAGATGTAGGGAGGTGCAGAGAGAGGGAGATGTAGGGAGATGCAGAGAGATGCAGAGAGATGTAGGGAGGTGCAGAGAGATGCAGGGAGGTGCAGGGAGATGTAGGGAGGTGCAGGGAGATGTAGGGACGTGCAGGGAGATGTAGGGAGGTGCAGGGAGATATAGGGAGGTGCAGGGAGATGTAGGGAGGTGCAGGGAGATGTAGGGAGGTGCAGGGAGATGCAGAGAGATGTAGGGAGATGCAGAGAGATGTAGGGAGGTGCAGAGAGATATAGGGAGATGGAGATGTAGGGAGGTGCAGGGAGATGTAGGAAGGTGCAGGGAGATGTAGGGAGGTGCAGGGAGATGCAGGGAGATGTAGGGAGATGTAGGGAGATGCAGGGAGATGTAGGGAGATGCAGAGAGATGTAGGGAGGTGCAGGGAGATGTGGGGAGTTGCAGGGAGATGGAGATGTGGGGAGGTGCAGGGAGATGTAGGGAGATGCAGGGAGATGGAGATGCGGGGAGATGCAGGGAGATGGAGATGTGGGGAGATGCAGGGAGGTGCAGGGAGATGGAGATGCAGGGAGATGGAGATGCGGGGAGATGCAGGGAGATGGAGATGTGGGGAGATGTAGGGAGATGCAGGGAGATGCAGGGAGATGGAGATGCAGTGAGATGCAGGGAGATGTAGGGAGATGCAGGGAGGTGCGGGGAGATTTAGGGAGATGCAGGGAGATGTGGGGAGATGCAGGGAGATGGAGATGTGGGGAGATGCAGGGAGATGGAGATGCAGGGAGATGGAGGGAGATGTAGGGAGATGCGGGGAGATGTAGGGAGGTGCGGGGAGATGTAGGGAGATGTAGGGAGGTGCGGGGAGATGTAGGGAGGTGCGGGGAGATGTAGGGAGGTGCAGGGAGATGTGGGGAGATGTAGGGAGATGCAGGTAGGTGCAGGGAGATGTAGGGAGGTGCGGGGAGATGTAGGGAGGTGCGGGGAGATGTAGGGAGGTGCGGGGAGATGTAGGGAGGTGCGGGGAGATGTGGGGAGGTGCGGGGAGATGTGGGGAGATGTAGGGAGGTGCAGGGAGATGTAGGGAGATGTAGGGAGGTGCAGGGAGATGTAGGGAGGTGCAGGGAGATGTAGGGAGGTGCAGGGAGATGTAGGAAGGTGCAGGGAGATGTAGGGAGATGTAGGGAGATGTAGGAAGATGCAGAGAGATGCAGAAAGATGTAGGGAGATGCAGGGAGATGTAGGGAGGTGCAGGGAGATGTAGGGAGATGCAGGGAGATGTAGGGAGATGCAGGGAGGTGCAGGGAGATGTAGGGAGATGCAGGGAGATGTAGGGAGATGCAGGGAGGTGCAGGAAGATGTAGGGAGATGCAGGGAGGTGCAGGGAGATGTAGGGAGGTGCAGGGAGATGTAGGAAGGTGCAGGGAGATGTAGGGAGGTGCAGGGAGATGTAGGAAGGTGCAGGGAGATGTAGGGAGATGTAGGAAGATGTAGGGAGATGTAGGAAGATGCAGGGAGATGTAGGGAGATGTAGGGAGGTGCAGGGAGATGTAGGGAGATGTAGGAAGATGCAGGGAGATGTAGGGAGGTGCAGGGAGATGTAGGGAGGTGCAGGGAGATGTAGGGAGGTGCAGGGAGATGTAGGGAGATGCAGGGAGATGTAGGGAGATGCAGAGAGATGTAGGGAGATGTAGGGAGATGCAGGGAGATGTAGGGAGATGCGGGGAGATGTAGGGAGATGTGGGGAGATGTAGGGAGATGCAGGGAGATGTAGGGAGGTGCAGGGAGATGCGGGGAGATGTAGGGAGATGTAGGGAGATGTAGGGAGGTGCAGGGAGATGTAGGGAGATGCGGGGAGATGTAGGGAGGTGCAGGGAGATGTAGGGAGGTGCGGGGAGATGTACGGAGATGTAGCGAGATGTAGGGAGATGTAGGGAGGTGCAGGGAGATGTAGGGAGGTGCAGGGAGATGTAGGGAGATGTAGGGAGATGCGGGGAGATGTAGGGAGATGCGGGGAGATGTAGGGAGGTGCAGGGAGATGTAGGGAGGTGCAGGGAGATGCAGGGAGATGTAGGGAGGTGCAGGGAGATGTAGGGAGATGCGGGGAGATGTAGGGAGGTGCAGGGAGATGTAGGGAGGTGCGGGGAGATGTACGGAGATGTACGGAGATGTAGGGAGATGTGGGGAGATGTAGGGAGATGCGGGGAGATGTAGGGAGGTGCGGGGAGATGTGGGGAGATGCGGGGAGATGTAGGAAGGTGCAGGGAGATGCAGGGAGATGTAGGGAGATGTAGGGAGATGTAGGGAGGTGCAGGGAGATGTAGGGAGGTGCGGGGAGGTGCAGGGAGATGCAGGGAGATGTAGGGAGATGTAGGGAGGTGCAGGGAGATGTAGGGAGGTGCGGGGAGATGTAGGGAGGTGTAGGGAGATGCAGGGAGATGTAGGGAGGTGCGGGGAGATGCAGGGAGATGTACGGAGATGTAGGGCGATGTAGGGAGGTGCAGGGAGATGTAGGGAGATGCGGGGAGATGTAGGGAGGTGCAGGGAGATGTAGGGAGGTGCGGGGAGATGTAGGGAGATGCAGAAAGATGCAGGGAGATGTGGGGAGAGGTAGGGAGATGCGGGGAGATATAGGGAGATGCAGAGAGATGTAGGGAGGTGCAGGGAGATGTAGGGAGATGTAGAGAGATGCAGAGAGATGCAGGGAGATGTAGGGAGGTGCAGGGAGATGCAGAGAGATGCAGGGAGATGTAGGGAGATGCAGGGAGATGTAGGGAGATGCAGGGAGGTGCAGGGAGATGTAGGGAGATGCAGGGAGGTGCAGGGAGATGTAGGGAGATGCAGAGAGATGTAGGGAGATGCAGAGAGATGTAGGGAGATGCAGGGAGGTGCAGGGAGATGTAGGGAGATGCAGAGAGATGTAGGGAGATGCAGGGAGGTGCAGGGAGATGTAGGGAGATGTAGGGAGATGCAGGGAGGTGCAGGGAGATGTAGGGAGATGCAGGGAGATGTAGGGAGGTGCAGGGAGATGTAGGGAGATGCAGAGAGATGCAGGGAGATGTAGGGAGGTGCGGGGAGATGCAGAGAGATATAGGGAGATGCAGAGAGATGTAGGGAGGTGCAGAGAGATGCAGGGAGGTGCAGGGAGATGTAGGGAGGTGCAGGGAGATGTAGGGAGGTGCAGGGAGATGTAGGGAGGTGCGGGGAGATGCAGAGAGATATAGGGAGATGCAGAGAGATGTAGGGAGATGCAGAGAGATGTAGGGAGATGCAGGGAGGTGCGGGGAGATGTGGGGAGATGTAGGAAGGTGTAGGGAGATGTAGGGAAATGCAGAGAGATGCAGGGAGATGTAGGGAGATGCAGAGAGATGTAGGGAGGTGCAGGGAGATGTAGGGAGATGCAGGGAGATGTAGGGAGATGCGGGGAGATGTAGGGAGGTGCAGGGAGATGTAGGGAGGTGCAGGGAGATGCAGGGAGATGTAGGGAGATGTAGGGAGGTGCAGGGAGATGTAGGGAGGTGCAGGGAGATGTAGGGAGGTGCGGGGAGATGTACGGAGATGTACGGAGATGTAGGGAGATGTGGGGAGATGTAGGGAGATGCGGGGAGATGTAGGGAGGTGCGGGGAGATGTGGGGAGATGCGGGGAGATGTAGGAAGGTGCAGGGAGATGCAGGGAGATGTAGGGAGATGTAGGGAGATGTAGGGAGGTGCAGGGAGATGTAGGGAGGTGCGGGGAGATGCGGGGAGGTGCAGGGAGATGTAGGGAGATGTAGGGAGGTGCAGGGAGATGTAGGGAGGTGCGGGGAGATGTAGGGAGGTGCAGGGAGATGCAGGGAGATGTAGGGAGATGCAGGGAGATGTACGGAGATGTAGGGCGATGTAGGGAGGTGCAGGGAGATGCGGGGAGATGTAGGGAGGTGCAGGGAGATGTAGGGAGGTGCGGGGAGATGTAGGGAGATGCAGAAAGATGCAGGGAGATGTGGGGAGAGGTAGGGAGATGCGGGGAGATATAGGGAGATGCAGAGAGATGTAGGGAGGTGCAGGGAGATGTAGGGAGATGTAGAGAGATGCAGAGAGATGCAGGGAGATGTAGGGAGGTGCAGGGAGATGCAGAGAGATGCAGGGAGATGTAGGAAGATGTAGGGAGATGCAGGGAGATGTAGGGAGGTGCAGGGAGATGTAGGGAGATGCAGGGAGATGTAGGGAGGTGCAGGGAGATGTAGGGAGATGTAGGGAGATGCAGAGAGATGTAGGGAGATGCAGAGAGATGTAGGGAGATGCAGGGAGGTGCAGGGAGATGTAGGGAGATGCAGAGAGATGCAGGGAGATGCAGGGAGATGTAGGGAGATGCAGGGAGGTGCAGGGAGATGCAGGGAGATGTAGGGAGATGTAGGGAGATGCAGGGAGGTGCAGGGAGATGCAGGGAGATGTAGGGAGATGCAGGGAGATGTAGGGAGATGCAGGGAGATGTAGGGAGATGCAGAGAGATGTAGGGAGATGCAGGGAGATGTAGGGAGATGCAGGGAGGTGCAGGGAGATGTAGGGAGATGCAGGGAGATGTAGGGAGGTGCAGGGAGATGTAGGGAGATGTAGGGAGATGCAGAGAGATGCAGGGAGATGTAGGGAGGTGCGGGGAGATGCAGAGAGATATAGGGAGATGCAGAGAGATGTAGGGAGGTGCAGAGAGATGCAGGGAGGTGCAGGGAGATGTAGGGAGGTGCACGGAGATGTAGGGAGGTGCAGGGAGATGTAGGGAGGTGCGGGGAGATGCAGAGAGATATAGGGAGATGCAGAGAGATGTAGGGAGATGCAGAGAGATGTAGGGAGATGCAGGGAGGTGCGGGGAGATGTGGGGAGATGTAGGAAGGTGTAGGGAGATGTAGGGAAATGCAGAGAGATGCAGGGAGATGTAGGGAGATGCAGAGAGATGTAGGGAGATGCAGAGAGATGTAGGGAGATGCAGAGAGATATCGGGAGATGCAGGGAGATGTAGGAAGGTGCAGGGAGATGTGGGGAGATGCAGGGAGATGTAGGGAGATGTAGGGAGGTGCAGGGAGATGCTGGGAGATGTAGGGAGATGCAGAGAGATGTAGGGAGATGCAGAGAGATGTAGGGAGATGCAGAGAGATATCGGGAGATGCAGGGAGATGTAGGAAGGTGCAGGGAGATGTATGGAGATGCAGAGAGATATCGGGAGATGCAGGGAGCTGCAGGGAGATGTAGGGAGATGCAGAGAGATGTAGGGAGGTGCAGGGAGATGTAGGGAGGTGCGGGGAGATGCAGAGAGATATAGGGAGATGCAGAGAGATATAGGGAGATGCAGAGAGATATCGGGAGATGCTGGGAGATGGAGATGTAGGGAGATGCAGGGAGGTGCGGGGAGATGTGGGGAGATGTAGGAAGGTGCAGGGAGATGTAGGGAGATGCAGAGAGATATCGGGAGATGCAGGGAGATGTAGGAAGGTGCAGGGAGATGCGGGGAGATGCAGGGAGATGTAGGGAGATGCAGAGAGATGTAGGGAGATGCAGAGAGATATAGGGAGATGCAGGGAGATGTAGGGAGATGCAGAGAGATATCGGGAGATGCAGGGAGATGTAGGAAGGTGCAGGGAGATGTAGGGAGATGCAGGGAGATGTAGGGAGATGCAGAGAGATGTAGGGAGATGCAGAGAGATATCGGGAGATGCAGGGAGATGTAGGGAGATGCAGAGAGATATCGGGAGATGCAGGGAGATGTAGGAAGGTGCAGGGAGATGCGGGGAGATGCAGGGAGATGCAGAGAGATGTAGGGAGATGCAGAGAGATGTAGGGAGATGCAGAGAGATGTAGGGAGATGCAGAGAGATGTAGGGAGATGCAGAGAGATGCAGGGAGATGTGGGGAGATGTAGGAAGGTGCAGGGAGATGCGGGGAGATGTAGGGAGATGCGGGGAGATATAGGGAGATGCAGAGAGATGTAGGGAGGTGCAGGGAGATGTAGGAAGATGTAGGGAGATGTGGGGAGTACAGGGAGATGTAGGGAGGTGCAGGGAGATGTGGGGAGATGTAGGAAGGTGTAGGGAGATGCAGAGAGATATCGGGAGATGCAGAGAGATATCGGGAGATGCAGGAAGATGTAGGGAGGTGCGGGGAGATGTAGGGAGATGTAGGGAGATGCAGGGAGATGTGGGGAGATGTAGGGAGATGCGGGGAGATATAGGGAGATGCAGAGAGATGTAGGGAGGTGCAGGGAGATGTAGGGAGATGTAGAGAGATGCAGAGAGATGCAGGGAGATGTAGGGAGGTGCAGGGAGATGTAGGGAGATGTAGGGAGATGCAGAGAGATGCAGGGAGATGTAGGGAGATGTAGGGAGATGCAGGGAGATGTAGGGAGATGCAGGGAGGTGCAGGGAGATGTAGGGAGATGCAGGGAGATGTAGGGAGGTGCAGGGAGATGTAGGGAGATGTAGGGAGATGCAGAGAGATGTAGGGAGATGTAGGGAGATGTAGGGAGATGCAGAGAGATGCAGGGAGATGTAGGGAGGTGCGGGGAGATGCAGAGAGATATAGGGAGATGCAGAGAGATGTAGGGAGATGCAGAGAGATGTAGGGAGATGCAGGGAGATGCAGGGAGATGTAGGGAGATGCAGAGAGATGTAGGGAGATGCAGAGAGATGTAGGGAGATGCAGAGAGATATCGGGAGATGCAGGGAGATGTAGGAAGGTGCAGGGAGATGTGGGGAGATGCAGGGAGATGTAGGGAGATGTAGGGAGATGCAGAGAGATGTAGGGAGATGCAGAGAGATATCGGGAGATGCAGGGAGATGTAGGAAGGTGCAGGGAGATGTAGGGAGATGCAGAGAGATATCGGGAGATGCAGGGAGCTGCAGGGAGATGTAGGGAGATGCAGAGAGATGTAGGGAGGTGCAGGGAGATGTAGGGAGGTGCGGGGAGATGCAGAGAGATATAGGGAGATGCAGAGAGATATAGGGAGATGCAGAGAGATATCGGGAGATGCTGGGAGATGGAGATGTAGGGAGATGCAGGGAGGTGCGGGGAGATGTGGGGAGATGTAGAAAGGTGCAGGGAGATGTAGGGAGATGCAGAGAGATATCGGGAGATGCTGGGAGATGGAGATGCAGGGAGATGGAGATGTAGGGAGATGCAGGGAGGTGCGGGGAGATGTGGGGAGATGTAGGAAGGTGCAGGGAGATGTAGGGAGATGCAGAGAGATATCGGGAGATGCAGGGAGATGTAGGAAGGTGCAGGGAGATGCGGGGAGATGCAGGGAGATGTAGGGAGATGCAGAGAGATGTAGGGAGATGCAGAGAGATATCGGGAGATGCAGGGAGATGTAGGAAGGTGCAGGGAGATGTAGGGAGATGCAGGGAGATGTAGGGAGATGCAGAGAGATGTAGGGAGATGCAGAGAGATATCGGGAGATGCAGGGAGATGTAGGAAGGTGCAGGGAGATGCGGGGAGATGCAGGGAGATGTAGGGAGATGCAGAGAGATGTAGGCAGATGCAGAGAGATGTAGGGAGATGCAGAGAGATGTAGGGAGATGCAGAGAGATGTAGGGAGATGCAGAGAGATATCGGGAGATGCAGGGAGATGTAGGGAGATGCAGAGAGATGCAGGGAGATGCAGGGAGATGTGGGGAGATGTAGGAAGGTGCAGGGAGATGCGGGGAGATGTAGGGAGATGCGGGGAGATGTAGGGAGATGCGGGGAGATGTAGGGAGATGCAGAGAGATGCAGGAAGATGTAGGGAGATGTAGGGAGATGCAGGGAGGTGCAGGGAGGTGCAGGGAGATGTAGGGAGATGCAGGGAGATGTAGGAAGGTGCAGGGAGATGTAGGGAGATGCAGAGAGATGAAGGGAGATGTAGGGAGATGCAGAGAGATGAAGGGAGATGTAGGGAGATATAGGGAGATGCAGAGAGATGAAGGGAGATGTAGGGAGATGTAGGGAGATGCAGGAAGATGTAGGGAGATGCAGGGAGATGCAGGGAGATGCAGAGAGATGTAGGGAGATGCAGGGAGATGTAGGGAGATGCAGGGAGATGTAGGGAGATGTAGGGAGATGCAGGAAGATGTAGGGAGATGTAGGGAGATGCAGGGAGATGCAGGGAGATGTAGGGAGCTATAGGGAGATGCAGGGAGATGTAGGAAGGTGCAGGGAGATGCGGGGAGATGCAGGGAGATGTAGGGAGATGCAGAGAGATGTAGGGAGATGCAGGGAGATGCTGGGAGATGTAGGGAGATGCAGGGAGATGCTGGGAGATGTAGGAAGGTGCAGGGAGGTGCGGGGAGATGTAGGGAGATGTAGGGAGATGCAGAGAGATGTAGGGAGGTGCAGAGAGAGGGAGATGTAGGGAGATGCAGAGAGATGTAGGGAGGTGCAGAGAGATGCAGGGAGGTGCAGGGAGATGTAGGGAGGTGCAGGGAGATGTAGGGAGGTGCAGGGAGATGTAGGGAGGTGCAGGGAGATGCAGAGAGATGTAGGGAGGTGCAGAGAGATGTAGGGAGATGCAGGGAGATGTAGGGAGATGCAGGGAGATGTAGGGAGATGTAGGGAGATGCAGGGAGATGTAGGGAGATGTAGGGAGCTATAGGGAGATGTAGGGAGGTGCAGAGAGATGCAGAGAGATGTAGGGAGGTGCAGAGAGATGTAGGGAGATGCAGGGAGATGTAGGGAGATGCAGGGAGATGTAGGGAGATGTAGGGAGATGCAGGGAGATGTAGGGAGATGTAGGGAGCTATAGGGAGATGCAGGGAGATGTAGGAAGGTGCAGGGAGATGCGGGGAGATGCAGGGAGATGTAGGGAGATGCAGAGAGATGTAGGGAGATGCAGGGAGATGCTGGGAGATGTAGGGAGATGCAGGGAGATGTAGGGAGATGCAGAGAGATGTAGGGAGGTGCAGAGAGAGGGAGATGTAGGGAGATGCAGAGAGATGCAGAGAGATGTAGGGAGGTGCAGAGAGATGCAGGGAGGTGCAGGGAGATGTAGGGAGGTGCAGGGAGATGTAGGGAGGTGCAGGGAGATGTAGGGAGGTGCAGGGAGATGTAGGGAGGTGCAGGGAGATGCAGAGAGATGTAGGGAGATGCAGAGAGATGTAGGGAGGTGCAGAGAGATATAGGGAGATGGAGATGTAGGGAGGTGCAGGGAGATGTAGGGAGGTGCAGGGAGATGTAGGGAGGTGCAGTGAGATGTAGGGAGATGCAGGGAGATGTAGGGAGATGCAGGGAGATGTAGGGAGATGCAGAGAGATGTAGGGAGGTGCAGAGAGATGCAGGGAGATGCAGGGAGATGGAGATGTAGGGAGGTGCAGGGAGATGTAGGGAGGTACAGGGAGATGTAGGGAGGTGCAGGGAGATGTAGGGAGGTGCAGGGAGATGTAGGGAGGTGCAGGGAGATGTGGGGAGTTGCAGGGAGATGGAGATGTGGGGAGATGCAGGGAGGTGCAGGGAGATGTAGGGAGATGCAGGGAGATGGAGATGCGGGGAGATGCAGGGAGATGGAGATGTGGGGAGATGCGGGGAGATGCAGGGAGATGCAGGGAGGTGCAGGGAGATGGAGATGCAGGGAGATGGAGATGTGGGGAGATGTAGGGAGATGCAGGGAGATGCAGGGAGATGGAGATGCAGTGAGATGCAGGGAGATGTAGGGAGATGTAGGGAGATGCAGGGAGGTGCGGGGAGATTTAGGGAGATGCAGGGAGATGTGGGGAGATGTAGGGAGATGTAGGGAGGTGCGGGGAGATGTAGGGAGGTGCGGGGAGATGTAGGGAGGTGCAGGGAGATGTGGGGAGATGTAGGGAGATGCAGGGAGGTGCAGGGAGATGTAGGGAGGTGCGGGGAGATGTAGGGAGGTGCGGGGAGATGTAGGGAGGTGCGGGGAGATGTGGGGAGGTGCGGGGAGATGTGGGGATATGTAGGGAGGTGCAGGGAGATGTAGGGAGGTGCAGGGAGATGTAGGGAGGTGCAGGTAGATGTAGGGAGGTGCAGGGAGATGTAGGAAGGTGCAGGGAGATGTAGGGAGATGTAGGGAGATGTAGGAAGATGCAGGGAGATGCAGAGAGATGCAGAAAGATGTAGGGAGATGCAGGGAGATGCAGGGAGATGTAGGGAGGTGCAGGGAGATGTAGGGAGATGTAGGGAGATGCAGGGAGATGTAGGGAGATGCAGGGAGATGCAGGGAGATGCAGGGAGATGTAGGGAGATGCAGGGAGGTGCAGAGAGATGTAGGGAGGTGCAGGGAGATGTAGGAAGGTGCAGGGAGATGTAGGGAGGTGCAGGGAGATGTAGGAAGGTGCAGGGAGATGTAGGGAGATGTAGGAAGATGTAGGGAGATGTAGGAAGATGCAGGGAGATGTAGGGAGATGTAGGGAGGTGCAGGGAGATGTAGGGAGATGTAGGAAGATGTAGGGAGATGTAGGAAGATGCAGGGAGATGTAGGGAGATGTAGGGAGGTGCAGGAAGATGTAGGGAGGTGCAGGGAGATGTAGGGAGGTGCAGGGAGATGTAGATAGATGCAGGGAGATGTAGGGAGATGCAGAGAGATGTAGGGAGATGCAGGGAGATGTAGGGAGATGCAGGGAGATGCGGGGAGATGTAGGGAGATGTGGGGAGATGTAGGGAGATGCAGGGAGATGTAGGGAGGTGCAGGGAGATGCGGGGAGATGTAGGGAGATGTAGGGAGATGTAGGAAGGTGCAGGGAGATGTAGGGAGATGCGGGGAGATGTAGGGAGGTGCAGGGAGATGTAGGGAGGTGCGGGGAGATGTACGGAGATGTAGGGAGATGTAGGGAGATGTAGGGAGGTGCAGGGAGATGTAGGGAGGTGCAGGGAGATGTAGGGAGATGCGGGGAGATGTAGGGAGATGCGGGGAGATGTAGGGAGGTGCAGGGAGATGCAGGGAGATGCAGGGAGATGCAGGGAGATGTAGGGAGATGTAGGGAGGTGCAGGGAGATGTAGGGAGATGCGGGGAGATGTAGGGAGGTGCAGGGAGATGTAGGGAGGTGCGGGGAGATGTACGGAGATGTAGGGAGATGTGGGGAGATGTGGGGAGATGCGGGGAGATGTAGGAAGGTGCAGGGAGATGCAGGGAGATGTAGGGAGATGTAGGGAGGTGCAGGGAGATGTAGGGAGGTGCGGGGAGATGCGGGGAGGTGCAGGGAGATGCAGGGAGATGTAGGGAGATGTAGGGAGGTGCAGGGAGATGTAGGGAGGTGCGGGGAGATGTAGGGAGGTGCAGGGAGATGCAGGGAGATGTAGGGAGATGTAGGGAGGTGCGGGGAGATGCAGGGAGATGTACGGAGATGTAGGGCGATGTAGGGAGGTGCAGGGAGATGTAGGGAGATGCGGGGAGATGTAGGGAGGTGCAGGGAGATGTAGGGAGGTGCGGGGAGATGTAGGGAGATGTAGGGAGATGTGGGGAGATGTAGGGAGATGCCGGGAGATGTAGGGAGGTGCAGGGAGATGTGGGGAGGTGCGGGGAGATGTAGGGAGATGCAGGGAGATGTAGGGAGATGCAGGGAGATGTAGGGAGGTGCGGGGAGATGTGGGGAGGTGCGGGGAGATGTGGGGAGGTGCGGGGAGATGTAGGGAGGTGCAGGGAGATGTAGGGAGGTGCGGGGAGATGTAGGGAGGTGCAGGGAGATGCAGGGAGATGCGGGGAGATGTAGGAAGGTGCAGGGAGATGTAGGGAGGTGCGGGGAGATGTAGGGAGATGTGGGGAGATGTAGGGAGATGCGGGGAGATGTAGGGAGGTGCGGGGAGATGTAGGGAGATGTGGGGAGATGTAGGGAGATGTAGGGAGATGTGGGGAGATGTAGGGAGATGTAGGGAGGTGCGGGGAGATGTAGGGAGATGTGGGGAGGTGCGGGGAGATGTAGGGAGATGCAGGGAGATGTAGGGAGATGTAGGGAGGTGCAGGGAGATGTAGGGAGGTGCGGGGAGATGTAGGGAGGTGCAGGGAGATGCAGGGAGATGCGGGGAGATGTAGGGAGGTGCAGGGAGATGTAGGGAGGTGCGGGGAGATGTAGGGAGATGTGGGGAGATGTAGGGAGATGCGGGGAGATGTAGGGAGGTGCGGGGAGATGTAGGGAGATGTGGGGAGATGTAGGGAGATGTAGGGAGATGTGGGGAGATGTAGGGAGATGCGGGGAGATGTAGGGAGATGCGGGGAGATGTAGGGAGATGCGGGGAGATGTAGGGAGATGCGGGGAGATGTAGGGAGATGCAGGGAGATGTAGGGAGATGTGGGGAGATGCGGGGAGATGTAGGGAGATGCGGGGAGATGTAGGGAGATGCGGGGAGATGTAGGGAGATGTGGGGAGATGCAGGGAGATGTAGGGAGATGCGGGGAGATGTAGGGAGATGCGGGGAGATGTAGGGAGATTCGGGGAGATGTAGGGAGATGTGGGGAGATGCAGGGAGATGTAGGGAGATGCAGGGAGATGTAGGGAGATGTAGGGAGATGTAGGGAGATGTGGGGAGATGTAGGGAGATGCGGGGAGATGTGGGGAGATGTAGGGAGATATGGGGAGGTGCAGGGAGATGTAGGGAGATGCGGGGAGATGTAGGGAGATGTAGGGAGATGCAGGGAGATGCAGGGAGATGCAGGGAGATGTAGGGAGGTGCAGGGAGATGTAGGGAGGTGCAGGGAGATGCAGGGAGATGCAGGGAGATGTAGGGAGGTGCGGGGAGATGCAGGGAGATGTAGGGAGGTGCAGGGAGATGTAGGGAGGTGCAGGGAGATGCAGGGAGATGTGGGGAGATGCAGAGAGATGCAGAGAGATGCAGGGAGATGTAGGGAGATGCAGGGAGGTGCAGGGAGATGTAGGGAGGTGCAGGGAGATGTAGGGAGATGCAGGGAGATGTAGGGAGATGCAGGGAGATGTAGGAAGGTGCAGGGAGATGTAGGGAGATGCAGGGAGATGTAGGAAGGTGCAGGGAGATGTAGGGAGATGCAGGGAGATGGTAGGTGGAGCAGGTTCGGGGGCACATCCTGTTATGGCACCGGGTGAGTGTAAGGGGCAGTAATGTCGGTGTATGATGGACCTGGCACAGCATGGAAATCACATAACGAGCACAGGACCCTCAAAGGTCCAGCGTCCTACAGGAGACAACATTGCAGCAAGTGGCGGTAACGGGTCATGTGATTCCTTATGGGTGAACATCCTGGTATTGTGCCTCATACTCAGCATTAAAGGGGCGTCCAGTATCAGCAAATAATTTATATTCATGGTGTAATGATAACAATTTCCCTTACACATTCAGTATCAATTCCTCCCAGCTTTCTAGATCTCTGCTTGCTGTCATTCTACAGGATACTTCTATGGACAGAAATCTGTCCATGGTCATGTGATGTCACACAGGTGCACGGCTCGTTATATCCCTGGTCATGTGATGTCACACAGGTGCACGGCTCGTTATATCCCTGGTCATGCGATGTCACACAGGTGCACGGCTCCTTATATCCCTGGTCATGTGATGTCACACAGGTGCACGGCTCGTTATATCCCATGTCATGTGATGTCACACAGGTGCACAGCTCGTTATATATCCCTGGTCATGTGATGTCACACAGGTGCACGGCTCGTTATATATCCCTGGTAATCTGATGTCACACAGGTGCACGGCTTGTTATATCCCTGGTCATGTGATGTCACACAGGTGCACGGCTCGTTATATCCCTGGTCATGTGTAGTCACACAGGTGCACGGCTCGTTATATCCCTGGTCATGTGATGTCACACAGGTGCACGGCTCGTTATATATCCCTGGTAATCTGATGTCACACAGGTGCACAGCTTGTTATATCCCTGGTCATGTGATGTCACACAGGTGCACGGCTCGTTATATACCTGGTCATGTGATGTCACACAGGTGCACGGCTCGTTATATCCCTGGTCATGTGATGTCACACAGGTGCACGGCTCGTTATATCCCTGGTCATGTGATGTCACACAGGTGCACAGCTCGTTATATCCCTGGTCATGTGATGTCACACAGGTGCACGGCTCGTTATATCCCTGGTCATGTGATGTCACACAGGTGCACGGCTCGTTATATCCCTGGTCATGTGATGTCACACAGGTGCACGGCTCGTTATATCCCTGGTCATGTGATGTCACACAGGTGCACGGCTCGTTATATCCCCGGTCATGTGATGTCGGCGGCTGAGGGGTTTTGCCTAATTCTATTTCTGTTTGTATTTGTGTTTACACAAGTGTTAACATTTTGCCCTAATGGTTGTGGTTTGTTAACATTGCACCTTCTGTATGTAATCCTCTGCTGTTGTGTGGACACTGCCCTGTGGAGAGGCTTTTGTGTTATATTCTGGGGATTAGTCTCCCGGATTCCCGTCTGTAACTCGGAGCCGCTGTAACTGTAACCACAGAAATGTACGGAACAGCAAATAAACTTACCTGAGCCCCATAATGACCCCAGGAGGAGGACCCCCCGCAGGAGGCCCCCTGATCCCTGCAGCCGCTGCCCCATAGCCGTCCTCTGAGCTCTGCTACACGCGCGGCACAGCAGAGAGGAGTCCAGGCGACACCTCCAGGGAGGAGGGAACCACAGAGAGCGAAACTGCAGGGAGACGCCACCAAGGGGAACTCCAGCGAGTCACCCAGATATCAGGGGTCAGTGGTGGCCTGAAGACCCCAGCAACAGAACCAGCAACGGAACCAGCAACAGAACCAGCAACGGAACCAGCAACGGAACCAGCAACAGAACCAGCAACGGAACCAGCAAGGGAACCAGCAACAGAACCAGCAACGGAACCAGCAACGGAACCAGCAAGGGAACCAGCAACAGAACCAGCAACGGAACCAGCAACGGAACCAGCAAGGGAACCAGCAACAGAACCAGCAACGGAACCAGCAAGGGAACCAGCAACGGAACCAGCAACAGAACCAGCAACGAAAGCAGCAACGGAACCAGCAACGGAGCCAGCAACATAACCAGCAACGGAACCAGCAAGGGAACCAGCAACAGAACCAGCAACGGAGCCAGCAACGCAACCAGCAACAGAAGCAGCAACAGAACCAGCAACAGAACCAGCAACATAACCAGCAACGGAACCAGCAACAGAACCAGCAACATAACCAGCAACGGAACCAGCAAAGAAAGCAGCAACGGAACCAGCAACGGAACAGCAACGAAAGCAGCAACGGAACCAGCAACAGAAAAAGCAACGGAACCAGCAACGGAACCAGCAACGGAACCAGCAACGAAAGCAGCAACGGAACCAGCAACAGAAAAAGCAACTGAACCAGCAACGGAACCAGCAACGGAACCAGCAAGGGAACCAGCAACGGAACCAGTTCAAACACCGCAGCTCAGGTCCAAATGCAGAACAAGTGATAAAAACACATTTGAGAAAATGAAGCTGTGGGTGCTAGCAGTGGGGCTAGTGATGGGTGCTTACAGTGGGTCTTAGAGGTGGGTGCTAGCAGTGTGTGCTAGCGATGGGTGTTAGCGGTGGGTGCTAGTGATGGGTGCTAACGGTGGGTGCTAGCAGTGGGTGCGGGCGGTGAATGCTAGCAGTGGGTGCCAGTGATGGGTGCTAGTGGTGGGTGCTATCAGTGGGTGCTAGTGATGGGTGCCACATTATACAGTGACATCACTAACACCGAGCCCTAGGAATCGCTGAGGAGTTACAGCAGCGCCCTATAGAGTTACACTCTAACCCCCGGCGTGTTCCCCTTTAAGTCATTCGCTGTTATTTTGTTCTTCTCTCACTTTCATTTCTTCTCTCACCCCGGAGATTACAGGAAGAGAGAAGTCCAGAGGTCAGAGGCCGAGCGCGACATCCAGACCACAAAGGCTCCAGCGTCATTATATACACGGCTGATCACAGGGAATCTCATTGTCCCGCAGCTCTGGGGTGTAATACAGGATGTAACTCAGGATCAGTACAGGATAAGTAATGTCATGTATGTACAGTGACTGCACCAGCAGCAGAATAGTGAGTGCAGCTCTGGGGTATAATACAGGATGTAACTCAGGATCAGTACAGGATAAGTAATGTCATGTATGTACACAGTGACTGCACCAGCAGCAGTATAGTGAGTGCAGCTCTGGGGTATAATACAGGATGTAACTCAGGATCAGTACAGGATAAGTAATGTCATGTATGTACACAGTGACTGCACCAGCAGCAGAATAGTGAGTGCAGCTCTGGGGTATAATACAGGATGTAACTCAGGATCAGTACAGGATAAGTAATGTCATGTATGTACACAGTGACTGCACCAGCAGCAGAATAGTGAGTGCAGCTCTGGGGTATAATACAGGATGTAACTCAGGATCAGTACAGGATAAGTAATGTCATGTATGTACACAGTGACTGCACCAGCAGCAGAATAGTGAGTGCAGCTCTGGGGTATAATACAGGATGTAACTCAGGATCAGTACAGGATAAGTAATGTCATGTATATACAGTGACTGCACCAGCAGCAGAATAGTGAGTGCAGCTCTGGGGTATAATACAGGATGTAACTCAGGATCAGTACAGGATAAGTAATGTCATGTATGTACACAGTGACTGCACCAGCAGCAGAATAGTGAGTGCAGCTCTGGGGTATAATACAGGATGTAACTCAGGATCAGTACAGGATAAGTAATGTCATGTATGTACACAGTGACTGCACCAGCAGCAGAATAGTGAGTGCAGCTCTGGGGTATAATACAGGATGTAACTCAGGATCCGTACAGGATAAGTAATGTCATGTATGTACAGTGACTGCACCAGCAGCAGAATAGTGAGTGCAGCTCTGGGGTATAATACAGGATGTAACTCAGGATCAGTACAGGATAAGTAATGTCATGTATGTACAGTGACTGCACCAGCAGCAGAATAGTGAGTGCAGCTCTGGAGTATAATACAGGATGTAACTCAGGATCAGTACAGGATAAGTAATGTCATGTATGTACACAGTGACTGCACCAGCAGCAGAATAGTGAGTGCAGCTCTGGAGTATAATACAGGATGTAACTCAGGATCAGTACAGGATAAGTAATGTCATGTATGTACACAGTGACTGCACCAGCAGCAGAATAGTGAGTGCAGCTCTGGGGTATAATACAGGATGTAACTCAGGATCAGTACAGGATAAGTAATGTCATGTATGTACACAGTGACTGCACCAGCAGCAGAATAGTGAGTGCAGCTCTGGAGTATAATACAGGATGTAACTCAGGATCAGTACAGGATAAGTAATGTCATGTATGTACACAGTGACTGCACCAGCAGCAGAATAGTGAGTGCAGCTCTGGAGTATAATACAGGATGTAACTCAGGATCAGTACAGGATAAGTAATGTCATGTATGTACACAGTGACTGCACCAGCAGCAGAATAGTGAGTGCAGCTCTGGTGTATAATA
This sequence comes from Engystomops pustulosus, assembly GCF_040894005.1. NCBI lineage: Eukaryota > Metazoa > Chordata > Amphibia > Anura > Leptodactylidae > Engystomops > Engystomops pustulosus. The sequence goes on from NC_092419.1 coordinate 1,928,818, forward strand.
CAGGATGTAACTCAGGATCAGTACAGGATAAGTAATGTCATGTATGTACACAGTGACTGCACCAGCAGCAGAATAGTGAGTGCAGCTCTGGAGTATAATACAGGATGTAACTCAGGATCAGTACAGGATAAGTAATGTCATGTATGTACACAGTGACTGCACCAGCAGCAGAATAGTGAGTGCAGCTCTGGAGTATAATACAGGATGTAACTCAGGATCAGTACAGGATAAGTAATGTCATGTATGTACACAGTGACTGCACCAGCAGCAGAATAGTGAGTGCAGCTCTGTGGTATAATACAGGATGTAACTCAGGATCAGTACAGGATAAGTAATGTCATGTATGTACACGGTGACTGCAGCAGCAGCAGAATAGTGAGTGCAGCTCTGGGGTATAATACAGGATGTAACTCAGGATCAGTACAGGATAAGTAATGTCATGTATGTACACAGTGACTGCACCAGCAGCAGAATAGTGAGTGCCGCTCTGGGGTATAATACAGGATGTAACTCAGGATCAGTACAGGATAAGTAATGTCATGTATGTACACAGTGACTGCACCAGCAGCAGAATAGTGAGTACAGCTCTGGGGTATAATACAGGATGTAACTCAGGATCAGTACAGGATAAGTAATGTCATATATGTACACAGTGACTGCACCAGCAGCAGAATAGTGAGTGCAGCTCTGGGGTATAATACAGGATGTAACTCAGGATCAGTACAGGATAAGTAATGTCATGTATGTACACAGTGACTGCACCAGCAGCAGAATAGTGAGTGCAGCTCTGGTGTATAATACAGGATGTAACTCAGGATCAGTACAGGATAAGTAATGTCATGTATGTACACAGTGACTGCACCAGCAGCAGAATAGTGAGTGCAGCTCTGGGGTATAATACAGGATGTAACTCAGGATCAGTACAGGATAAGTAATGTCATGTATGTACACAGGGACTGCACCAGCAGCAGATAGTGAGTGCAGCTCTGGGGTATAATACAGGATGTAACTCAGGATCAGTACAGGATAAGTAATGTCATGTATGTACACAGTGACTGCACCAGCAGCAGAATAGTGAGTGCAGCTCTGGGGTATAATACAGGATGTAACTCAGGATCAGTACAGGATAAGTAATGTCATGTATGTACACAGTGACTGCACCAGCAGCAGAATAGTGAGTGCAGCTCTGGAGTATAATACAGGATGTAACTCAGGATCAGTACAGGATAAGTAATGTCATGTATGTACACAGTGACTGCACCAGCAGCAGAATAGTGAGTGCCGCTCTGGGGTATAATACAGGATGTAACTCAGGATCAGTACAGGATAAGTAATGTCATGTATGTACACAGTGACTGCACCAGCAGCAGAATAGTGAGTACAGCTCTGGGGTATAATACAGGATGTAACTCAGGATCAGTACAGGATAAGTAATGTCATATATGTACACAGTGACTGCACCAGCAGCAGAATAGTGAGTGCAGCTCTGGGGTATAATACAGGATGTAACTCAGGATCAGTACAGGATAAGTAATGTCATGTATGTACACAGTGACTGCACCAGCAGCAGAATAGTGAGTGCAGCTCTGGTGTATAATACAGGATGTAACTCAGGATCAGTACAGGATAAGTAATGTCATGTATGTACACAGTGACTGCACCAGCAGCAGAATAGTGAGTGCAGCTCTGGGGTATAATACAGGATGTAACTCAGGATCAGTACAGGATAAGTAATGTCATGTATGTACACAGGGACTGCACCAGCAGCAGATAGTGAGTGCAGCTCTGGGGTATAATACAGGATGTAACTCAGGATCAGTACAGGATAAGTAATGTCATGTATGTACACAGTGACTGCACCAGCAGCAGAATAGTGAGTGCAGCTCTGGGGTATAATACAGGATGTAACTCAGGATCAGTACAGGATAAGTAATGTCATGTATGTACACAGTGACTGCACCAGCAGCAGAATAGTGAGTGCAGCTCTGGAGTATAATACAGGATGTAACTCAGGATCAGTACAGGATAAGTAATGTCATGTATGTACAGTGACTGCACCAGCAGCAGAATAGTGAGTGCAGCTCTGGGGTATAATACAGGATGTAACTCAGGATCAGTACAGGATAAGTAATGTCATGTATGTACACAGTGACTGCACCAGCAGCAGAATAGTGAGTGCAGCTCTGGCGTATAATACAGGATGTAACTCAGGATCAGTACAGGATAAGTAATGTCATGTATGTACAGTGACTGCACCAGCAGCAGAATAGTGAGTGCAGCTCTGGGGTATAATACAGGATGTAACTCAGGATCAGTACAGGATAAGTAATGTCATGTATGTACACAGTGACTGCACCAGCAGCAGATAGTGAGTGCATCTCTGAAGCTCGTTAGCTCGTTATCTCTGTCTGTTGCTGTGGGAGGCTGTGTGCTGCTGCTGCTCTGAGCTCCAGGAATAATCCACCTCCACCTGGGACCTGCTCTCTCCCTTCCCAGGGAGGGAGTGGGTTTCCAGGCATGAGCCAGAGCGGCAAGCCCCAGGCTCCTGCTTCCCGGGTCAGGCCGGCGGGGGGCAGGGGTAGCCAGGAACCGGCCAGCGCTATGGAGGACTCAGGGGTGAGACGTTCCACCAGGAGTCGTAGTAATACTGCTCCTGCTCCCCCTGGGTCCAGTGTAAAGAGGCAAACCCAGAAGCCGGACGTCCATGATGGTGCGGGTGAGAGCGGTCCTTCCGGGGCTGGAGCCATGAAGCGGAGTGCTCACAGAGGTAAGGCTGACCATGCGGGGGGAGGCTGGGCGGTGCAGGGGCCCCGGGAGTCTTTGTCCACCTATGCCTCCCGGGTCCAGAGCCACCTCTGTGAGTACGAAGAGGCGACTAAGACCATCAGGAGGCTCCGGGAGGAGCTGCGATGTGCCCGCGCCAGGGCGAACACGGCGCCTAAGAAGCGCAAAATAGAAATTAATGGAGAAATTAACCACCTGAAGGCAGAGATTGCTAAGCTTGATAAAAGAAAAACTTTCATATTAGATAACAGCGGTCCGTTTAAAGAAAAACTTGTAAATGATGACCGATTTGCTCAAATGGCTGATACCAGAGAGCAAAGGCTGAAGGGGTTGCAGCCTGTGAGCCAGGTGGAGGAGGAGGATGATGATGATGATGACGAGCAGCAGGATACACCTGGCGGCCTGCAGGAAGATCAGCAGGCCTCGTGCAGTGGGCCCCCTGCAGGACAGTCGGCAGTAACACCTCGCTCGGGGGAGGACAGTGACACCGGCAGCCAGGGAGGGGCGCTCATGGCAGAGATCCGGCTGCTTGAGTCCCCAGTGCACATGGAGAACTTTTCTTTTGGTGACGAACTCCCAGAGGAAGCCGCTGGGGAGAGCAGCCGGAGGAAGAGTAAGAAGACCAGGCCAAAGCAGCAAGAAGAGGTACGTTTCATCTTTACCCCCCTCCCTGTACACCCCCCCGGGCAAAGCGCAGGGTCAGCTCACTGTGCAAGCCCTGCTACCCAAACCCCCCCGAGTTCTGCTGTGGACCCGGTGCAAAGGTGCAGGGAGATTACAGGTGTGACATCTGATGTGGCGATGGGCTCCGTCTCTGTTTGTGGTAACAGTGGGGGAGCAGGGGAGGCATCGGCCGCAAGGCCGGACAGTCAGGGCGGCTCGGCAGTGGCAATAACATCAAAATCCAGTGCTGTGGTGCGTCCCCCAGTGGGAGGGGGGGATAGCCCGGCACTGGTGGCAGCTTCCGGTGCCTCGGCGCCTCTTCATGCTGTTGCCGCTGATCACTTGGTTATGGAGCGGCGGCAGTGTGGAGGGGTCGCTGAGGCTGAGGGCTCCGGACCTCCCAGACAAAAAGTGTTATTCTGTGTTGGTGTTGGGGATAATGTGAATTCTACGGAAATTGGAGATCAGCGGCGCCTCACACCGGCTAAAGAACAGCGGCGAATGTTACCAAGCCCCAGGAGAAGTAAAATAACATCTGCTACCGATGATGCGGAGGGCACAAGTGTGACAAGAGTTGTGGTCCCCTCTGAGCGATGCTCTGCGGGGGGACCCCCGTCCCTTGTGCCCGAAGATGCGGAGGTGGTCATGTCCCCTGATGTTGTTGCTGGTCCAGCCAGTGTGAGTGGTGTCAGTAATGTTGTGGTGGATAATGTGAATGGTGTGAGTGGTGGAGAACCGTTACCAGTTATGGGAGTGAGTGATGGGGTGACTGGTGGTGTGAGTGGCGCGGCTGAGTGTAACATGCAGGTGGGTAGTGTTAATGTGGTGGGTGCAGGGGTTGGTCCGGTTGCTCCCCCAGTGGCGGCCCCTATTAAGAGCTATGCCAGTGTCGCTGCTGGGGGAAGTAGGGTTCCATCATCCTCGTCTCTGGGCTCTGGGGACGGCTTTTTGCAACGGCGCCTCCTGCAGGCCTTACAGAAGGGAGAAAGGACGATCAATGTAGCGGGGCAGGAGGTTGATTTGTCGTTTTGGATAGAGAGGCACGGCCTGTCTGCCTTCCGAGAGCAAAAAGGCAGGGAGACATCATGGTCGCTCCCAACAACCGGGCCGGGTGCTAACCGTAGGAATGTGGTCCGTCTTCGGTGGCGTGGCAGTGATGTGTGTCCCCCTCGGGCACGGGTAGTTGAGCTGCTGCTGAAGATGGACTTCAAGGCGGCTGACATCTTTGCCTTGATCCATCCCTATGGTACATCTGAGTTTGATGTCAGCTTTGTTCGGCCGGAGGGGCTTGAGCTCTTCTGGTCCAACTATGAGCTGAGATACAACGAGCCCGAGTGGCGGGACTTTGCTGTGCAAGCAGTGTCCCGCCAGAGCGAGGTCAAGAAAGTGACCGTTCTTACCCGTAACGAATCACTATCTTGCTTTGACATCATGACCTGGATGAATCGTTATGGAGAGGTACTGGGAGTACCAGAGAAAAATCGTGACGAGTATGGTATCTGGTCAGGGGCCTGGACCTTCATGGTGAAGTTGAGGCGTTCAGGTAACTCAGTCGCCCACATCACTTCATCAGCCTTCCTGGGGAGGGATCGGATCCTGATCTTCTACCGGGGGCAGCCTAAGCTGTGTCACAGGTGCGGTGACCCCACACATTTCAGCGCAAACTGCACCGTGCAGAAGTGTGCGTTGTGTGGGGGTGTCGGCCATCTCGCTGCATCCTGTACAGGGCAGATTAGGTGTAACCTGTGTGGTGATCTTGGTCACCCGTACAGTCGTTGTCCTCTTTCCTTCGCTAATGCAGGCTCAGCCTCAGCGGATGAAAGCCATGAGGCTGAATCTGCTGGGGAGGGGACTAGCAGAGGTGGAGGAATGGAGGGGCCAGGGAAGAAAGACAGGAAAAAGACGCCTGCCCAGCTAAGGCGTCTAGAAAAGCGTCAACAGGAGAGAGAGCGGGGGGAGTCTCGGGCTGCTGGGACAACCTCTGGCGCTCTCCTAGAGACCACACCTGTCGCTGAGGCCCCAGGGGAGGATGTACTGGGTGAGGAGGTCAGGAGGATCGAGAGAGAGGAAGGTGCCACGTCCTCAGACTCCTCCCATTATGAGAGTATGGATGAGGATAATAGGGCGTGGCTAGAGGAAAAGCGTAAGCGTGGCGCCAAAAAGAAGAAAAAGGGTAAAAAGAAGGGAGGTGTAAGATCTTCTCCCTCCCTGACTAAGGTACCCAAGGAAGGTGCAACCAACCCCCCGCTGGTCGAACTTTCAAATCGATTCCTGGCCCTGGATGGAGCCTCTCCTGCCGATGGAGGGGCTGAGGGTGAAGGGCCAGAGGTGGCGGAGGGGCCTGCAGGGGGTGCCGAGTCTCCCCCTGGGGAGTCAGGGTCCTCAGGAGGGGAGACTGGCCCAGAGTCTGGAGACGAGGATGAGGGGGCAGGTCCTGAATCTGCCCCTGAAGCATCAGAGGTGCGGGAGATGGACACCACAATATGTCTAAAAAGGGGGTGTTCATTTCCCGAGGGTGGTGGTAAGATGGGTAAAAAGAAAGCTGTCTAACTCAATCACTCATGATGGCGGCACCCACTCCGTTGACGCTGGCGTCCATTAATGTCGCCAGCATTAAGTCTGATGCGGCTAGATTTGCGGCCTTTGATTTTCTCGGCCGCGTTGAAGCCGACATTTTATTTTTGCAGGAGACCAGGCTGCCAGATTTGGCGGCCGTGTTTAAAGCTAAGAGGGAATGGAGACACGGGCCTTCCTATTGGTCTCTTGCGGCCGAGCCGTATAGCGGAGTGGCGGTCCTCTTTACCGCACCGGTAGAATGCCGACGAGTTATTGAGTTAGAAATGGGGAGGTGCCTGATCCTGGATGTCCTCATGAAGGGACAAGAACTTCGTCTAATTAACATCTATGGTCCCCAGTCCAAGTGGGACAGGAAGTGTCTCTTTATGAGGATCAAGCCCTACCTTTTTACAAGTCGGCAGGTGGTCTTTGGAGGAGACTTCAATGCTGTCACGAGGTCCCAGGATAGGGGAGGTTCCAGAGACAAGCTGACTTATGATAGCGTCGCTCTTAATAGCATAGCTAGTGAGGCTCGCCTGGTGGATGTCCACATCCGGCACACCCCAGGCCACGCGGGGTTCACCTATTATAGGGGTAGCTGCAGGTCTAGAATAGACAGGTTTTATTTAAAGGAGGAAGCCATTTCTTCACCAGTGTCCGTTGTTGAGGTGGAGTTCTCCGACCACTGTCTAATTTTGTTTTCTCTGAATGTTACAGAGACCCCCCGGATGGGAAGAGGCTACTGGAAGCTCAATTCGTCTCTCCTGGAAGAAGCAGAGATAAGACAATCCTTTGAGGACTTTCTTCAGAGCCAGGTACCTTTGCTGGGCCTTTGTAGCAGTAAGTCAGAGTGGTGGGAGATGCTCAAGAAAAGGGTGGCGAGATTCTTCCGCCAGCTCTCGAGCCTCAGGAGCCTGGACAGGTACCGCCTGTATCAGGGCCTGAGGAGGAAACTCGAGCATCTCGTCTCGACTGGAGGTAGTCGTGAGGACATCTCCAGAGTGAAATCCTTGCTGAAGAGGTGTCAGTATGATAGACACGCATCTTTGGTTTTTGAGAGGGATTACGGGAAATACCGCTCGCCCGACCCTTACAGAAACTGCAAGATGTCAGTGAATGGTAAAGTTGTCACGGGACTGGTTGACAGTACGGGATCCCTGAAAAGGTCCAGATCAGGGATTCTGGAGGTCGTCAGATCCTTCTACTCGCACCTCTTGGGCAGGAAGGATCTAGATCGGGATGTGATGTCGGCTTTCCTGGCTGAAACTGTCCCTGAGCCAGGAGTAGACCCCTCTCTTGATGTTTTGACCGAAGTGATCAGGGAAGAGGAAGTCAGCCTGGCGATTGAAGGGCTCGCCCTCAAGAAATCGCCAGGTCCGGATGGCTTAACATCTGAGTTTTATAAGACCTTTAAGGACGCCTTGGTTCCCCTCTTTACTGAGGTATTCAATGAGTGTCTTTCCTCGGGCGCTCTGCCGAAGTCAATGAGGAGGTCTGCCCTGATCATCCTGTCAAAGGGTAAGGACCGATCTTGTATTGAGAACTGGCGTCCCATAGCGCTTCTCAATACGGACAGAAAGGTTTTGGCAAAGGTGCTGTTTAATCGGCTGGTGCAGTTTGCGCCCCGGCTCCTTTCGGGGACCCAGCACTGCTCTGTTCCAGGCCGCAGTACATTTAGTGCTGTGCTTTGTGTCCGGGAGGCAGTGGAGCAGGGCAGGGCTGGTAACTGGAAGGGGTACTTGCTGTCCTTGGATCAGGCAAAAGCGTTTGATCGGGTTAACCACGAGTACCTCTGGTCTGTCCTTCTGAGGTATGGCCTGCCGGGGGAGTTTGTCAATTGGCTGAAAGTTTTGTACGCAGGGGCAGAGAGTTTCCCGCTTGTGAACGGTTGGATTGGCCGCTCTTTTGAGGTCGGGTCTGGTGTTCGCCAGGGTTGTCCTCTGAGCCCACTTCTATACGTGTTCGCGATTGACCCATTCCTTAGGAGGGTTGATCGTGGGCCGTTGGTGGGAGTCGGGATGGATCGGGCAGCACCGGAAGCCACTCTAAGGGTGGTAGCGTATGCTGATGATGTCACTGTTTTTGTGTCCTCGAGAGGGGAGGCGCAATGGGTGATGTCAGAGGTTGACCGCTACTCAGAGGCTTCTGGGTCCAAGATCAACCGGGATAAGTGTGAGAGTCTCTGGCTGGGAGAGGGAGGTCCAGGCTTTGATCTCCCGGACACTCTTCCAGGGCCCCAGGACTCCGCCAAAGTTCTCGGCATCGAATTTGGCCAGGGGGATTACCCCATGCAAAACTGGGACGGCAGGCTTAAGATCGCCGCCCAGAAGGTGGACCAGTGGAAGGGTTGGTCTTTGACCCTCAGAGAAAGGGTTAATCTGATCAAAACTTATCTGCTCCCGTTGCTGATATATCTGAGCAGTGTGTGCATGTTGCCAGAACCCCTCTGGACTCGGGTCTACAGTCTGTTCTTCCAGCTGTTATGGGGGAATAGGCTGAACCTTATCAAGAGGGAGGTTACTTACCGCACGAGGAGACAAGGAGGGTTGTGTATGGTCAACCCTGTGGTGTTCCTAGTGAATACCTTTCTTAAGATCAATGTAGCAAACCTCTGGAAAGAGAGGGCTCCTCCGTGGGTATACTCCTGTAGGGGATGGTTTCAGCCTTTCTTCCAGGAATGGGAGACAGGAGGGCGAGTGAAGGATCTTCGTACACCGCATGGGCATCTTCCGGCTTACGCTACCCCGGTTCTGAAGGTGATTCGCCGGTGGGGTCTGGGAATGTGGGAGATCAGGACCATGTCGAGGAAAATCCTTGACAAGAGGGTTCTGTTGACCCATTTCCAGAAGCCTCTGGCCCTCAGGGATTGCCCAAGTCGGGATCTTGGGGTGGGTTTGAGTTTATTGAATTCCATCAGGATCCCCCTGAAGTTTTGGGACTTGACTTGGCGCTGCTTCCATGGAAAGCTGTGTGTGAGGGACAATCTGAAGTGTAGGAGCTCTGAGGAAAGGGGTTGTCCCCGGGAGGAGTGCGGTGGCCTGCTGGAGAGCATGGACCACTTCCTGCTTCAGTGCCCCTTTAACACAGAGGTGTACAACCGGGTGGGCGCTTCCATCCATTGGCCCGGGTTGGCCGGTCTCTCCTATGCGGAGTGGGCCTATGGAGCATTCAGAGGCCTGGGTGGCCGGGACCGCTGCACGTTATTCCTAGTTAGTCTAGTGGTCAGGTACCACGCGTGGAACGCACGGTGTTTAGTGTCGACGCAGCGTAAAATCCTCCCGGTGGATGAGGTGGTTAGGAACATTCTGGGTGACCTGGTGAAGGTGCGCTCTCTGGAGTATGAGGGGCTGGGCACGGGGAGGGCCTCTCTCCTTTGGAGGGGGTTCTCCTTTAGTGTCCCTTAGTCTGTCATCTCCGCTCCTGGTGTTGGGCTGAAGCTGCACTGTAGATTTTTGTTTTGTATCTGAGGTTATAGTGATGTAGGGGCTTGCAGGCGCCGAACCTGGGCTTTATGTGGTTTGGATTGTTATGTTGATTTGTTTAATGTGTTTGTATTTTGTGTACAGTGTGTATAGTTATATGTAGTTATAGTTCTTGTGTGTGTATATAGGTTGGTTGGTTTTGGGGTGTTGGTGTTAGGTTGGGAGGGGGGTGGACGGGACTTGGACTGTACGATCCTGGGCACTGGTCTGGACTATATAACGCGAACTTTGGACGTTAGACCAGTGTCTGGGGGGGGGGAGGGTGATGGGCGTGGGATTTAGTTAGCTATATTTAATGTTATTTAATGTTATTAATGTTATTTCAGTTATATTCATTGTTATTTCTGTGTTTATTTCTTGTTCGTTTATGTGTATTTTGCTGTGTATTTCAAAAAAAAAAAAAAAAATTAGGTGGTGGGATCGGGTGATGGTTTTGTTTGTTCTTATGCTGAGTGTGTGGTGTGTGTGTGGCTGGGCCAGGAGATTTACGTAAGACTCTTTTAGTTTGTATTATTGTTTTGTTATTATTATTATTGTTTTATTTTGCCAGAAGTTATGGCTTGATTTATGTTTATGGTTGTTATGTTTTTCATTTTTATATAAAATAAAAGATTTACAGGATGTAACTCAGGATCAGTACAGGATAAGTAATGTCATGTATGTACACAGTGACTGCACCAGCAGCAGAATAGTGAGTGCAGCTCTGGGGTATAATACAGGATGTAACTCAGGATCAGTACAGGATAAGTAATGTCATGTATGTACACAGTGACTGCACCAGCAGCAGAATAGTGAGTGCAGCTCTGGGGTATAATACAGGATGTAACTCAGGATCAGTACAGGATAAGTAATGTCATGTATGTACACAGTGACTGCACCAGCAGCAGAATAGTGAGTGCAGCTCTGGGGTATAATACAGGATGTAACTCAGGATCAGTACAGGATAAGTAATGTCATGTATGTACACAGTGACTGCACCAGCAGCAGAATAGTGAGTGCAGCTCTGGAGTATAATACAGGATGTAACTCAGGATCAGTACAGGATAAGTAATGTCATGTATGTACACAGTGACTGCACCAGCAGCAGGATAGTGAGTGCAGCTCTGGGGTATAATACAGGATGTAACTCAGGATCAGTACAGGATAAGTAATGTCATGTATGTACAGTGACTGCACCAGCAGCAGAATAGTGAGTGCAGCTCTGGGGTATAATACAGGATGTAACTCAGGATCAGTACAGGATAAGTAATGTCATGTATGTACAGTGACTGCACCAGCAGCAGAATAGTGAGTGCAGCTCTGGGGTATAATACAGGATGTAACTCAGGATCAGTACAGGATAAGTAATGTCATGTATGTACACAGTGACTGCACCAGCAGCAGAATAGTGAGTGCAGCTCTGGGGTATAATACAGGATGTAACTCAGGATCAGTACAGGATAAGTAATGTCATGTATGTACAGTGACTGCACCAGCAGCAGAATAGTGAGTGCAGCTCTGGAGTATAATACAGGATGTAACTCAGGATCAGTACAGGATAAGTAATGTCATGTATGTACACAGTGACTGCACCAGCAGCAGAATAGTGAGTGCAGCTCTGGGGTATAATACAGGATGTAACTCAGGATCAGTACAGGATAAGTAATGTCAAGTATGTACACAGTGACTGCACCAGCAGCAGAATAGTGAGTGCAGCTCTGGGGTATAATACAGGATGTAACTCAGGATCAGTACAGGATAAGTAATGTCATGTATGTACACAGTGACTGCACCAGCAGCAGAATAGTGAGTGCAGCTCTGGGGTATAATACAGGATGTAACTCAGGATCAGTACAGGATAAGTAATGTCATGTATGTACACAGTGACTGCACCAGCAGCAGAATAGTGAGTGCAGCTCTGGGGTATAATACAGGATGTAACTCAGGATCAGTACAGGATAAGTAATGTCATGTATGTACACAGTGACTGCACCAGCAGCAGAATAGTGAGTGCAGCTCTGGGGTATAATACAGGATGTAACTCAGGATCAGTACAGGATAAGTAATGTCATGTATGTACACAGTGACTGCACCAGCAGCAGAATAGTGAGTGCAGCTCTGGGGTATAATACTGGATGTGGCTGGAGATTCCCCCATTTTCTTTTTCTGTGTGAATCTGGGTCTGATTATTGGGTCAGTAGGGACATCACAGCTTTAGGACCCCTGATACAGGCGCTCAGCGCATTGTGTAGAAGTTGTCCTTCTGGGGGCAGTGTATGGAGAGCAGCTCATGACTGCAGGATCAGACTGCACACGGTGTTTGTAGTCTGTAACCATGGAAACACATGGATGTGAATAGGATCTGTGTACAATAAATAATAATAAAGAATATTTATACTTTTTTCTTGGAGTTCAGATAAATGATGAATAATCTGCTTAGTAAGATGTGCGTCGCTTTTACTGTAAGTCTCTGGGGGGGTGACGGCTGTTTCCCGCAGCTCTGTCCGGCACAGTTTGAGTCATACAACGAGACTTCCCTATGAAACAAACAGCTGTGGATGTGTCCGTGTGCGCATGTGCTCCACCACAAAGGGGGAAGCCCCTCCGGGATAAGAGAGCGGCTTATACCACCAGGACCGGACATCCTACAGAATTATCTATAAAGCTGCACCAGGACTCTGCGTCATAGACCACGGACTCCAGAGGGACCGGCAGATTTATCAGGCAAACCACAAAGATCACGGCCTCCCCTGACGATTATTTGTCTCCCTCCTCCTAATATTCTGGATAATTATTCCACCAACACCAAATATTTAGCTTTGGGCGCGGTCCACGAACAGCACAAAACGGAAAGTTCTCACCGTGTAAGAGGAAACTACTCAAATACAAAGGAAAGGAGTCGGCGCGGCCTGTCATAAAATCATCAACTCGTCCTTCAGTTATCAACACTAAAAATATAACGTCCGATTATCAGCAAATATCTCTGCGGCGCAAAATCAATGTACATTCACCCATAACAACGGCCGAGCACATTCCCAAATGTATTGTATGTGGTCTCCATGGTCGGATTATAGGGAGGGCTCTCGGGGCGCGCCCCCCTGGGCCCCCACCACTTTACTCATAAGGGGACCCCCACCAGCAGCAATGTAATGTAATGTTCTGTAATAATAACAGTCATAACTGATGCTGATATAGGGGGGTATCGGACACCCAGGGGCACCAGACCCACACAGCGGGGCCTTTCCTTGATTATACAATGGGCCAGATAAGCTTCACATACTGATCATCGGCTTATGAAGCACATCCGGACCATTGTATGTTATTTAGGGACCAGCACCCCAGGGTGGGTCTTGTGCCCCCTCGGTGTCCGGATGCGTCATTGGAGGTTGGGCTCTGCGAGCCACATCATAGAGGGCCCTCAATGGACACACTCCATCCAGAGGAGCCCACTGCGCATGCGTATTCGGAGGAAGCCAGGAGTCAGCGCACTCATCCATCGTCTAGCGCGAGCTAATAACTAACGGCAGACGCCATATTACATAACGGCCTGGGACATAATAGTACGGCACAAGGTGTGGAGAGAGTTCACAGGCTGAGTCCCCCCCTCACAGGGGCGTAACTTGGGGGGGTGCAGAGGTTGTGGTCACACCTGGGCCCAAGAGGTTTAGGGGGCCCTTATGGTGTCACTTCCCCATATGAGAAGACTATTACTATAAACCATACATTATAGTCGGGGCCCGGCACAGACTGGCACTGGGGCCCCTCAGCTTCTAGTTACGCCACTGCTCTCCTCACAGGGCGTTTGCTGCAGATGTGAACCCAGTAAATGCTTGGGTGCCGCCATCTTGGTTCGGATCGTTGCTCCCCATGACATCATCACGGCCTGAGACAACAGGAACATTCAGCAGGATCTATAGCAGTGTTCTGGTTCTGGTGACAAACTGCTATAGATCTTTAAAAAAAAAAGCCCTACATACAGGCAGTCCCCTACTTAAGGACACCTGACTTACAGACAACCCCTCTGCCCCCTGTGACCTCTGGTGACCTCTCTGGATGTTACTATAGTCCCAGGCTGCAATGATCAGCTGTAAGGTGTCTGTAATGAAGATTTATTGATAATCCTTGGTCCCATTACAGAAAAAAATTGTGAAAATTCAATTGTCACTGGGGCAAAAAAAACAAAAAATTTCCCTTGAACTACAATTATAAAATATACAGTTTCGACTTACATACAAATTCAACTTAAGAACAAACCTTTGGAACCTATCTTGTACGTAACCCGGGGACTGCCTGTAATGCAATGCTGCTGTGTGCAATCAGACCCCTTAGGGTTATAGTTCCCTGGGGGCCTAAAAAAATTTCCTTAGAACTTATATGAAAAAAAATAATAAATCGTATCATTTGGCTGCGTCCCAAAAGTCCTGATCCATCGATGTAGATTCCAAATATCAATATATAAAAACGGTAATTCCCGGCAGTGAACCCTGTAATGGAAAATAGCGCCCAGATCTCCGTAACGCCGCACGTAACACATTGAATAAAAAGTGATGAAAAGCTTCTCCAAGTGGTAGAAATAAAAACATCAGCTCGTCCTACAAAAACGACACAGGTCCGGTCACCCTAATAAAAGACAAGTGAACCAAAAATTTTGTATATACAAAATGTTTACAATAAAACCTGTATAATACTGAAACTAAGAAAAACAAGCCCTCGCGCAGAAAACAAGCCCTCGCACAGAAGACATGCCCTCGCACAGAAGACAAGCCCTCGCGCAGAAGACAAGCCCTCGCACAGAAGACAAGCCCTCACACAGAAGACAAGCCTTCGCACAGAAGACAAGCCCTCGCACAGAAGACAAGCCCTCGCACAGAAAACAAGCCCTCACACAGAAGACAAGCCCTCGCACAGAAGACAAGCCCTCGCACAGAAGACAAGCCCTCGCACAGAAGACAAGCCCTCACACAGAAGACAAGCCCTCAAACAGAAGACAAGCCCTCGCGCAGAAAACAAGCCCTCGCACAGAAGACAAGCCCTCAAACAGAAGACAAGCCCTCGCACAGAAGACAAGCCCTCACACAGAAGACATGCCCTCACACAGAAGACAAGCCCTCGCACAGAAGACATGCCCTCACACAGAAGACAAGCCCTCACACAGAAAACAAGCTCTCACACAGAAGACAAGCCCTCCCGCAGAAGACAAGCCCTCGCACAGAAGACAAGCCCTCACACAGAAGACAAGCCCTCGCACAGAAGACAAGCCCTCGCACAGAAGACAAGCCCTCACACAGAAGACATGCCCTCACACAGAAGACAAGCCCTCACACAGAAGACAAGCCCTCACACAGAAGACATGCCCTCACACAGAAGACAAGCCCTCACACAGAAGACAAGCCCTCACACAGAAGACAAGCCCTCACACAGAAGACATGCCCTCGCACAGAAGACAAGCCCTCGCACAGAAGACAAGCCCTCACACAGAAGACAAGCCCTCACACAGAAGACATGCCCTCACACAGAAGACAAGCCCTCCCGCAGAAGACATGCCCTCACACAGAAGACAAGCCCTCGCACAGAAGACAAGCCCTCACACAGAAGACATGCCCTCGCACAGAAGACAAGCCCTCCCGCAGAAGACATGCCCTCACACAGAAGACAAGCCCTCACACAGAAGACAAGCCCTCACACAGAAGACATGCCCTCACACAGAAGACAAGCCCTCCCGCAGAAGACATGCCCTCACACAGAAGACAAGCCCTCGCACAGAAGACAAGCCCTCACACAGAAGACATGCCCTCGCACAGAAGACAAGCCCTCGCACAGAAGACAAGCCCTCACACAGAAGACAAGCCCTCGCGCACAAGACAAGCCCTCGCACAGAAGACAAGCCCTCACACAGAAGACAAGCCCTCGCACAGAAGACAAGCCCTCACACAGAAGACAAGCCCTCGCACAAAATATGGAATTTTGAAGGTGAAAAATGGAAACAACAAAATGTTTAGTCGCCATCAGCGGTGAGAATGTGGCTACATAATAATCACCTGCATGAAACATTTCTATTAATAGACCAAAGAAACCCGAGGAAATTCATGGAAATTCCTATAATATAATTATGGATCCCACTGCTCATAAATACCCTAAATACATGGAGCCATATGATACCATCCGGGCCGGACTAATGTAGGTGGGGGTCCCAGGGCGAGTAATCTGGTGGGGGCCCCCACTGACTGTGTACACATTACTATTCATTAATATTCTAACCTTTGCTGCCTTCCCACGTGGCACGGTGGGAGTAGTAGTGACTACTTGTCGCCACACCAGTCCCACGCGCCACCTACCTGTACTCCTCTCCCAGATCACTCAGCAGGTGTAGAGGGAAGACGGCCAAATGATCTGTGAAGAAGTAAACCTGACACTGATTGGCTAGGACTTAGGGGGCCACCACTTCAGCTAACCAGTGTTATGTACTAAGGGCAGGGGTGGGGGTCAGGTGTCGCTCCCAGCTGTCAGATGACTGTTGGACATTGCTGTTGGGGGTCTCCTTGTGAGTGGTGGGGGCCCAGGGGGGCGCGCCCCAGGTGCCCTCACCATAATCCGACCCTGGAATTACTTTTGGAATGTGCCCTGTATCAGCGCAGTAATTGTTATGTCTGAGAGAACATAGGGGGCATTGATTTTACGGCATCTTCTTGTACCACATAGACCAGGGAGATCGCCGGATAATCCGGGTGCCGGGTCCTGTACACAGCCGGGTGGTGCTGTCCGGGTGCCGGGTCCTGTACACAGCCGGGTGGTGCTGTCCAGGTGCCGGGTCCTGTACACAGCCGGGTGGTGCTGTCCGGGTGCCGGGTCCTGTACACAGCCGGGTGGTGCTGTCCGGGTGCCGGGCCTGTACACAGCCGGGTGGTGCTGTCCGGGTGCCGGGTCCTGTACACAGCCGGGTGGTGCTGTCCGGGTGCCGGGTCCTGTACACAGCCGGGTGGTGCTGTCCGGGTGCCGGGTCCTGTACACAGCCGGGTGGTGCTGTCCGGGTGCCGGGTCCTGTACACAGCCGGGTGGTGCTGTCCGGGTGCCGGGTCCTGTACACAGCCGGGTGGTGCTGTCCGGGTGCCGGGGCCTGTACACAGCCGGGTGGTGCTGTCCGGGTGCCGGGTCCTGTACACAGCCGGGTGGTGCTGTCCGGGTGCCGGGTCCTGTACACAGCCGGGTGGTGCTGTCCGGGTGCCGGGTCCTGTACACAGCCGGGTGGTGCTGTCAGGGTGCCGGGTCCTGTACACAGCCGGGTGGTGCTGTCAGGGTGCCGGGTCCTGTACACAGCCGGGTGGTGCTGTCCGGGTGCCGGGTCCTGTACACAGCCGGGTGGTGCTGTCCGGGTGCCGGGTCCTGTACACAGCCGGGTGGTGCTGTCAGGGTGCCGGGTCCTGTACACAGCCGGGTGGTGCTGTCAGGGTGCCGGGTCCTGTACACAGCCGGGTGGTGCTGTCCGGGGGCCGGGTCCTGTACACAGCCGGGTGGTGCTGTCCGGGTGCCGGGTCCTGTACACAGCCGGGTGGTGCTGTGCGGGTGCCGGGTCCTGTACACAGCCGGGTGGTGCTGTCAGGGTGCCGGGTCCTGTACACAGCCGGGTGGTGCTGTCAGGGTGCCGGGTCCTGTACACAGCCGGGTGGTGCTGTCCGGGTGCCGGGTCCTGTACACAGCCGGGTGGTGCTGTCAGGGTGCCGGGGCCTGTACACAGCCGGGTGGTGCTGTCCGGGTGCCGGGTCCTGTACACAGCCGGGTGGTGCTGTCCGGGTGCCGGGTCCTCTACACAGCCGGGTGGTGCTGTCAGGGTGCCGGGTCCTGTACACAGCCGGGTGGTGCTGTCAGGGTGCCGGGTCCTGTACACAGCCGGGTGGTGCTGTCCGGGTGCCGGGGCCTGTACACAGCCGGGTGGTGCTGTCCGGGTGCCGGGTCCTGTACACAGCCGGGTGGTGCTGTCCGGGTGCCGGGTCCTGTACACAGCCGGGTGGTGCTGTCCGGGTGCCGGGTCCTCTACACAGCCGGGTGGTGCTGTCCGGGTGCCGGGTCCTGTACACAGCCGGGTGGTGCTGTCCGGGTGCCGGGTCCTGTACACAGCCGGGTGGTGCTGTCAGGGTGCCGGGGCCTGTACACAGCTGGGTGGTGCTGTCAGGGTGCCGGGGCCTGTACACAGCTGGGTGGTGCTGTCCGGGTGCCGGGTGATTCGGGTGTTTGTGGAGGGAATATCCTGTGTGTTCTGACTGATCTCCAGGCTCTTATCTACTGTAAACAATGGCGGCACAGAGGGGCCCCGGGCCCCCAGACCACCGCCTCCTCGTCCACACAAATATAACCTGTGCCTCCTCCTGGAGCCTTTGACTACTCAGGTCCACCTTAAAGGGATATTACATAGAAGCCACTAACTGTGTCACCAATCCCAGAACCTCCTGAGGAGGCGGAGCTGTGACCCTCACACAGGGATGAGCCCAAAGGGCCACCATACTGTTACCCCGGACTTAGTCATACAGAACGATGTAAAATCCCATTATTATTAGTGACCCGCCCATCTGCGTCCAGCACTGTGTCTGGGTCACCCTGGGCACATCCGAACCCGGATGGGAGGTTCTGACCCGCTCCTCTCATCATACATTATGTCAGCTATAACATTTCGGAGCGCTTGGCGTCTCAGGTCGCTGTATAAAGGGTTAACGTGTGACTGGATTTGGCGGCGCCGTTTCCTGCTCTTTTATTTGTGTCCAGTTTTGTCTCGTCCAATGAAATGAGAGTTTCTGAATAATTGTGATTGGTGCTGAGCAGGTGGGATCAGTCTCTGATTGGACAGTCACCGTTTACCGTTAACCCCTGATCTCCTGTTTTCCACGTTGAATCTTTAAGGGGTCAATTTTGGGGGGGGCGGAGTGTAGTTTTAAGAGCTTAATTTGCGTTTCCTGCAGGTGAACTTTTATTAACCCTTTAACATAAAAACTTTTTTCTCTGGCTCCATGTGCTTATAGCAATTCCGAATCTATAGGTTATTTGTTATGTTTTTTATGACCCTCCCTTACATAATGCAATTATTTTGGGGTAAGTACATGTTTATTTTTTTTAACTAGCCCCTTCCAGCCACCAATGTTTTTTTTATACCCTCGGACAACCCCTTTAAGAGGGCAATTAAGAGGCTGGGGCTTGCAATGTGTTTTGCAGTGTCCCCACAGTAATCACAGGACCGGGTGACCTGGCGGTATCGTCCGGTGATCACGTGATAGCCGGGTGTGCAAGGGTTAATCAGAGCTGCCAAGTCCGATCGGACCCAGAACAGTTCTGCCCCAGACATCTCTCCCCACCAGCGGACGTTTCCCCCTGACTCTGACTCTGTGCCCCGGGGACCTTTCATGACCTCATGGGGGGAGGGGGGGGCAAATAAAGTGAAAAACACACAAAGTAAATATAAACAGATAAGCGCGAGATAAACCCTTTGCCGTAGTCGCCCTGATCTCCCCCTGATCTCCCCCTGATCTCGCCCTGATCTCCCCCTGATCTCGCCCTGATCTCGCCCTGATCTCGCCCTGATCTCGCCCTGATCTCCCCCTGATCTCCCCCTGATCTCCACCTGATCTCCCCCTGATCTCCACCTGATCTCCCCCTGATCTCGTCCGGATCGTATTACACGTTTTATATTTAAAATTGGTCGTTTTCAGTTCATTTGAAAAGTGAAAGAAATCTAAACTATAAATTACAAAAACAATCTTCTTCAGTTTTAGGAACTCCCCCCCCCCCCCCTAAAAAAAGAAAAAATAAAAAAGTCCTTTTACATTATTTTAATGTGCAGCTATTACTAAGTGTCCGAAAAAAAAATTCTACAGAAATGTTTACGGTATTGCACAAAAAATAAGTTCCGGCTCTCAGACCATTAAGAAGGAAAATTGGCTAAAAATGAAGCGGTGACTAAAACCGTCCTAGGCCTGGTCAGCGAGGGGTTAATGAAAAGCGCAGCTGCAGCAGCTGCATGTCTTCTATCTGTGTTACCTGCCCCCCTCCCTGCAGCCTCTGCTGCGGTACCACACTGCCCCCTGCTGGTAGAGGCTCACACTGCAGCCTTTGCTCTCTGTGTTACCTGCCTCCTCCCTGCAGCCTGTGCTCTCTGTGTTACTGTGCTCTCTGTGTTACCTGCCCCCCTCCCTGCAGCCTGTGCTCTCTGTGTTACCTGCCCCCTCCCTGCAGCCTGTGCTCTCTGTGTTACCTGCCTCCTCCCTGCAGCCTGTGCTCTCTGTGTTACCTGCCTCCTCCCTGCAGCCTGTGCTCTCTGTGTTACCTGCCTCCTCCCTGCAGCCTGTGCTCTCTGTGTTACCTGCCTCCTCCCTGCAGCCTGTGCTCTCTGTGTTACCTGCCCCCTCCCTGCAGCCTGTGCTCTCTGTGTTACCTGCCTCCTCCCTGCAGCCTGTGCTCTCTGTGTTACCTGCCCCCTCCCTGCAGCCTGTGCTCTCTGTGTTACCTGCCTCCTCCCTGCAGCCTGTGCTCTCTGTGTTACCTGCCTCCTCCCTGCAGCCTGTGCTCTCTGTGTTACCTGCCCCCTCCCTGCAGCCTGTGCTCTCTGTGTTACCTGCCTCCTCCCTGCAGCCTGTGCTCTCTGTGTTACCTGCCCCCCTCCCTGCAGCCTGTGCTCTCTGTGTTACCTGCCTCCTCCCTGCAGCCTGTGCTCTCTGTGTTACCTGCCCCCCTCCCTGCAGCCTGTGCTCTCTGTGTTACCTGCCTCCTCCCTGCAGCCTGTGCTCTCTGTGTTACCTGCCTCCTCCCTGCAGCCTGTGCTCTCTGTGTTACCTGCCTCCTCCCTGCAGCCTGTGCTCTCTGTGTTACCTGCCTCCTCCCTGCAGCCTGTGCTCTCTGTGTTACCTGCCTCCTCCCTGCAGCCTGTGCTCTCTGTGTTACCTGCCCCCCTCCCTGCAGCCTGTGCTCTCTGTGTTACCTGCCTCCTCCCTGCAGCCTGTGCTCTCTGTGTTACCTGCCTCCTCCCTGCAGCCTGTGCTCTCTGTGTTACCTGCCTCCCTCCCTGCAGCCTGTGCTCTCTGTGTTACCTGCCCCCTCCCTGCAGCCTGTGCTCTCTGTGTTACCTGCTCCCCTCCCTGCAGCCTGTGCTCTCTGTGTTACCTGCCCCCCTCCCTGCAGCCTGTGCTCTCTGTGTTACCTGCCTCCTCCCTGCAGCCTGTGCTCTCTGTGTTACCTGCCTCCTCCCTGCAGCCTGTGCTCTCTGTGTTACCTGCTCCCCTCCCTGCAGCCTGTGCTCTCTGTGTTACCTGCCTCCTCCCTGCAGCCTGTGCTCTCTGTGTTACCTGCCTCCTCCCTGCAGCCTGTGCTCTCTGTGTTACCTGCCCCCTCCCTGCAGCCTGTGCTCTCTGTGTTACCTGCCCCCTCCCTGCAGCCTGTGCTCTCTGTGTTACCTGCCCCCTCCCTGCAGCCTGTGCTCTCTGTGTTACCTGCCCCCCTCCCTGCAGCCTGTGCTCTCTGTGTTACCTGCCTCCTCCCTGCAGCCTGTGCTCTCTGTGTTACCTGCCCCCCTCCCTGCAGCCTGTGCTCTCTGTGTTACCTGCCCCCCTCCCTGCAGCCTGTGCTCTCTGTGTTACCTGCCCTCCTCCCTGCAGCCTGTGCTCTCTGTGTTACCTGCCTCCTCCCTGCAGCCTGTGCTCTCTGTGTTACCTGCCTCCTCCCTGCAGCCTGTGCTCTCTGTGTTACCTGCCCCCTCCCTGCAGCCTGTGCTCTCTGTGTTACCTGCCTCCTCCCTGCAGCCTGTGCTCTCTGTGTTACCTGCCCCCTCCCTGCAGCCTGTGCTCTCTGTGTTACCTGCCTCCTCCCTGCAGCCTGTGCTCTCTGTGTTACCTGCCTCCTCCCTGCAGCCTGTGCTCTCTGTGTTACCTGCCCCCCTCCCTGCAGCCTGTGCTCTCTGTGTTACCTGCCTCCTCCCTGCAGCCTGTGCTCTCTGTGTTACCTGCCCCCTCCCTGCAGCCTGTGCTCTCTGTGTTACCTGCCCCCTAACTGCAGCCTGTGCTCTCTGTGTTACCTGCCCCCTCCCTGCAGCCTGTGCTCTCTGTGTTACCTGCCCCCTCCCTGCAGCCTGTGCTCTCTGTGTTACCTGCCCTCCTCCCTGCAGCCTGTGCTCTCTGTGTTACCTGCCCCCCTCCCTGCAGCCTGTGCTCTCTGTGTTACCTGCCCCCCTCCCTGCAGCCTGTGCTCTCTGTGTTACCTGCCTCCTCCCTGCAGCCTGTGCTCTCTGTGTTACCTGCTCCCCTCCCTGCAGCCTGTGCTCTCTGTGTTACCTGCCCCCTAACTGCAGCCTGTGCTCTCTGTGTTACCTGCCTCCTCCCTGCAGCCTGTGCTCTCTGTGTTACCTGCCTCCTCCCTGCAGCCTGTGCTCTCTGTGTTACCTGCCTCCTCCCTGCAGCCTGTGCTCTCTGTGTTACCTGCCCCCCTCCCTGCAGCCTGTGCTCTCTGTGTTACCTGCCCCCTCCCTGCAGCCTGTGCTCTCTGTGTTACCTGCCCCCTCCCTGCAGCCTGTGCTCTCTGTGTTACCTGCCCTCCTCCCTGCAGCCTGTGCTCTCTGTGTTACCTGCCCCCCTCCCTGCAGCCTGTGCTCTCTGTGTTACCTGCCTCCTCCCTGCAGCCTGTGCTCTCTGTGTTACCTGCCTCCTCCCTGCAGCCTGTGCTCTCTGTGTTACCTGCCTCCTCCCTGCAGCCTGTGCTCTCTGTGTTACCTGCCCCCTCCCTGCAGCCTGTGCTCTCTGTGTTACCTGCCCCCCTCCCTGCAGCCTGTGCTCTCTGTGTTACCTGCACTCCTCCCTGCAGCCTGTGCTCTCTGTGTTACCTGCCTCCTCCCTGCAGCCTGTGCTCTCTGTGTTACCTGCCCCCCTCCCTGCAGCCTGTGCTCTCTGTGTTACCTGCCTCCTCCCTGCAGCCTGTGCTCTCTGTGTTACCTGCCCCCTCCCTGCAGCCTGTGCTCTCAGTGTTACCTGCCTCCTCCCTGCAGCCTGTGCTCTCTGTGTTACCTGCCCCCTCCCTGCAGCCTGTGCTCTCTGTGTTACCTGCCCCCTCCCTGCAGCCTGTGCTCTCTGTGTTACCTGCCCTCCTCCCTGCAGCCTGTGCTCTCTGTGTTACCTGCTCCCCTCCCTGCAGCCTGTGCTCTCTGTGTTACCTGCCCCCCTCCCTGCAGCCTGTGCTCTCTGTGTTACCTGCCCCCCTCCCTGCAGCCTGTGCTCTCTGTGTTACCTGCCTCCTCCCTGCAGCCTGTGCTCTCTGTGTTACCTGCACTCCTCCCTGCAGCCTGTGCTCTCTGTGTTACCTGCCCCCCTCCCTGCAGCCTGTGCTCTCTGTGTTACCTGCCCCCCTCCCTGCAGCCTGTGCTCTCTGTGTTACCTGCCTCCTCCCTGCAGCCTGTGCTCTCTGTGTTACCTGCCTCCTCCCTGCAGCCTGTGCTCTCTGTGTTACCTGCCTCCTCCCTGCAGCCTGTGCTCTCTGTGTTACCTGCCCCCTCCCTGCAGCCTGTGCTCTCTGTGTTACCTGCCCCCTCCCTGCAGCCTGTGCTCTCTGTGTTACCTGCCTCCTCCCTGCAGCCTGTGCTCTCTGTGTTACCTGCCCCCCTCCCTGCAGCCTGTGCTCTCTGTGTTACCTGCCCCCCTCCCTGCAGCCTGTGCTCTCTGTGTTACCTGCCCCCCTCCCTGCAGCCTGTGCTCTCTGTGTTACCTGCCCTCCTCCCTGCAGCCTGTGCTCTCTGTGTTACCTGCCTCCTCCCTGCAGCCTGTGCTCTCTGTGTTACCTGCCTCCTCCCTGCAGCCTGTGCTCTCTGTGTTACCTGCCTCCTCCCTGCAGCCTGTGCTCTCTGTGTTACCTGCCTCCTCCCTGCAGCCTGTGCTCTCTGTGTTACCTGCCCCCCTCCCTGCAGCCTGTGCTCTCTGTGTTACCTGCCTCCTCCCTGCAGCCTGTGCTCTCTGTGTTACCTGCCTCCTCCCTGCAGCCTGTGCTCTCTGTGTTACCTGCCTCCTCCCTGCAGCCTGTGCTCTCTGTGTTACCTGCCCCCTCCCTGCAGCCTGTGCTCTCTGTGTTACCTGCACTCCTCCCTGCAGCCTGTGCTCTCTGTGTTACCTGCCCCCTCCCTGCAGCCTGTGCTCTCTGTGTTACCTGCCCTCCTCCCTGCAGCCTGTGCTCTCTGTGTTACCTGCACTCCTCCCTGCAGCCTGTGCTCTCTGTGTTACCTGCCCCCTCCCTGCAGCCTGTGCTCTCTGTGTTACCTGCTCCCCTCCCTGCAGCCTGTGCTCTCTGTGTTACCTGCCCCCCTCCCTGCAGCCTGTGCTCTCTGTGTTACCTGCCTCCTCCCTGCAGCCTGTGCTCTCTGTGTTACCTGCCTCCTCCCTGCAGCCTGTGCTCTCTGTGTTACCTGCACTCCTCCCTGCAGCCTGTGCTCTGTGTTACCTGCCCCCTCCCTGCAGCCTGTGCTCTGTGTTACCTGCTCCCCTCCCTGCAGCCTGTGCTCTCTGTGTTACCTGCCTCCTCCCTGCAGCCTGTGCTCTCTGTGTTACCTGCCCCATCCCTGCAGCCTGTGCTCTCTGTGTTACCTGCCTCCTCCCTGCAGCCTGTGCTCTGTGTTACCTGCCCCATCCCTGCAGCCTGTGCTCTCTGTGTTACCTGCCTCCTCCCTGCAGCCTGTGCTCTCTGTGTTACCTGCTCTCCTCCCTGCAGCCTGTGCTCTCTGTGTTACCTGCACTCCTCCCTGCAGCCTGTGCTCTCTGTGTTACCTGCCCTCCTCCCTCCTCCCTGCAGCCTGTGCTCTCTGTGTTACCTGCCCCCCTCCCTGCAGCCTGTGCTCTCTGTGTTACCTGCCTCCTCCCTGCAGCCTGTGCTCTCTGTGTTACCTGCCTCCTCCCTGCAGCCTGTGCTCTCTGTGTTACCTGCACTCCTCCCTGCAGCCTGTGCTCTCTGTGTTACCTGCCTCCTCCCTGCAGCCTGTGCTCTCTGTGTTACCTGCCTCCTCCCTGCAGCCTGTGCTCTCTGTGTTACCTGCCTCCTCCCTGCAGCCTGTGCTCTCTGTGTTACCTGCCTCCTCCCTGCAGCCTGTGCTCTCTGTGTTACCTGCCTCCTCCCTGCAGCCTGTGCTCTCTGTGTTACCTGCCCCCCTCCCTGCAGCCTGTGCTCTCTGTGTTACCTGCCTCCTCCCTGCAGCCTGTGCTCTCTGTGTTACCTGCCTCCTCCCTGCAGCCTGTGCTCTCTGTGTTACCTGCCTCCTCCCTGCAGCCTGTGCTCTCTGTGTTACCTGCCCCCCTCCCTGCAGCCTGTGCTCTCTGTGTTACCTGCCTCCTCCCTGCAGCCTGTGCTCTCTGTGTTACCTGCCTCCTCCCTGCAGCCTGTGCTCTCTGTGTTACCTGCCTCCTCCCTGCAGCCTGTGCTCTCTGTGTTACCTGCCTCCTCCCTGCAGCCTGTGCTCTCTGTGTTACCTGCCTCCTCCCTGCAGCCTGTGCTCTCTGTGTTACCTGCCTCCTCCCTGCAGCCTGTGCTCTCTGTGTTACCTGCACTCCTCCCTGCAGCCTGTGCTCTCTGTGTTACCTGCCTCCTCCCTGCAGCCTGTGCTCTCTGTGTTACCTGCCTCCTCCCTGCAGCCTGTGCTCTCTGTGTTACCTGCTCTCCTCCCTGCAGCCTGTGCTCTCTGTGTTACCTGCCTCCTCCCTGCAGCCTGTGCTCTCTGTGTTACCTGCCCCCCTCCCTGCAGCCTGTGCTCTCTGTGTTACCTGCCCCCCTCCCTGCAGCCTGTGCTCTCTGTGTTACCTGCACTCCTCCCTGCAGCCTGTGCTCTCTGTGTTACCTGCCTCCTCCCTGCAGCCTGTGCTCTCTGTGTTACCTGCCTCCTCCCTGCAGCCTGTGCTCTCTGTGTTACCTGCTCTCCTCCCTGCAGCCTGTGCTCTCTGTGTTACCTGCCTCCTCCCTGCAGCCTGTGCTCTCTGTGTTACCTGCCTCCTCCCTGCAGCCTGTGCTCTCTGTGTTACCTGCCTCCTCCCTGCAGCCTGTGCTCTCTGTGTTACCTGCCTCCTCCCTGCAGCCTGTGCTCTCTGTGTTACCTGCCTCCTCCCTGCAGCCTGTGCTCTCTGTGTTACCTGCCTCCTCCCTGCAGCCTGTGCTCTCTGTGTTACCTGCCCCCCTCCCTGCAGCCTGTGCTCTCTGTGTTACCTGCCTCCTCCCTGCAGCCTGTGCTCTCTGTGTTACCTGCCTCCTCCCTGCAGCCTGTGCTCTCTGTGTTACCTGCCTCCTCCCTGCAGCCTGTGCTCTCTGTGTTACCTGCCTCCTCCCTGCAGCCTGTGCTCTCTGTGTTACCTGCCCCCCTCCCTGCAGCCTGTGCTCTCTGTGTTACCTGCCTCCTCCCTGCAGCCTGTGCTCTCTGTGTTACCTGCCTCCTCCCTGCAGCCTGTGCTCTCTGTGTTACCTGCCCCCCTCCCTGCAGCCTGTGCTCTCTGTGTTACCTGCCTCCTCCCTGCAGCCTGTGCTCTGTGTTACCTGCACTCCTCCCTGCAGCCTGTGCTCTCTGTGTTACCTGCCCCCTCCCTGCAGCCTGTGCTCTCTGTGTTACCTGCCTCCTCCCTGCAGCCTGTGCTCTGTGTTACCTGCACTCCTCCCTGCAGCCTGTGCTCTCTGTGTTACCTGCCTCCTCCCTGCAGCCTGTGCTCTCTGTGTTACCTGCCCCCCTCCCTGCAGCCTGTGCTCTCTGTGTTACCTGCCCCCCTCCCTGCAGCCTGTGCTCTCTGTGTTACCTGCCTCCTCCCTGCAGCCTGTGCTCTCTGTGTTACCTGCCTCCTCCCTGCAGCCTGTGCTCTCTGTGTTACCTGCCTCCTCCCTGCAGCCTGTGCTCTCTGTGTTACCTGCCCCCCTCCCTGCAGCCTGTGCTCTCTGTGTTACCTGCCGCCCTCCCTGCAGCCTGTGCTCTCTGTGTTACCTGCCCCCTCCCTGCATCCTGTGCTCTCTGTGTTACCTGCCTCCTCCCTGCAGCCTGTGCTCTCTGTGTTACCTGCCTCCTCCCTGCAGCCTGTGCTCTCTGTGTTACCTGCCCCCTCCCTGCAGCCTGTGCTCTCTGTGTTACCTGCCTCCTCCCTGCAGCCTGTGCTCTCTGTGTTACCTGCCCCCTCCCTGCAGCCTGTGCTCTCTGTGTTACCTGCCTCCTCCCTGCAGCCTGTGCTCTCTGTGTTACCTGCCCCCTCCCTGCAGCCTGTGCTCTCTGTGTTACCTGCCTCCTCCCTGCAGCCTGTGCTCTCTGTGTTACCTGCCTCCTCCCTGCAGCCTGTGCTCTCTGTGTTACCTGCCTCCTCCCTGCAGCCTGTGCTCTCTGTGTTACCTGCCCCCCTCCCTGCAGCCTGTGCTCTCTGTGTTACCTGCCTCCTCCCTGCAGCCTGTGCTCTCTGTGTTACCTGCCTCCTCCCTGCAGCCTGTGCTCTCTGTGTTACCTGCTCCCCTCCCTGCAGCCTGTGCTCTCTGTGTTACCTGCCTCCTCCCTGCAGCCTGTGCTCTCTGTGTTACCTGCCCCCCTCCCTGCAGCCTGTGCTCTCTGTGTTACCTGCCCCCCTCCCTGCAGCCTGTGCTCTCTGTGTTACCTGCCTCCTCCCTGCAGCCTGTGCTCTCTGTGTTACCTGCACTCCTCCCTGCAGCCTGTGCTCTCTGTGTTACCTGCCCCCCTCCCTGCAGCCTGTGCTCTCTGTGTTACCTGCCTCCTCCCTGCAGCCTGTGCTCTCTGTGTTACCTGCCGCCCTCCCTGCAGCCTGTGCTCTCTGTGTTACCTGCCCCCCTCCCTGCAGCCTGTGCTCTCTGTGTTACCTGCACTCCTCCCTGCAGCCTGTGCTCTCTGTGTTACCTGCCCCCCTCCCTGCAGCCTGTGCTCTCTGTGTTACCTGCCTCCTCCCTGCAGCCTGTGCTCTCTGTGTTACCTGCCCTCCTCCCTGCAGCCTGTGCTCTCTGTGTTACCTGCTCCCCTCCCTGCAGCCTGTGCTCTCTGTGTTACCTGCCTCCTCCCTGCAGCCTGTGCTCTCTGTGTTACCTGCCTCCTCCCTGCAGCCTGTGCTCTCTGTGTTACCTGCACTCCTCCCTGCAGCCTGTGCTCTCTGTGTTACCTGCCTCCTCCCTGCAGCCTGTGCTCTCTGTGTTACCTGCCCCCCTCCCTGCAGCCTGTGCTCTCTGTGTTACCTGCCTCCTCCCTGCAGCCTGTGCTCTCTGTGTTACCTGCTCCCCTCCCTGCAGCCTGTGCTCTCTGTGTTACCTGCTCCCCTCCCTGCAGCCTGTGCTCTCTGTGTTACCTGCCCCCCTCCCTGCAGCCTGTGCTCTCTGTGATACCTGCCCCCTCCCTGCAGCCTGTGCTCTCTGTGTTACCTGCCCCCCTCCCTGCAGCCTGTGCTCTCTGTGTTACCTGCCCCCTCCCTGCAGCCTGTGCTCTCTGTGTTACCTGCCCCCCTCCCTGCAGCCTGTGCTCTCTGTGTTACCTGCCTCCTCCCTGCAGCCTGTGCTCTCTGTGTTACCTGCCCTCCTCCCTGCAGCCTGTGCTCTCTGTGTTACCTGCCCTCCTCCCTGCAGCCTGTGCTCTCTGTGTTACCTGCCCTCCTCCCTGCAGCCTGTGCTCTCTGTGTTACCTGCCTCCTCCCTGCAGCCTGTGCTCTCTGTGTTACCTGCCCCCCTCGCTGCAGCCTGTGCTCTCTGTGTTACCTGCCCTCCTCCCTGCAGCCTGTGCTCTCTGTGTTACCTGCCCCCTCCCTGCAGCCTGTGCTCTCTGTGTTACCTGCCCTCCTCCCTGCAGCCTGTGCTCTCTGTGTTACCTGCCTCCTCCCTGCAGCCTGTGCTCTCTGTGTTACCTGCCTCCTCCCTGCAGCCTGTGCTCTCTGTGTTACCTGCCTCCCTCCCTGCAGCCTGTGCTCTCTGTGTTACCTGCCCCCCTCCCTGCAGCCTGTGCTCTCTGTGTTACCTGCCCCCTCCCTGCAGCCTGTGCTCTCTGTGTTACCTGCCTCCTCCCTGCAGCCTGTGCTCTCTGTGTTACCTGCCCCCCTCCCTGCAGCCTGTGCTCTCTGTGTTACCTGCCTCCTCCCTGCAGCCTGTGCTCTCTGTGTTACCTGCCTCCTCCCTGCAGCCTGTGCTCTCTGTGTTACCTGCCTCCTCCCTGCAGCCTGTGCTCTCTGTGTTACCTGCCCCCTCCCTGCAGCCTGTGCTCTCTGTGTTACCTGCCCCCCTCCCTGCAGCCTGTGCTCTCTGTGTTACCTGCCTCCTCCCTGCAGCCTGTGCTCTCTGTGTTACCTGCCTCCTCCCTGCAGCCTGTGCTCTCTGTGTTACCTGCTCCCCTCCCTGCAGCCTGTGCTCTCTGTGTTACCTGCCTCCTTCCTGCAGCCTGTGCTCTCTGTGTTACCTGCACTCCTCCCTGCAGCCTGTGCTCTCTGTGTTACCTGCCCCCCTCCCTGCAGCCTGTGCTCTCTGTGTTACCTGCCTCCTCCCTGCAGCCTGTGCTCTCTGTGTTACCTGCCTCCTCCCTGCAGCCTGTGCTCTCTGTGTTACCTGCCTCCTCCCTGCAGCCTGTGCTCTCTGTGTTACCTGCCTCCTCCCTGCAGCCTGTGCTCTCTGTGTTACCTGCCCCCTCCCTGCAGCCTGTGCTCTCTGTGTTACCTGCCTCCTCCCTGCAGCCTGTGCTCTCTGTGTTACCTGCCTCCTCCCTGCAGCCTGTGCTCTCTGTGTTACCTGCTCTCCTCCCTGCAGCCTGTGCTCTCTGTGTTACCTGCCTCCTCCCTGCAGCCTGTGCTCTCTGTGTTACCTGCCTCCTCCCTGCAGCCTGTGCTCTCTGTGTTACCTGCCTCCTCCCTGCAGCCTGTGCTCTCTGTGTTACCTGCCTCCCTCCCTGCAGCCTGTGCTCTCTGTGTTACCTGCCCCCTCCCTGCAGCCTGTGCTCTCTGTGTTACCTGCCTCCTCCCTGCAGCCTGTGCTCTCTGTGTTACCTGCCTCCTCCCTGCAGCCTGTGCTCTCTGTGTTACCTGCCCCCTCCCTGCAGCCTGTGCTCTCTGTGTTACCTGCCTCCTCCCTGCAGCCTGTGCTCTCTGTGTTACCTGCCTCCTCCCTGCAGCCTGTGCTCTCTGTGTTACCTGCCTCCTCCCTGCAGCCTGTGCTCTCTGTGTTACCTGCCCCCTCCCTGCAGCCTGTGCTCTCTGTGTTACCTGCACTCCTCCCTGCAGCCTGTGCTCTCTGTGTTACCTGCCCCCTCCCTGCAGCCTGTGCTCTCTGTGTTACCTGCTCCCCTCCCTGCAGCCTGTGCTCTCTGTGTTACCTGCCCCCTCCCTGCAGCCTGTGCTCTCTGTGTTACCTGCCCCCCTCCCTGCAGCCTGTGCTCTCTGTGTTACCTGCCTCCTCCCTGCAGCCTGTGCTCTCTGTGTTACCTGCCCCCTCCCTGCAGCCTGTGCTCTCTGTGTTACCTGCCCCCCTCCCTGCAGCCTGTGCTCTCTGTGTTACCTGCCTCCTCCCTGCAGCCTGTGCTCTCTGTGTTACCTGCCTCCTCCCTGCAGCCTGTGCTCTCTGTGTTACCTGCCTCCTCCCTGCAGCCTGTGCTCTCTGTGTTACCTGCACTCCTCCCTGCAGCCTGTGCTCTGTGTTACCTGCCCCCTCCCTGCAGCCTGTGCTCTGTGTTACCTGCTCCCCTCCCTGCAGCCTGTGCTCTCTGTGTTACCTGCCTCCTCCCTGCAGCCTGTGCTCTCTGTCTTACCTGCCTCCTCCCTGCAGCCTGTGCTCTCTGTGTTACCTGCCCCATCCCTGCAGCCTGTGCTCTCTGTGTTACCTGCCTCCTCCCTGCAGCCTGTGCTCTGTGTTACCTGCCCCATCCCTGCAGCCTGTGCTCTCTGTGTTACCTGCCTCCTCCCTGCAGCCTGTGCTCTCTGTGTTACCTGCTCTCCTCCCTGCAGCCTGTGCTCTCTGTGTTACCTGCACTCCTCCCTGCAGCCTGTGCTCTCTGTGTTACCTGCCCTCCTCCCTCCTCCCTGCAGCCTGTGCTCTCTGTGTTACCTGCCCCCCTCCCTGCAGCCTGTGCTCTCTGTGTTACCTGCCTCCTCCCTGCAGCCTGTGCTCTCTGTGTTACCTGCCCTCCTCCCTGCAGCCTGTGCTCTCTGTGTTACCTGCCCCCCTCCCTGCAGCCTGTGCTCTCTGTGTTACCTGCCTCCTCCCTGCAGCCTGTGCTCTCTGTGTTACCTGCCCCCCTCCCTGCAGCCTGTGCTCTCTGTGTTACCTGCCTCCTCCCTGCAGCCTGTGCTCTCTGTGTTACCTGCCTCCTCCCTGCAGCCTGTGCTCTCTGTGTTACCTGCCTCCTCCCTGCAGCCTGTGCTCTCTGTGTTACCTGCCTCCTCCCTGCAGCCTGTGCTCTCTGTGTTACCTGCCCCCTCCCTGCAGCCTGTGCTCTCTGTGTTACCTGCCTCCTCCCTGCAGCCTGTGCTCTCTGTGTTACCTGCCCCCTCCCTGCAGCCTGTGCTCTCTGTGTTACCTGCCTCCTCCCTGCAGCCTGTGCTCTCTGTGTTACCTGCCCCCTCCCTGCAGCCTGTGCTCTCTGTGTTACCTGCCGCCCTCCCTGCAGCCTGTGCTCTCTGTGTTACCTGCCTCCTCCCTGCAGCCTGTGCTCTCTGTGTTACCTGCCTCCTCCCTGCAGCCTGTGCTCTCTGTGTTACCTGCCTCCTCCCTGCAGCCTGTGCTCTCTGTGTTACCTGCCCCCTCCCTGCAGCCTGTGCTCTCTGTGTTACCTGCCTCCTCCCTGCAGCCTGTGCTCTCTGTGTTACCTGCCCCCTCCCTGCAGCCTGTGCTCTCTGTGTTACCTGCCCCCCTCCCTGCAGCCTGTGCTCTCTGTGTTACCTGCCTCCTCCCTGCAGCCTGTGCTCTCTGTGTTACCTGCCTCCTCCCTGCAGCCTGTGCTCTCTGTGTTACCTGCCCCCTCCCTGCAGCCTGTGCTCTCTGTGTTACCTGCCGCCCTCCCTGCAGCCTGTGCTCTCTGTGTTACCTGCCTCCTCCCTGCAGCCTGTGCTCTCTGTGTTACCTGCCTCCTCCCTGCAGCCTGTGCTCTCTGTGTTACCTGCCTCCTCCTTGCAGCCTGTGCTCTCTGTGTTACCTGCCCCATCCCTGCAGCCTGTGCTCTCTGTGTTACCTGCCTCCTCCCTGCAGCCTGTGCTCTGTGTTACCTGCCCCATCCCTGCAGCCTGTGCTCTCTGTGTTACCTGCCCCCCTCCCTGCAGCCTGTGCTCTCTGTGTTACCTGCCTCCTCCCTGCAGCCTGTGCTCTCTGTGTTACCTGCCCCCTCCCTGCAGCCTGTGCTCTCTGTGTTACCTGCCCCCCTCCCTGCAGCCTGTGCTCTCTGTGTTACCTGCCTCCTCCCTGCAGCCTGTGCTCTCTGTGTTACCTGCCCCCCTCCCTGCAGCCTGTGCTCTCTGTGTTACCTGCCTCCTCCCTGCAGCCTGTGCTCTCTGTGTTACCTGCCTCCTCCCTGCAGCCTGTGCTCTCTGTGTTACCTGCCTCCTCCCTGCAGCCTGTGCTCTCTGTGTTACCTGCCTCCTCCCTGCAGCCTGTGCTCTCTGTGTTACCTGCACTCCTCCCTGCAGCCTGTGCTCTCTGTGTTACCTGCCCCCCTCCCTGCAGCCTGTGCTCTCTGTGTTACCTGCCTCCTCCCTGCAGCCTGTGCTCTCTGTGTTACCTGCCTCCTCCCTGCAGCCTGTGCTCTCTGTGTTACCTGCCCCCCTCCCTGCAGCCTGTGCTCTCTGTGTTACCTGCCTCCTCCCTGCAGCCTGTGCTCTGTGTTACCTGCACTCCTCCCTGCAGCCTGTGCTCTCTGTGTTACCTGCCCCCTCCCTGCAGCCTGTGCTCTCTGTGTTACCTGCCCTCCTCCCTGCAGCCTGTTCTCTCTGTGTTACCTGCCTCCTCCCTGCAGCCTGTGCTCTCTGTGTTACCTGCCTCCTCCCTGCAGCCTGTGCTCTCTGTGTTACCTGCCCCCCTCCCTGCAGCCTGTGCTCTCTGTGTTACCTGCCCCCCTCCCTGCAGCCTGTGCTCTCTGTGTTACCTGCCTCCTCCCTGCAGCCTGTGCTCTCTGTGTTACCTGCCTCCTCCCTGCAGCCTGTGCTCTCTGTGTTACCTGCCTCCTCCCTGCAGCCTGTGCTCTCTGTGTTACCTGCCCCCCTCCCTGCAGCCTGTGCTCTCTGTGTTACCTGCCGCCCTCCCTGCAGCCTGTGCTCTCTGTGTTACCTGCCCCCTCCCTGCATCCTGTGCTCTCTGTGTTACCTGCCTCCTCCCTGCAGCCTGTGCTCTCTGTGTTACCTGCCCCCCTCCCTGCAGCCTGTGCTCTCTGTGTTACCTGCCCCCCTCCCTGCAGCCTGTGCTCTCTGTGTTACCTGCCCCCTCCCTGCAGCCTGTGCTCTCTGTGTTACCTGCCTCCTCCCTGCAGCCTGTGCTCTCTGTGTTACCTGCCTCCTCCCTGCAGCCTGTGCTCTCTGTGTTACCTGCCTCCTCCCTGCAGCCTGTGCTCTCTGTGTTACCTGCCTCCTCCCTGCAGCCTGTGCTCTCTGTGTTACCTGCCCCATCCCTGCAGCCTGTGCTCTCTGTGTTACCTGCCTCCTCCCTGCAGCCTGTGCTCTCTGTGTTACCTGCCTCCTCCCTGCAGCCTGTGCTCTCTGTGTTACCTGCCCCCCTCCCTGCAGCCTGTGCTCTCTGTGTTACCTGCCTCCTCCCTGCAGCCTGTGCTCTCTGTGTTACCTGCCCTCCTCCCTGCAGCCTGTGCTCTCTGTGTTACCTGCACTCCTCCCTGCAGCCTGTGCTCTCTGTGTTACCTGCCCCCCTCCCTGCAGCCTGTGCTCTCTGTGTTACCTGCCTCCTCCCTGCAGCCTGTGCTCTCTGTGTTACCTGCCCCCCTCCCTGCAGCCTGTGCTCTCTGTTACCTGCCCCCCTCCCTGCAGCCTGTGCTCTCTGTGTTACCTGCCCCCCTCCCTGCAGCCTGTGCTCTCTGTGTTACCTGCCTCCCTCCCTGCAGCCTGTGCTCTCTGTGTTACCTGCCTCCTCCCTGCAGCCTGTGCACTCTGTGTTACCTGCCTCCCTCCCTGCAGCCTGTGCTCTCTGTGTTACCTGCCCCCTCCCTGCAGCCTGTGCTCTCTGTGTTACCTGCCTCCTCCCTGCAGCCTGTGCTCTCTGTGTTACCTGCCTCCTCCCTGCAGCCTGTGCTCTCTGTGTTACCTGCCTCCTCCCTGCAGCCTGTGCTCTCTGTGTTACCTGCCTCCCTCCCTGCAGCCTGTGCTCTCTGTGTTACCTGCCTCCTCCCTGCAGCCTGTGCTCTCTGTGTTACCTGCCTCCTCCCTGCAGCCTGTGCTCTCTGTGTTACCTGCCCCCTCCCTGCAGCCTGTGCTCTCTGTGTTACCTGCCTCCTCCCTGCAGCCTGTGCTCTCTGTGTTACCTTCCCCCCTCCCTGCAGCCTGTGCAGCGCCCCTTTAAGCACCCTTCAGAGGGAGGGGAGAGAGGAGAGGAAGAGGAAGTGGAGGAGGAGGAGGAGGCGAGACTCCGGGAGCTGCAGGGGGAAGGTAATGTGCCTGTATATGATAGTGGGGTGCAGCCGGGAGGGGGTGTCTGCACCTATAGGGTGCTATTACTGTCTGCACCAATCAGGGGTCAGCCAGCCTTGTTAACCCTCTGCGTGCTGCAGCTGTGCTCCCTGGTGCAATGCTCTGCATGTGCTTGTAGTATGTGATGTGGGGTCACCTGCGCCGGCACTTGCCCCCGTCACCCGGATCTGTGCCCGAGTTTCGGTTTAGAACCTTCAGAAGAAATGAAGGGGCAGAGGGAAGGTCGTGTGAGGTTATAGGTCACCCCCGTGTGTAACATGCCCCCCCCCCCCCCATGCACCACATGTGAGGGGTCTGCCACGCCCCCTGCACTGCTCATCCCATTGAGTTTTCGGGTGCGTTCACACATTGGGATTTTGGATGCGTTTTTACATGTTACCGCACGTCTGGATGGTGTGTCAGCGGTTTTCATCATTGCTGAAGTGTCAGCTCTTGTGTCCCAATGTGATCACAGCGCACGGTGACCTGTAATGACGCATCCAAAACGCCAGGTGTGAACGCGCCCTTAGGAGGTTAGTGCTAGGATAAAATAATAATTCTTACACATGGCGCACACAGATACCGCAGCGCTGCACAGAGCTGTCACATCAGTCCCTGTCCCCATGGGGCTCACAATCTAATCACCTACCAGTATGTATGGAGTGTGGGAGGAAACTGGAGGACCAGAAGGAAACCCACGCAAACACGGAGAGAAGATACAAACTCTTTGCAGATGTTGACCCTGGGTC
This sequence comes from Engystomops pustulosus, assembly GCF_040894005.1. Classification (NCBI taxonomy): domain Eukaryota; kingdom Metazoa; phylum Chordata; class Amphibia; order Anura; family Leptodactylidae; genus Engystomops; species Engystomops pustulosus. Next base: position 1,963,615 of record NC_092419.1, read on the forward strand.
CCAAGCGCTGCAAGGCAGAAGTGCAGACCACTGAGCCACTGTGCATTTTCTCCCGGAAATAGCGCCCCCTCCTGGCCGTGGACTGTGTGTGGTACTGCAGCACGTCCCGGCCATTCACCTCGGCTGCAGATGGGGGGAGGTTCTGTTCCTAGAAGTCCATAGGGGTCCGGGCTCGTTACCTGTGAATATGAGACAAGGAAATGGACTTTCATTTGTTGATGAATAAGAACGAAGCAAAATTATATAAACCGATACATAACACGGAGGACACATAGTAGCGGGAGGGCGTCGTCTACAATGTACACGCCCCCAGGTGCATCCCCCGCCCCCCAGGTGCAGCTCCGCCCCACAGGTGCAGACCCCTCACCCCCAGATGCATCCCCCGCCCCCCAGGTGCAGCTCCGCCCCCCACGTGTAGACCCCTCACCCCCAGGTGCAGCCCCGCCCCCCAGGTGCCCCTCGTGGCGCCGCATCTCATGGTTATTATCCATCAACACATAAAAGTTCTGTTTTCCCGGATTGTAGCAGATTCCTGGACCTGAATACAAACTGCAACAATACAAAATGTTTGATGGGTTTTAAAACAAATATTATAACATTATAATAATAATTCCTTTATCATCATCAGATTCTGTACTTTACAGAGGAATAACAATCACATGGGGGAAGGGGCCTGAAGAGCTTACAGTCTATGAGGATGAGGGGGTGACACAAGAGCTTACAGTCTATGAAGATGAGGGGGGACACAAGAGCTTACAGTCTATGAGGATGAGGGGGGTGACACAAGAGCTTACAGTCTATGAGGATGAGGGGGGACACAAGAGCTTACAGTCTATGAGGGTGAGGGGGGACACAAGAGCTTACAGTCTATGAGGATGAGAGGAGGGACACAAGAGCTTACAGTCTATGAGGATGAGGGGGTGACACAAGAGCTTACAGTCTATGAGGATGAGGAGGTGACACAAGAGCTTACAGTCTATGAGGATGAGGGGGTGACACAAGAGCTTACAGTCTATGAGGATGAGGGGGGGACACAAGAGCTTACAGTCTATGAGGAGGAGGGGTGACACAAGAGCTTACAGTCTATGAGGATGATGGGGTGACACAAGAGCTTACAGTCTATGAGGATGAGGGGGACACAAGAGCTTACAGTCTATGAGGATGAGGGGGGACACAAGAGCTTACAGTCTATGAGGATGAGGGGGTGACACAAGAGCTTACAGTCTATGAGGAGGAGACACAAGAGCTTACAGTCTATAAGGATGAGGGGAGGACACAAGAGCTTACAGTCTATGAGGATGAGGGGGTGACACAAGAGCTTACAGTCTATGAGGATGAGGGGAGGACACAAGAGCTTACAGTCTATGAGGATGAGGGGGGACACAAGAGCTTACAGTCTATGAGGATGAGGGGGTGACACAAGAGCTTACAGTCTATGAGGATGAGGGGGTGACCCAAGAGCTTACAGTCTATGAGGATGAGGGGGGACACAAGAGCTTACAGTCTATGAGGATGAGGGGGGACACAAGAACTTACAGTCTATGAGGATGAGGAGGAGACACAAGAGCTTACAGTCTATGAGGATGAGGGGAGGACACAAATGCTTACAGTCTATGAGGATGAGGGGGGACACAAGAGCTTACAGTCTATGAGGATGAGAGGAGGACACAAGAGCTTACAGTCTATGAGGATGAGGGGGTGACACAAGAGCTTACAGTCTATGAGGATGAGGGTGACACAAGAGCTTACAGTCTATGAGGATGAGGGGTGACACAAGAGCTTACAGTCTATGAGGATGAGGAGGTGACACAAGAGCTTACAGTCTATGAGGATGAGGGGGTGACACAAGAGCTTACAGTCTATGAGGATGAGGGGGTGACACAAGAGCTTACAGTCTATGAGGATGAGGGGGTGACACAAGAGCTTACAGTCTATGAGGATGAGGGGGTGACACAAGAGCTTACAGTCTATGAGGATGAGGGGGTGACACAAGAGCTTACAGTCTATGAGGATGAGGGGGGACACAAGAGCTTACAGTCTATGAGGATGAGGGGGTGACACAAGAGCTTACAGTCTATGAGGATGAGGGGGGACACAAGAGCTTACAGTCTATGAGGATGAGGGGGGGACACAAGAGCTTACAGTCTATGAGGATGAGGGGGGGACACAAGAGCTTACAGTCTATGAGGATGAGGGGGGGGCACAAGAGCTTACAGTCAATGAGGATGAGAGGAGGACACAAGAGCTTACAGTCTATGAGGATGAGAGGAGGACACAAGAGCTTACATTCTATGAAAGGGATAATATCAGTAAGCAAGGGGCTCAACTGATGGGAACAGAGGTCCTGTGGATAGGGGATAACAATCACTCTTGGTACAAACCCCTTAAAAAGAACAGAACATACTTTTTTTGGGTTGGATGGGGATTTCTGGACTATAGCTCCCTGTACACCATTGGCTGAAACTGTCAATACCAACTGCTAATGCGTATGAGGCTGCCCCAACATCCTGAATTGTATACACTAAAAACACCCAAATGTGGACAATTAGCTCAGTCACAAATAGGGTCCTTTAGTTTTTCTCCATTTCTGTACACATATTGAATGTTCATGACTATCCACAGCCATGAGGTTTAATTTCCCGTCACTGTTGTTCTCTGCAGGGAAGACTGAGCGCTGATATGTCTGATCCCGAGGAAGGAAATCAGTAGAAGACATCAAGTCGCTAAAAGAGGATCCGTATTTTACATGTGAACTTCCAATTTCTTATCTTTTCACCTACAATTTCCAAGCTTTGTATCTCCATTGTCCCTCTCAATGATGACATCGGCCTATGACGTCCTCCGCTTCCAGCTCCCCGGCCATGAGGCGGCCACCCTGCGCAGCATGAACCAGCTGAGGTCTGAGGAACGCTTCTGTGATGTCACTGTCCTTGCTGATGGACTCAAGTTCAGGGGGCACCGAGTGGTCCTTGCTGCCTGCTCCCCTTTCCTGAGAGACCAGTTTCTTCTGAATCCTGGTTCTGAGCTCCAAGTCTCCCTCATGCATGGGCCAAGGGTGGTATCAGACCTACTACTGTCTTGTTACACTGGACTCCTGGAATTCTCAGTCCGGGACATCGTGAACTACCTAACAGCAGCCAGTTACCTGCAGATGGAGCACGTGGTCGAAAAGTGCCGCCAAGCTCTGACCCAGTTTATTGATCCACAAATTGGTCTGAGGGACCCAAAAAGCATGCCGTCACGTGGTGCCACCTCAACCACCACCAGTACAATGCGCCCCATCCGTCCAGCTGAGAACTCCAAGCCTATGAAAGCAGAAGAGAGCGAGGAGGAGATGCTGATGATGGCGGAAGAGGAAGAAGACGATGAGGAGGAGGAAGAGGAATCGCCTGCTGATATTTGTATTGTCAAAGTGGAATCCGGTGTTGGTGGTGGAACAGGAGGAAAGGGAGGCCGATCTTGGCGACCTGGAAGAGAGGAGCATAGTTCAATGGCACAACCAGAAGAGGCTTTGGTGAATTCTACAGTAGAAGGGGAGACTGTGGACGGAGCTGTCCAGCAGGGAGTCATGAAGGCCATCTACAGCGAAGAAGTGGAAGGTGGAGAAGGAGTACTGATCATACCCAGCAGCTACCATGAAGAAGAGGAAGAGGTGCTGGATGGAGGGATTGGTGGCTGCCAAAGTAGTGTCGTGATTGATGGAAGTTCTAAAGGTTCTCTTGGTGGAGCTGGAGGTTCCTCATCCCTCGGCGCCATGATCATGGGGGATGCCAGGTTTGGCAACAGACGATCACTAAGGTGCACAAAATGTGAAGAAACTTTCCAGGGTGTGGAGAAGCTGGTCTTTCACATGCGGGCGCAGCACTTTGTCTTCATGTGTCCACGTTGTGGGAAGCAGTTCAACCACAGCAGTAACCTGAATCGGCACATGAACGTGCACCGAGGCGTCAAGTCCCACTCCTGCAGTATATGCGGCAAATGCTTCACTCAGAAGTCTACTCTCCACGACCACCTAAACTTACACAGCGGTGAGAGGCCGTACCGCTGCTCGTACTGTGATGTCAGATTCGCCCACAAGCCGGCCATACGACGTCACCTCAAGGAGCAGCATGGGAAGACCACGGCACAGAACGTCCTGGAGGCCGGCGCGGTGGAGATGAATATATCTGCACACAACGCCCTGGAAGCTGGGCTGCCGGATATGAATATAATGATGGGGTAGACCCAAGGACCTGGTCAGATTTTTTTAGCTTTACATTGGTTTTTGACTAATTTGCACTAATATACTTCCTTTTTTATAGACTGCGTGACTTGGGTTTTTTTAGCTTTTTTGACTACTGTAGTTTACAGACTTAGAGAACAATGTGTCCCCCTAGACCTTAGGATTTCAAGATGTGGAAGATTTGGACTTTGTTTTCTAATGATACCAATAACTCGTCCTCGTCTTCTCCCCGATCTCTGATGTAGCAATACTGAATTTTTAGGAGATGGTACATGTTTTATTAAGGATTTGTCCTCTTTTTATTGTTGTACTAAGAAAAAATTAGATGTGTTTTAAATTAAATCAGACGAATCTTGTGTTGTGGTTGTTACTGGGTTACATTAAATACTCTGTGCTGCTGTTCAGCAATTATAATGTACTGGGTAACAGGAGACTATTGCAATGGAGTGCAATGGGCCTCCCATCTATCCCAACCTCATATTCCTACAGTTTTCTTTCTTTCCCTAATTCATGTTGACCGGGATTTGCCCAGATTTGTCTGGTAGTGACACCTGAACAGGTTTCCTCAGGGTTATCTTAGTCACAACCTTAATGAGAATAATAGAGATAACTAGAACCTGTGAGCAAATGTCTTGGGTGCACGCTGGACCAGCGCTCCGTTCACTTCTAGGAGTCTGTGCACCAGCGCTCCATTCACTTCTAGGAGTCTGTGCACCAGCACTCCATTCACTTCTAGGAGTCTGTGCACCAGCGCTCCGTTCACTTCTGGGAGTCTGTGCACTAGCGCCCCGTTCACTTCTAGGAGTCTGTGCACCGGCGCTCCATTCACTTCTAGGAGTCTGTGCACCAGCGCTCCGTTCACTTCTAGGAGTCTGTGCACCAGCGCTCCGTTCACTTCTGGGAGTCTGTGCACTAGCGATCCGTTCACTTCTAGGAGTCTGTGCACCAGCGCTCCATTCACTTCTAGGAGTCTGTGCACCGGCGCTCCGTTCACTTCTAGGAGTCTGTGCACCGTCGCTCCGTTCACTTCTAGGAGTCTGTGCACCAGTGATCCGTTCACTTCTAGGAGTCTGTGCACCAGCGATCCGTTCACTTCTAGGAGTCTGTGCACCGGCGCTCCGTTCACTTCTAGGAGTCTGTGCACCAGTGATCCGTTCACTTCTAGGAGTCTGTGCACCAGCGATCCGTTCACTTCTAGGAGTCTGTGCACCGGCGCTCCGTTCACTTCTAGGAGTCTGTGCACTAGCGCTCCATTCACTTCTAGGAGTCTGTGCACCAGCGCTCCGCTCACTTCTAGGAGTCTGTGCATCGGCGCTCCATTCACTTCTAGGAGTCTGTGCACCAGCGCTCCGTTCACTTCTAGGAGTCTGTGCACTAGCGCTCCGTTCACTTCTAGGAGTCTGTGCACCGGTGCTCCGTTCACTTCTAGGAGTCTGTGCACTAGCGCTCCATTCACTTCTAGGAGTCTGTGCATCGGCGCTCCATTCACTTCTAGGAGTCTGTGCACCAGCGCTCCGTTCACTTCTAGGAGTCTGTGCACTAGCGCTCCGTTCACTTCTAGGAGTCTGTGCACCAGTGCTCCGTTCACTTCTAGGAGTCTGTGCACTAGCGCTCCATTCACTTCTAGGAGTCTGTGCACCGGCGCTCCATTCACTTCTAGGAGTCTGTGCACCAGCGCTCCATTCACTTCTAGGAGTCTGTGCACTAGCGCTCCGTTCACTTCTAGGAGTCTGTGCACTAGCGCTCCATTCACTTCTAGGAGTCTGTGCACCAGCGCTCCGTTCACTTCTAGGAGTCTGTGCACTAGCGCTCCGTTCACTTCTAGGAGTCTGTGCACCGGTGCTCCGTTCACTTCTAGGAGTCTGTGCACTAGCGCTCCGTTCACTTCTAGGAGTCTGTGCACCGGTGCTCCGTTCACTTCTAGGAGTCTGTGCACTAGCGCTCCATTCACTTCTAGGAGTCTGTGCACCAGCGCTCCATTCACTTCTAGGAGTCTGTGCACCAGCGCTCCGTTCACTTCTAGGAGTCTGTGCACCAGCGCTCCATTCACTTGTAGGAGTCTGTGCACCGGCGCTCCATTCACTTCTAGGAGTCTGTGCACCGGCGCTCCATTCACTTGTAGGAGTCTGTGCACCAGCGCTCCATTCACTTGTAGGAGTCTGTGCACCAGCGCTCCGTTCACTTCTAGGAGTCTGTGCACCAGCGCTCCGTTCACTTCTAGGAGTCTGTGACAATGGAGTGTGTGCAGCAGCGCTCCATCCATTTATTTCAGGCCCCCCTTCTCATGATCACTTAGGGTTCGCATAATCAGACCATGAGAGACTTGTGCCCCTACTTGCCAACCCTGACTATAGGCACAGCAGGACATTATTGGGTAGTTGATAAATGCCCCCTATTACCTTGTATCGGGTACATGACTGTCCCTTGGTCAGGTTAAAATGACACAGGAGCCACGCGGAGGCATCAGGAGGGTTGTTGAGGATCCGCCATCTTGTGCCTGGGAAATAACTATAAATAATGGGAAATCTTGGGGATCCCCTTTGGCGTCCACTAGGATTACAAACATTGCAGTTCTGAACATACCAGTCTCCTGGTCGCGGCTGCGCAGAGCAGAATAACAGGAAGAACAGCGCAAACATGGCGGCCACACAACGTCTCATGGAAATGTACAGAAAACATTGGGACAGATTTATCTCAGCCTCATGCACTTTTTTGGATGGGTTTTAGTGACTTTTTGGGCGCAGTTTGCCGGAGTTCTCCGCGTCGCAGTAATCGTGGTGTCATTTGTCTTTATTTTTATGTCTCCAAGCCCCCCTGCTAGACGTGGAGAGTGGATTCCAAATTGGTGATGGATCCGCCAGTCCTGGGATGAGAGCGAAGTCACCAGACACTCGAGTGTCCAGCAAAACTACAAAGACAAATGAGGCGCGAAAAGATCTCAGAGAAGAGGGGGGGGGGGGGAATGAATGACCCCCATTGTCTGCCCCTAAATTATTGGGGACTAATGTGCAGCAGCACCAGGGCCTCTTCATGAGATTTATGTTTCCTGTCAGATCTGAGGCCGACAACTCAATGAACACCAGAAGACAGCAGACGCCGTCCTGTCACACCCAGGGGGGGTTTATGCTGGTTTTAGGGGGCGTGTGAGCCAAATGGGACCCCGGAAGCCATGATGGGTCTGAGGTGACCCCGTTGTGACCCATTGCCTTCTTCAGACCGGTCACTACAGGCCATAAAATTGGCAAAAACAAAACTTAAACCTTTGTAGAAAATTGATAAATATCATGAAGCGATTACTAGACCTGAACAGCGTAACAAAACGTGAAGAACGCTGCGCCGCCCTGCAACATTGACGGAAAAACACAACAAAGTGATGGGAAGGGCAAGGAAACACCACGCCCGTATTTATATGTATCACATAGAACTTTATGTATTTCTGTGTCTGTACATTATAAGCAGAGATGACAATACAGCGCGGTACAGAAAGGGTTAACGCGGGCCCACAGACTCTCCACGAGTGACATTGCCGTTTTAAGAGGTGACCCGCCCTTGACATCGAGGCTTGGATGAATTCTGGCCAATCATCTGCTTGTCACGTGATCTATGAAACGCAAAATGTTTACACTGAAATAGACAAGGGACGCCCGGGCCAATCAGAGGATAGCTGAGTGAACGTATTTCTCCATGGTAACGAACGGGCCAATTAAAGCACCGATAGCTTTGTGGTTGTTGTACCCGCCCTCTGGAACAGCACCCGACCAATCAGGTGAGAGCAGAGCCGGATGTGAGGTCAGAGACCAGACAGGAAGTGGTGTGTGCTGAGGAACGATGGAGGCGGCGGGAGAGAGAGTGAGAAAAAAGGGGGGAAGAGCCGGGGAGAGGAAAGAGGGGCCACAGCGGGGGAGGGAGCGGGATGTGTGCGGGGAGAGGAGGGAGCGGCACGAGGAGCCAGGGCTGTGGGGGAACCACGACTCCCAGCATGTACTGGGGGCTTCCTGAGAGTTGTAGTGCTACAACAGTTGGAGAGAGTGAACACATGTAAAGACTACAACTCCCAGCATGCCTCAATAGACGACTTGGTAGTGTAGTACTACTACTCCCAGCATGCTCTCACAGATGACCAGTTGACGTATAACTACAACCCCCAGCATGCTCTCACAGATGACCAGTTGACGTATAACTACAACCCCCAGCATGCTCTCACAGACGACCAGTTGACGTATAACTACAACCCCCAGCATGCTCTCACAGACGACCAGTTGACGTATAACTACAACCCCCAGCATGCTCTCACAGACGACCAGTTGACGTATAACTACAACCCCCAGCATGCTCTCACAGATGACCAGTTGACGTATAACTACAACTCCCAGCACGCTCTCACAGATGACCAGTTGACGTATAACTACAACCCCCAGCATGCTCTCACAGATGACCAGTTGACGTATAACTACAACCCCCAGCATGCTCTCACAGACGACCAGTTGACGTATAACTACAACCCCCAGCATGCTCTCACAGATGACCTGTTGGCGTATAACTACAACCCCCAGCATGCTCTCACAGATGACCTGTTGGCGTATAACTACAACCCCCAGCATGCTCTCACAGATGACCAGTTGACGTATAACTACAACCCCCAGCATGCTCTCACAGACAACTATCTGGTGTAATACTGAAACTCCCATCATACCCTGACAGATGAATAGGTGGAAATAGGAACTACAGCTCCCAACATACCTGACAGCAGTGTCTCTGGTCTACTACTACAACTCTCAGCATAGCCCCACAGATGATTAGTTGATAAATATGTTGTGATCTCTGCTTCCTGTCAGTGAATGGGGGTGTAGGGCTCTCAGCTGCAGACAGTTGCATGTCACGACCCGGGCGATCAGGGCTGGGACCCCTGCATAGAGCTGAGCAGCACACGACTGGTTAATTCTTCTGCCATCCTTCCTCCAATCAGGTGCTGCCCGAGAGGGAGACCCCCCACGAGAAGGAGGGCATGGGGCTGTCCTCCAGCAGCGGCAGGGGTAAGTTTGTTACAATGTATCAGGTCCCAGAATCCTCAGTGCAGTCCTCATGTATATTGTATGTATCCGCATGTGTATTGTATGTGTCCAGGTGAGGCGGAGGTCATGTGTACTGTATGTGTCCAGGTGAGGCGGAGGTCATGTGTACTGTGTGTGTCCAGGGGAGGCGGAGGTCATGTGTACTGTATGTGTCCAGGTGAGGCGGAGGTCATGTGTACTGTGTGTGTCCAGGTGAGGCGGAGGTCATGTGTATTGTGTGTGTCCAGGTGAGGCGGAGGTCATGTGTACTGTGTGTGTCCAGGTGAGGCGGAGGTCATGTGTACTGTATGTGTCCAGGTGAGGCGGAGGTCATGTGTACTGTATGTGTCCAGGTGAGGCGGAGGTCATGTGTACTGTATGTGTCCAGGTGAGGCGGAGGTCATGTGTACTGTGTGTGTCCAGGTGAGGCGGAGGTCATGTGTACTGTGTGTGTCCAGGTGAGGCGGAGGTCATGTGTACTGTGTGTGTCCAGGTGAGGCGGAGGTCATGTCTACTGTGTGTGTCCAGGTGAGGCGGAGGTCATGTCTACTGTGTGTGTCCAGGTGAGGCGGAGGTCATGTGTACTGTGTGTGTCCAGGTGAGGCGGAGGTCATGTGTACTGTGTGTGTCCAGGTGAGGCGGAGGTCATGTGTACTGTGTGTGTCCAGGTGAGGCGGAGGTCATGTGTACTGTGTGTGTCCAGGTGAGGCGGAGGTCATGTGTACTGTGTGTGTCCAGGTGAGGCGGAGGTCATGTGTACTGTGTGTGTCCAGGTGAGGCGGAGGTCATGTGTACTGTGTGTGTCCAGGTGAGACTTAGGCTGTGGTCATGTGTATTGTGTGTGTCCAGGTGAGGCCGTGGCTGAGGTCATGTGTACTGTGTGTGTCCAGGTGAGGCGGAGGTCATGTGTACTGTGTGTGTCCAGGTGAGGCGGAGGTCATGTGTACTGTGTGTGTCCAGGTGAGGCGGAGGTCATGTGTACTGTGTGTGTCCAGGTGAGGCGGAGGTCATGTGTACTGTGTGTGTCCAGGTGAGGCGGAGGTCATGTGTACTGTGTGTGTCCAGGTGAGGCGGAGGTCATGTGTACTGTGTGTGTCCAGGTGAGGCGGAGGTCATGTGTACTGTGTGTGTCCAGGTGAGGCGGAGGTCATGTGTACTGTGTGTGTCCAGGTGAGGCGGAGGTCATGTGTACTGTGTGTGTCCAGGTGAGGCGGAGGTCATGTGTACTGTGTGTGTCCAGGTGAGGCCGTGGCTGTGGTCATGTATATTGTGTGTGTCCAGGTGAGGCGGAGGTCATGTATATTGTATGTGTCCAGGTGAGACTTAGGCTGTGGTCATGTGTATTGTGTGTGTCCAGGTGAGGCCGTGGCTGAGGTCATGTGTATTGTGTGTGTCCAGGTGAGGACGTGGCTGAGGTCACCCCGGATGCCCCTGCGAGCAGCAAGGAGGAGGACGACACTGTGGAGACGGAGAAGGAGAACCTGAACTTTTCCCCTCCTGGTCGAGGTCTTTCAGGTAACGCAGCATCGCCTCCTGCCCCCATATGTGCTGATACTCGGCCTACAGTCTGCCTCTTCCCTGACAGGTCACGCTTCCAAGTCCCTCCCGGCTCCGCCATCTCTGTCCTCTTCTCCTGTCTCCAGCCGAGCCAAGATGACCCTGACCGGTGCCGGTAAGATGCCCCATAACACGCAGACCCTGGCCATGCGCCTGCTCAACATCAACCGGGAAGGAGCAGACAAAGTGCACCGGGCCAGGAAGACCATCCCCCGCGCCGTAAGTGTCCAGCACAAGAGGTGCGATGCTCTGCAGGCGCTGAGGGGTATCTGACAGATTTACTTATGTGTTCTAGATGGCAGGAGACGGAATGTTCTTTGCAGATGGAGAGAAACCGAGAATGAGGAGAGAAGCAGAGATGGGGAGAAGACACAGCCCAGGTATTGTGTGGTAGAGCACGAGGGTCTACACTGCAGGGGACTGGCACAGCATTCACCCAGTGTCCTCAGGGGGTCTACACTGCATGGAAGATCCCGGGACTGGCACAGCATTCACCCAGTGTCCCGGGGGGGCGGGGGGGAGGTACACCCTGCATGGAAGATCCCAGGACTGGCACAGTATTCACCTAGTGTCCCCGGGGGGGGGAGGTACACCCTGCATGGAAGATCCCAGGACCGGCACAGCATTCACCCAGTGTCCCCGGGGGAGGTACACCCTGCATGGAAGATCCCAGGACTGGCACAGTATTCACCTAGTGTCCCCGGGGGGGCGGGGGGGAGGTACACCCTGCATGGGAGATTCCAAGACTGACACAGCATTCACCTAGTGTCCCCGGGGGGGAGGTACACCCTGCATGGAAGATCCCAGGACCGGCACAGCATTCACCCAGTGTCCCCGGGGGGAGGTACACCCTGCATTGGAGATTCCAAGACTGACACAGCGTACACCAACAAAACTAGTGTCCCCGGGAATATGCTCGGCATCAAAAATCCCAGGACAGGTACAACATACACAAGTAGTGTCCCCAGGGGGTATATTCTCCATGAAAGATCTGAGGACTGAGATTACATAAACCCAGTGTGCCCAAGGGGTAAACCCTGCATGGAAGATTCCAGGATCTGAGGACTGACACAACATTTACCTAGTGTCTCCATGCAGGGCACTCTGAGTATATAGGGTATAAGAGTTGTGGAATGACACCTCGTATCGAGTTATGTACTTTATGGGAGATCCCAGGACTGGTACAACACACACTGAAACACTTAGTGAGGCTCCGCAGGGGGCTGCATACTGCATAGAAGATCTGACACTACTAGCAACCACTTACCCTTCATGGAAGATACTAGGACTGGGGCTTTATATGCCCAAAGAGCCGATGCCTGTCTCCCCATTGGCTCTCGTCTTCTTTTTCTACAGATTCTACACAGAAAAGAACAAGCGCCTTGCATAACGCCAATACACTCGCTGCCATGTCAAAGGACTCTGAGGTCAGTCATCTAATGTGGAGGGATTTCCAGAGCTTAAGTTATTGCTGAATTATCCTAAGGGTCGTCATTGCTTATTTGCTGGGCTGCCAACACTTGTGACAATAGGTCATTACAGTAGGTGTTTAACCCCTTCCCGATGTGGGACGTAATAGTACTGCGTGGGAGGATGTGACTTGCCGACCCGTGCAGTACTATTATGTCATGCGTCTGGCACCGGCTTGCGCCAAATTTCTGTTTTTATTAAAAAAACGCAAGGCATATCAACCAATTTTTTTTTCAACTAACATGAAGTACAATCTCAAATTCACCTGGATATATTAAAGGGTTTCAAAAGTGACACATCAGATATGAAAAAAATTATCCTCGTAAGGTAGATGCAAAATGGCCAAGGCTTTAAGAGGTTAAACAGAAAATGGAGCAGGAAGCAGACAGCGCCGTTCCCTGTGTAGTGGCTGAACTGAGTCACTGCAACTTGGCTCCTATTCATATAAATGGGAATTCAAGAATTCTCTTAAAACAGATAAGTCAGATCCTCAATAATGGGATTCTACGTAATCCTGGGCAAAGGAAAGGAGGCTTAGAGTCATATAGACCCAACTCTTCCAATAAATGTAGTTATGTTATGTCTCAGAGATTTATATTTAGATTTTCTAAAAGCACATAAGCTCAATGACGTTCTCCTCCTCACTCAGGATCCCTCAGTCCCCTCCTCCCCTGCTCCAGGATCATCCCGGGACCCTGACGCTGTGGAGGGCGAGGACTGGGAGCCAGACGTGGGCACAGAGTTCAGCCTATTCTATGACAGCATGTCTATGGAGGACCAGGGAGACAGCGACAGCAAGGTAAATGCCGGAGTGTGTAAAATATTAGCAGAGGAAGTGAATATCTGGAAAATAACTGTTGTCTTATGTTAGGAGGAAGAAGAGGAGGAGGAGGAAGAAGGATCCGGAAACCAGTCGGAGAGGGTAAGCAGATGCAATCGCAGAGATGTCGTGTGTCTGCCCTCCTGGGATCTGCTAGTGATTTGTGATCTGTCTCTATAGAGCACCAGCAGCCTTAAGAGGAAAGGCAAAAAGAAATGGAAGATGGACAAGGCCTGGCTGAAACCCACCAGGAAAAGGAAGAGGCGAGACCGAGAGAAACCTGGAGCAGGTGAGAGGATGCTGGCATCTGGTGGGTAGATACAAGATGAGATACATAGGTTGGATGGTATATGATGAGATACATGTCGCCTTACCATATACCCTCCTCTCGTAGCTGCTAGTACTGTAGGGGGATCACAAAGTGAGTACACAGAGGTGCCTCTGGGATCCCTGGATCTGCCTAGTGAGGGGACTCTGTCTCCTAATCATACAGGTAACGTGTCACTCAGTAGTGTGCTGTGCATGCCGGCATTGTGCCCTCACCTAATACTCTACTGACACTACCTCTTCAAGCCACTACTTGTGCTTATTCTCACTAAAGACCCCCCTGTGGCTGCTTTATGCCGCTCTGCACTATGGCTACACAACTATGTATGTTCTTACTGTGCTGATGCCGGTTACTTTCTGCAGGCGTGTGCAACGAGTCAAGCTCCATGGACACCGAGCGCTTTGAAGAACTTCCCCTGTGCAGCTGTCGTATGGAGGCTCCGAGCGTGGAGAGGGTCTGCGAGCAAGCTAACAATATGTGTATGGCCACTGAGAGCATCGATGGAGAGGTGAGCAGGAGGAAAGGATAGCAGATGGACGAGTGTATCCGATCGCTGTCTGTATGACTCAGCCACTCATTAATGTGCAGGAAGTGAAATCTGACGTCATTTTCATTGTTTTCATTTCAGCTCAGTGGATGTAACGCTCCCATCACCAAGCGAGAGACCATGCGCCCTTCCAGCAGGGTGCCCCTCATGGTCCTCTGTGAGAACCACCGCGCCAGAATGGTCAAACATCACTGCTGCCCCGGATGCGGATATTTCTGCACCAGTGTATGTACATTTCCTAAGCTTTGTGCTGTCACAAGTGAGGCTGATCCGTCCAGAATGTCCAGCGCAGACCATGAGAAGCCGGTGCTGTACTCGGCCTGACGCTTCTGGTCTTTCCAAGCAGCACACACTGTTTGACTGTTCAGACTCTCTAGTGGAGCTCTGTGTTTCCTTAAAAAATATATATCTACATTCGAGTATAAGCCCGGTATTTCAGCACAAAAAATGTGTTGGAAAAACTCACACTCGGCTTATACTCAAGTAAAATAAATTTAAAAAAATGTTAAAACTCAACTCCGGTCTTCTGTTGGATCCGTCCGGCAGCGTCGGCAGGTCCGTGCGATGCACAGCTGTGACATCAGCCGTGGCTGCAATAGTTTTGGGTGGACCGGCAGCCGGCTCACTCTGATGTCAGCTGCCGAACGGCTCGTACGGGACACCAGCAGGGGGCGCCGGAAAGGTGCCGGCTGCTATCTACCGTGGGGGCTGCCGGCTGCTATCTACCGTGGGGGCTGTGACAAATGCATTTTCCACCCTGGGCTTATACTCGAGTGTATATACGATGTACATATATATCTATCTGTATTGCAATCAGGGGTACTACTATACGGGGTGAACATAAGGTCCCTCTGCAACTAATAATTTATATATGATAATTGTGAGAGATCATTGAAGATTTAGCTTTGGGGCATATAATATTCATGTTATACCTCTGCAGCCTCAATCCACTCACATACAGCTAAGAGCTAAGCTGCAGCACCAGGCATAATCCAGAAAATTGGATTGTATTCAGTTTTTGTTTTGTTTTTTTTGGGGGGGGGGATATTTGGTGTTTTTTGTCAAATCTAACCGGGCAATAACATTGATGTGATGAGTTTCCATCCTTGTGCCTGGATTCTGTGGTGTAGTTGCAGTGGATGAGATGTTCATGTCCTTATTGTTCTACATTTTGCAGGGCACCTTCCTGGAGTGCCACCCTGACTTTAGGATAAACCACCGCTTCCACAAGGCCTGTGTCTCTCCTCTGAATGGCATCATTTTCTGTCCTCATTGTGGAGAAGATGCTACAGAAGCGGAGCTGATCACCATAGCTAAAGCCGATACCCCGGTGCCCGTGCCTGCCCCCCCACCACATGACGGCAGTGGTCCAGGGCGGGCGGATACCACACAGCCCAGGTGAGTGCAGGATCCTTCCTCTGCACTTCTGTCACCTCAATCCCTTCATCCTCGAATGATTTGTATCCCTGTCAGTGCACGGATGAGCGGTGTAGGTGACGGTAAACGTTCCCTCCTTGATGACCCCGCGCTGAATGGAGGCGCTGATGGTCCTTCTGTCCTCCTCCCCTCTGGGATGGCCCTCAGCGCTGCTGGGCTTCCCCCTGGTCCTGCCCGTGATGCCCTGCAGAAAGCCTTGATGTCCCAGGAGACTGACAAGTATGTGACTGTCTCTTTTCACTTGTTTTTGTCTCCTCTTTCCCCGTCCTGAACGACCTTTACATTCATTGTTTTTGTTATTTTCACAGTCTGAACCAACAAAAGAGAGAAGGGAGAAGCCGGAAGAAGATCCGCTACAACTCCCGGCAGCTTTACCTGAGTGTCAAGGCCGGGGAGCTGCAGAAGGTTCTGCTCATGTTGAGTGAGTGCTGGACCGGAATATGGAGAGATTTACTTGTACAGAAGAATTTTTGCTGTTGAGGCTTTTAGACATTGAAAATCCTCCTCTGGTTCTTGGTGATCCTGCGGCGCCCGTCACTACATCACTGCCCTGGGCTCCAACTATAAGAGTAGCTGAACCAAGAATTGTTATCATCCCCTATAAACAGGATGAGGGAATAGCAATCTAATCCTTCGTCCAGCTGCTGATAATCAGGAGAATGGACCCTGTAGTTCATGTGAATTGGGTCGTGTTCTGGGCTCCCATCCACTGTCCATGACGGCACCGGCGATACCAAGCGCTGTGCACAAATGTCTGACACTACCACTTACTGAGAACAGGACTCCCTCTCCCTGCAGGGGTCCATTCCCCTGATCAGTAGGGGGGTCCCAATAGTTGGACCCCTACCAATCAGATTGTTATCCCATAGCCTGTGCATAGGGGGTAACAATAATGCACCCAGCGCCCCCACAGGTCAGATGTTACACAGGGAACAGGAAGAAGACGGCGCCGTGTAGTGTCTGGACTCTGCTTCTGTGTGGGCTTATCTACAGTGAGCTGCTCTGACCACTACACGGGCAATGGCGCTGTTTGCTTTCTGGTTTTCCTCTGTAGCCACAGATCCGGCGTTTGTCTTAACTTTTTGATCTTCTGTTTCAGTGGATAACCAGGACTCCAACTTCCTGAATGATCAGCAGCTAAAGAGAAGCCCCCTCCACGCTGCGGCCCAGAGAGGAAGCCTGGAGCTGTGTCACGTCCTCGTACAGGTGAAGTCCTGCTGCCCCTTCACTCCCTCAGTCCTGGTGCAGTATTTACTATTATTTTCTTCCATGTTTTTCCCTTTTAGGCCGGTGCCAACTGCAACGCCAACGACAAGGTCCTCCGCACCCCTCTCCTGGAGGCTGTGGTCAACAATCACATGGAAGTGGCCAAGTATCTGGTCCAATGTGGCGCCTGTGTGTACCACAAGGTAACTCCTCTCATCCAAACTCTGCAAATACAGGCTGTGCTGCGCAATTATTTTAACCCTTACAGGACTCGGCCCTTTTTTGTTTTTGCATTTGTTTTTTTTTGTTTTTTTCTCCCCTTGTTCAAAAAGCAATAACTTTTTATTTTTAAGTAAACAGAGATGTGTGAGGGCTTGTTATTAGTGGGACAAATTGTACTTTTTAGTGGCACCATGTAATATTCCAGGCTATGTACAGAGCAGTGAAATTGAGTTTGTGGCGTTTTTCTCTCGGCTCTGTCTTTATGGGTTTTATTTTGCTCTCCAAATGATACTTTGTCTTCGTTCTTTGTGTCGCTACAATCACAGAGAGAGAATACATTTTTATAGGTTTTAATAGATTTTTTTTAAAATGTAAATATTTTGTAGATAAAAATTATTTGCCATTTTGCCAAATTCTGAGGCTGATAACTTTTTCACACTTTGGTGCACGGACCTGTGTACGGTGTCAGTTATTTCGGGATGTGCGGACGTATTAATTTATATCCATTTGGGACCAATATGACAAATATTTTATTTTTTTGTTTAAATGATAGTCTTTTCTAACATTTGTAACTTTCTGTTACGGTGATCACGGACGGGAATAGTCTCTTTTTATATTTTGATAGAGCGGCCGAGTGCGATTCTTACTGTTTATTTTTATGTTTTGGGGAAAGAGGGTGATTTAAGCATTTTACTTTGTTTTACAATTATTTCAGACCTCCAGGGTTCTGTAACCCTGCAGGGTCTGATTGCTAATGCTATAACCTGCAGAACTCCTCATTACATGCCATTGGCTATGGGAGATCATTACACACGTCTCAATGACCTGCCATGGCAACCGACTGCCGCCTTCTGATGTTATTGGGGGGGACATCCATGATGACTGTGCCCATGGGATGGTAAGATAGGTGGCGCGGTCGGGTTAGACGGCGGTACTTAACAAGTTAACTGCTCCGATCAGGCGGTACGATGTCTCAGTGGTTAGCATTACAGCCTTGCAGCACGGTGGCTCAGTGCTGCCACTACAGCATTACAGCCTGGGGACCAGGGTCAGCATCTGCATAGAGTTTGTATCTTCTCTCCGTGTTTGCATGGCTTTCCTCTGGGTCCTCTGGTTTCCTCCCACACTCCATACATACTGGTAGGTGATTAGATAGTGAGCCCCATGGGGACAGGGACTGATTTGGCAAACTCTGTGCAGCGCTGCGGTATCTGTGTGCGCTATATAAATAAAGGAATTATAATTATTGGTGTCAGCAGTGACAGGTGACATCCACTGTGTATGGAGAGAGTTCGCTGTCACTCCTTGCTGCACCAGGACCTTATAGTACCTCCTGGTGTGCCTAGGGGTTGTAGAGGTCTTGAGTGTTGGTTTCTGGGGGGGGTATAACACCCAGCTCCCCCCTGCCACCCTTACTTAGTAACAGTGTCCGGCCTCTTCACTCCTTACCAAGCACAGCGCCCTACAGTGTGTAGTGGTTGTGCTTGGTGTTGCAGCTCAGCCTGATCCACCTGAATTATCAAAATGTGAGATCCCTTTGCATTGGTTTGTGTAAAATACTTTGCAAATTGTGACACTTGGTGGCGCTCTTCTATTTTGCACACGGCTGTATGACAAGATCCTTGGATCGATTATTCTCTTTCTTACTTGAGGTTTTTTCATTTATCAGGAGGAAGACGGTTCTACCTGCCTGCACCACGCCGCCAAATGTGGAAATCTGGAGATGCTTTGTTTTCTGCTCTCCACAGGCCAGGTCAATGTGAACGCTCAGGTAAGAGGCCACTTCTTGCGGATCACCGTATGACGCCGTAGAATAAGACCTGGATCTTAGTTCTTGTTGTGTTTCCCAGGATAATGGCGGCTGGACTCCCATCATCTGGGCTGCGGAGCACAAGCACATAGACGTCATCCGGACATTGCTGACCCGAGGGGCGGATGTGACTCTGCAGGACAATGTGAGCCCTCATCCCTGCTGCAATCCTTCTCTATGAGAAATGTCTAAGTTTTAATTTGTGTATTTTTCCTATTTCAGGAGAAAAACATTTGCTTGCATTGGGCGTCGTTCACGGGCAGCGCTGAGATCGCGGAGGTATTGCTGAACGCACAGTGCGATCTGCACGCCGTGAACTTCCATGGGGATACGCCACTGCACATCTCCGCTCGAGAAGGCTACATCCACTGCGTCAAGTGAGGGTCCCGTCTCTCCGGCTGCAGTCACAC
The DNA here is from genome assembly GCF_040894005.1 of Engystomops pustulosus. Taxonomy (NCBI): domain Eukaryota; kingdom Metazoa; phylum Chordata; class Amphibia; order Anura; family Leptodactylidae; genus Engystomops; species Engystomops pustulosus. The sequence continues at coordinate 1,982,695 of NC_092419.1, forward strand.
TGCAGTCCTATACGACGGCATACACACGTTTCTGTGGTCTGCACATTCATCGATTCTGTTTAATGTGGACTGATGTCATTGCTCTGCAGCCTGTTCCTGTCTCGGGGCGCTGACACTGAGGTGCGGAACAATGAGGGTGACACCCCGGGTGACCTAACCCTGGAGCACACAGACGTCTGGTACGCTCTACAGCTCAACCGCAAGATCCGCCAAGGTATCCTCAACAGGGCGGTGCGCACGGAGAGGATCATCTGCAGGTACCTGGGAACTAAGGGGTTAAGATTAGCAGACGCGGCACAGCTGGTTTAGAATAGCCGCGCTCTCTGGGGAAGTAACATAAGGAAGGTGCAGTAATGACCGGACTGTGGATCCTAGGTGGGGACTGGCTTACGGGGAGGGAAGGTTTCGGGCGGGGGGGGGTTTGTTCTCATTCTGTATTTGAGATGCGGCAGGATGGATTTTGCTTAGATATAAGGATACAATGTTATAGCTGCTCTTCTGTTTGTTGGGGAAGAAAGAAGTGAAACTTTTTCAATAAAAATTATCTGATTAAAATAATAAGTTGCCGACGTCGATGGATTGTGACTAAATGTCATCGCTGTACGGACCGGACGCGGGTCCATGTGGGGCTGCGTTATACTCCTGCCTGCAGCAGCTGAGGTCAGAGGGAGCCCCGCAGGATCTGCAGCCAGTAATAACCCCCCCTTACTCCGGGGGTGCAGCCGAGGCCCTGGTGCTGCCGTGTGTGATGTACATGGTGATCTGCGCAGCTCTGAGACTCCTTTTCTCTGCCTCTAGGGATATTGCGCACGGCTATGAAAACGTCCCGATTCCGTGTGTGAATGGAGTGGACGAAGAACTTACCCCAGACGACTATAAGTACGTGTCCGAGAACTGCGAGACGTCGGCCATGAGCATTGACCGCAACATAACCCACCTCCAGGTAGCCATCTCCTCGCTTATTTATCTTGTCCTCTGCGGTGTCGTCCCCCCTCTGGCTCCTGCTCCCCCCTCTCCGGCTCCCCCCTCCCCCTCGGCTCCCCCCTCACTCCCCCCCCCCCTCTCCGGCTCCCCCCTCCCCCTCGGCTCCCCCCTCACTCCCCCCCTCTCCGGCTCCCCCCTCACTCTCCCCCCTCTCCGGCTCCCCCCTCCCCCTCGGCTCCCCCCTCACTCCCCCCCCCTCTCCTGCTCCCCCCTCACTCTCCCCTTTCCTTGTTGTCAGAATTGCGGCTGCCCGGACGACTGCTCCTCCAGTAATTGCCTGTGCGGGCAGCTCAGCATCCGCTGCTGGTATGATAAGGTAGGTGTCCGGAGGGTCCTGGGTCTCCGCTCACTGATGACACTACGTGCACTTACCTGTCCTCTGTCTGTAGGATGGTCGTCTCCTGCAGGAATTCAACAAGATTGAGCCTCCGCTTATCTTTGAATGTAACCAGGCCTGTGCCTGCTGGCAGACGTGCAAGAACCGGGTGGTGCAGAGCGGCATCAAGTAAGTGGCCTCCACACTAGGGGGCGCTCTCATATTATATATTACTATAGCAAGACCGGTCCTGCCAGGAGCCCCCCGGCCCCACATCCACCTAATCCTATAGACACATCCAACCTGACCGATCAATCCGAGCCTCAGGGTCTGTGTCCTGGTGACCCCAGTGCACCGCATGTAGCACAGCGCCAGACACTGTGTAGTGGTGGAGAGCGGTACTGCAGTCCTGGATTATCCTGTAGCTGAGGTTATTGTATATTACAGTGCACCGCATGTAGTACAGCGCCATACACTGTGTAGTGGTGGAGAGCGGTACTGCGGTCCTGGATTATCCTGTAGCTGGGGTTATTGTATATTACAGTGCACCGCATGTAGCACAGCGCCATACACTGTGTAGTGGTGGAGAGCGGTACTGCAGTCCTGGATTATCCTGTAGCTGAGGTTATTGTATATTACAGTGCACCGCATGTAGTACAGCGCCAGACACTGTGTAGTGGTGGAGAGCGGTACTGCAGTCCTGGATTATCCTGTAGCTGGGGTTATTGTATATTACAGTGCACCGCATGTAGCACAGCGCCAGACACTGTGTAGTGGTGGAGAGCGGTACTGCAGTCCTGGATTATCCTGTAGCTGAGGTTATTGTATATTACAGTGCACTGCATGTAGCACAGCGCCATACACTGTATAGTGGTGGAGAGCGGTACTGCAGTCCTGGATTATCCTGTAGCTGAGGTTATTGTATATTACAGTGCACTGCATGTAGCACAGCGCCAGACACTGTGTAGTGGTGGAGAGCGGTACTGCAGTCCTGGATTATCCTGTAGCTGAGGTTATTGTATATTACAGTGCACAGCATGTAGCACAGCGCCAGACACTGTGTAGTGGTGGAGAGCGGTACTGCAGTCCTGGATTATCCTGTAGCTGGGGTTATTGTATATTACAGTGCACAGCATGTAGCACAGCGCCAGACACTGTGTAGTGGTGGAGAGCGGTACTGCAGTCCTGGATTATCCTGTAGCTGGGGTTATTGTATATTACAGTGCACCGCATGTAGCACAGCGCCATACACTGTGTAGTGGTGGAGAGCGGTACTGCAGTCCTGGATTATCCTGTAGCTGAGGTTATTGTATATTACAGTGCACTGCATGTAGCACAGCGCCAGACACTGTGTAGTGGTGGAGAGCGGTACTGCAGTCCTGGATTATCCTGTAGCTGAGGTTATTGTATATTACAGTGCACTGCATGTAGCACAGCGCCAGACACTGTGTAGTGGTGGAGAGCGGTACTGCGGTCCTGAATTATCCTGTAGCTGAGGTTATTGTATATTACAGTGCACTGCATGTAGCACAGCGCCATACACTGTGTAGTGGTGGAGAGCGGTACTGCGGTCCTGGATTATCCTGTAGCTGAGGTTATTGTATATTACAGTGCACCGCATGTAGCACAGCGCCAGACACTGTGTAGTGGTGGAGAGCGGTACTGCAGTCCTGGATTATCCTGTAGCTGAGGTTATTGTATATTACAGTGCACTGCATGTAGCACAGCGCCAGACACTGTGTAGTGGTGGAGAGCGGTACTGCAGTCCTGGATTATCCTGTAGCTGAGGTTATTGTATATTACAGTGCACCGCATGTAGTACAGCGCCAGACACTGTGTAGTGGTGGAGAGCGGTACTGCAGTCCTGGATTATCCTGTAGCTGAGGTTATTGTATATTACAGTGCACCGCATGTAGTACAGCGCCAGACACTGTGTAGTGGTGGAGAGCGGTACTGCAGTCCTGGATTATCCTGTAGCTGAGGTTATTGTATATTACAGTGCACTGCATGTAGCACAGCGCCAGACACTGTGTAGTGGTGGAGAGCGGTACTGCAGTCCTGGATTATCCTGTAGCTGAAGTTATTGTATATTACAGTGCACTGCATGTAGTACAGCGCCATACACTGTGTAGTGGTGGAGAGCGGTACTGCAGTCCTGGATTATCCTGTAGCTGAGGTTATTGTATATTACAGTGCACCGCATGTAGTACAGCGCCATACACTGTGTAGTGGTGGAGAGCGGTACTGCAGTCCTGGATTATCCTGTAGCTGAGGTTATTGTATATTACAGTGCACCGCATGTAGTACAGCGCCATACACTGTGTAGTGGTGGAGAGCGGTACTGCAGTCCTGGATTATCCTGTAGCTGAGGTTATTGTATATTACAGTGCACCGCATGCAGCACAGCGCCAGACACTGTGTAGTGGTGGAGAGCGGTACTGCAGTCCTGGATTATCCTGTAGCTGAGGTTATTGTATATTACAGTGCACCGCATGCAGCACAGCGCCAGACACTGTGTAGTGGTGGAGAGCGGTACTGCAGTCCTGGATTATCCTGTAGCTGAGGTTATTGTATATTGCAGTGCACCGCATGCAGCACAGCGCCATACACTGTGTAGTGGTGGAGAGCGGTACTGCAGCCCTGGATTATCCTGTAGCTGAGGTTATTGTATATTACAGTGCACCGCATGTAGCGCAGCGCCAGACACTGTGTAGTGGTGGAGAGCGGTACTGCAGTCCTGGATTATCCTGTAGCTGAGGTTATTGTATATTACAGTGCACCGCATGTAGCGCAGCGCCAGACACTGTGTAGTGGTGGAGAGCCGTACTGCAGTCCTGGATTATCCTGTAGCTGAGGTTATTGTATATTACAGTGCACCGCATGTAGCGCAGCGCCATACACTGTGTAGTGGTGGAGAGCGGTACTGCAGTCCTGGATTATCCTGTAGCTGAGGTTATTGTATATTACAGTGCACCGCATGTAGTACAGCGCCATACACTGTGTAGTGGTGGAGAGCGGTACTGCGGTCCTGGATTATCCTGTAGCTGAGGTTATTGTATATTACAGTGCACAGCATGTAGCACAGCGCCAGACACTGTGTAGTGGTGGAGAGCGGTACTGCGGTCCTGGATTATCCTGTAGCTGGGGTTATTGTATATTACAGTGCACCGCATGTAGCACAGCGCCAGACACTGTGTAGTGGTGGAGAGCGGTACTGCGGTCCTGGATTATCCTGTAGCTGGGGTTATTGTATATTACAGTGCACCGCATGTAGCACAGCGCCAGACACTGTGTAGTGGTGGAGAGCGGTACTGCAGTCCTGGATTATCCTGTAGCTGAGGTTATTGTATATTACAGTGCACCGCATGTAGTACAGCGCCAGACACTGTGTAGTGGTGGAGAGCGGTACTGCAGTCCTGGATTATCCTGTAGCTGAGGTTATTGTATATTACAGTGCACCGCATGTAGCACAGCGCCAGACACTGTGTAGTGGTGGAGAGCGGTACTGCGGTCCTGGATTATCCTGTAGCTGAGGTTATTGTATATTACAGTGCACCGCATGTAGCGCAGCGCCAGACACTGTGTAGTGGTGGAGAGCGGTACTGCGGTCCTGGATTATCCTGTAGCTGAGGTTATTGTATATTACAGTGCACCGCATGTAGCGCAGCGCCAGACACTGTGTAGTGGTGGAGAGCGGTACTGCAGTCCTGGATTATCCTGTAGCTGGGGTTATTGTATATTACAGTGCACTGCATGTAGCGCAGCGCCAGACACTGTGTAGTGGTGGAGAGCGGTACTGCAGTCCTGGATTATCCTGTAGCTGAGGTTATTGTATATTACAGTGCACTGCATGTAGCACAGCGCCATACACTGTGTAGTGGTGGAGAGCGGTACTGCAGTCCTGGATTATCCTGTAGCTGAGGTTATTGTATATTACAGTGCACCGCATGTAGCACAGCGCCAGACACTGTGTAGTGGTGGAGAGCGGTACTGCAGTCCTGGATTATCCTGTAGCTGAGGTTATTGTATATTACAGTGCACCGCATGTAGCGCAGCGCCATACACTGTGTAGTGGTGGAGAGCGGTACTGCAGTCCTGGATTATCCTGTAGCTGAGGTTATTGTATATTACAGTGCACTGCATGTAGCACAGCGCCATACACTGTGTAGTGGTGGAGAGCGGTACTGCGGTCCTGGATTATCCTGTAGCTGGGGTTATTGTATATTACAGTGCACCGCATGTAGCACAGCGCCAGACACTGTGTAGTGGTGGAGAGCGGTACTGCAGTCCTGGATTATCCTGTAGCTGGGGTTATTGTATATTACAGTGCACTGCATGTAGCGCAGCGCCAGACACTGTGTAGTGGTGGAGAGCGGTACTGCAGTCCCGGATTATCCTGTAGCTGGGGTTATTGTATATTACAGTGCACTGCATGTAGCACAGCGCCATACACTGTGTAGTGGTGGAGAGCGGTACTGCAGTCCCGGATTATCCTGTAGCTGAGGTTATTGTATATTACAGTGCACCGCATGTAGCACAGCGCCAGACACTGTGTAGTGGTGGAGAGCGGTACTGCAGTCCTGGATTATCCTGTAGCTGGGGTTATTGTATATTGATGGGGATGGAATCCCCGGAAGGTTTATGGGGATTTGTTACGTGTCTGATGATTGGTTGTTTATATAATAAAGTTTTTTTCCAATGTGACAAGAAAACTTTGTTTTTATTGCTTCAGGGTGCGGCTGCAGCTTTACCGCACAGCGAAGATGGGCTGGGGGGTGCGAGCGCTGCAGGCTATTCCCCAAGGGTCCTTCATCTGCGAGTAAGTATCCAGGACTGATCCCCAGTGTTACCTGACATCTGCCTCATGGACTCCCCTGCAGATGCTACAATGTGCCACCACATTAATGGTGGAGCCTGCACTGTGCTGATGATGTCACTTCTATGAGACTGGTGGAAAGAGTCCAGCGGAGAAGTGGCATTAACTCATAGGTCCATGCTGTAGCTTCACAGGCTGTTACACTGTACAGGTGCACTCTCTTCCCCAGCCCCCCTGCGGTCACTGCCCCCTGATCAGTGTAACAGCCTGTGAAGCTACAGCATGTAACAAGCCACGGGCCCTTAAGGCTCATCAACTTTTTTTTTTTTTTTTAAAGTTGATCTCTCCATGTTTGTGTGGGTTTCCTCCGGTTTCCTCCCACACTCCATACATACTGTTAGGTGATTAGATTGTGAGCCCCGTGGGGGCAGGGACTGATCTGGCAGCCGGTGGACGACCGATGACCCCCTCTGTCATTATGATTCCACCTATTCTAATCTGCCGGATACTTCCCCGCTTTCCTCTCCCCTCCAGGTACGTGGGGGAGCTCATCTCTGATGCAGAGGCCGATGTCAGAGAAGACGATTCCTATCTATTTGACCTGGATAACAAGGTGAGAGTGCGAGTCTGTATGTGGGATCCTTCATATCCCTGAGTGCCCCCAGGCAGTAACACCCGGACCGCTATCGCCCCCCTCTCTCTCAGGACGGGGAGGTGTACTGCATAGACGCCCGATACTACGGAAATGTCAGCCGCTTCATCAACCACCTGTGCGAGCCCAACCTCATCCCCGTGCGAGTCTTCATGTCCCACCAGGACCTGCGCTTTCCACGCATCGCCTTCTTCAGCGGCCGCGACATCAAGGCGGGGGAGGAGCTCGGGTAAGCAACAAAAATAAAACAGTGTATTTGAAATCTGCTGCGGTCGCTTTGATCTCCTGTAACGCCTCGTCGCCTCCTCGGTGTTTCCGTCTTTCTTCAGGTTTGATTATGGAGATCGATTCTGGGACATCAAGAGCAAATACTTCACGTGTCAGTGCGGATCGGAGAGGTGCAAGCACTCAGCGGAGGCCATCGCCCTGGAGCAGAGCCGCCTCGCCCGCATCGAGGTCCCCGACTCCATCCCGCTGTCAGCTGCCCCCCCTCCTCCTCCTCCTCCTCCCCCTCCTCCTCCCCCTCCCCCGCCTCAGACTGTCTGATGGGTTAGGCTCTAATATCAGACCTCAATTCAAAAGGGACTCTGCAGAGCATCTCCTCCAGTCTAAGGTTCTGCAGAGCATCACACTGTTTACCAGTGTCCTGCTCAGTGGACCCCATAGTGATCCTGCAGAGCATTGCAGTAGTGTCCGGCCTGAAGGTAAAATTGCTGATCCTGCAGAGCATTGCTCTGGTCTCTAGTGTCCTGCCTGAAGGACACCCTTAGCTTGCAGAGCGTTGCTCTGGATAACCGTTCTCCTGCCTGATCATTGTCTTGTAAATCGTCCAGTCTCATGATTGAAATAAAGGTCCTGACTTTTTTTTATACAGAGCGTTGCACCTTCTGTTTGACAAGTGTAGTGCGGTCTGTCCCCTGAGCGCCTCTGCGGCGTCCGTGCTGTCCCCTGAGCGCCTCTGCGGCGTCCGTGCTGTCCCCTGAGCGCCTCTGCGGCGTCCGTGCTGTCCCCTGAGCGCCTCTGCGGCGTCCGTGCTGTCCCCTGAGCGCCTCTGCGGCGTCCGTGCTGTCCCCTGAGCGCCTCTGCGGCGTCCGTGCTGTCCCCTGAGCGCCTCTGCGGCGTCCGTGCTGTCCCCTGAGCGCCTCTGCGGCGTCCGTGCTGTCCCCTGAGCGCCTCTGCGGCGTCCGTGCTGTCCCCTGAGCGCCTCTGCGGCGTCCGTGCTGTCCCCTGAGCGCCTCTGCGGCGTCCGTGCTGTCCCCTGAGCGCCTCTGCGGCGTCCGTGCTGTCCCCTGAGCGCCTCTGCGGCGTCCGTGCTGTCCCCTGAGCGCCTCTGCGGCGTCCGTGCTGTCCCCTGAGCGCCTCTGCGGCGTCCGTGCTGTCCCCTGAGCGCCTCTGCGGCGTCCGTGCTGTCCCCTGAGCGCCTCTGCGGCGTCCGTGCTGTCCCCTGAGCGCCTCTGCGGCGTCCGTGCTGTCCCCTGAGCGCCTCTGCGGCGTCCGTGCTGTCCCCTGAGCGCCTCTGCGGCGTCCGTGCTGTCCCCTGAGCGCCTCTGCGGCGTCCGTGCTGTCCCCTGAGCGCCTCTGCGGCGTCCGTGCTGTCCCCTGAGCGCCTCTGCGGCGTCCGTGCTGTCCCCTGAGCGCCTCTGCGGCGTCCGTGCTGTCCCCTGAGCGCCTCTGCGGCGTCCGTGCTGTCCCCTGAGCGCCTCTGCGGCGTCCGTGCTGTCCCCTGAGCGCCTCTGCGGCGTCCGTGCTGTCCCCTGAGCGCCTCTGCGGCGTCCGTGCTGTCCCCTGAGCGCCTCTGCGGCGTCCGTGCTGTCCCCTGAGCGCCTCTGCGGCGTCCGTGCTGTCCCCTGAGCGCCTCTGCGGCGTCCGTGCTGTCCCCTGAGCGCCTCTGCGGCGTCCGTGCTGTCCCCTGAGCGCCTCTGCGGCGTCCGTGCTGTCCCCTGAGCGCCTCTGCGGCGTCCGTGCTGTCCCCTGAGCGCCTCTGCGGCGTCCGTGCTGTCCCCTGAGCGCCTCTGCGGCGTCCGTGCTGTCCCCTGAGCGCCTCTGCGGCGTCCGTGCTGTCCCCTGAGCGCCTCTGCGGCGTCCGTGCTGTCCCCTGAGCGCCTCTGCGGCGTCCGTGCTGTCCCCTGAGCGCCTCTGCGGCGTCCGTGCTGTCCCCTGAGCGCCTCTGCGGCGTCCGTGCTGTCCCCTGAGCGCCTCTGCGGCGTCCGTGCTGTCCCCTGAGCGCCTCTGCGGCGTCCGTGCTGTCCCCTGAGCGCCTCTGCGGCGTCCGTGCTGTCCCCTGAGCGCCTCTGCGGCGTCCGTGCTGTCCCCTGAGCGCCTCTGCGGCGTCCGTGCTGTCCCCTGAGCGCCTCTGCGGCGTCCGTGCTGTCCCCTGAGCGCCTCTGCGGCGTCCGTGCTGTCCCCTGAGCGCCTCTGCGGCGTCCGTGCTGTCCCCTGAGCGCCTCTGCGGCGTCCGTGCTGTCCCCTGAGCGCCTCTGCGGCGTCCGTGCTGTCCCCTGAGCGCCTCTGCGGCGTCCGTGCTGTCCCCTGAGCGCCTCTGCCCCCTCTGTTTACTCGTCTGTCATCCGTGCTTCGCCTCGTTGGAGACTTGGATTCGGGTGGTGAATAGTTTCTGTCGGCAGAGATTACTGGATCCGCTACAGTCCGTGGTGCAGCGCGTGTTCTCTGCGTCCGGCCTGGAAGCTGTGGTCGTATTAACTCTTTATGAACCAGAATTAATCTTATTAACCGCAATGTGCTATGATTTATACCACAAGATTTTGGCTTCTCCCACTGCTTTAGGGGTTGTGTCCTCACACTGCTGTGCTCTTGGCTCTCTGCTTTGCACTGCACCACCTCTCTGATCTAAGTGTATGCTGTACTATGGAACCGGAAGCCTGCTCCTGCACCAGTCCTGCCCTCTGCAGGGAGCCGAGAGCACAGCTGTGGGGGGGCAGGCCTTCCCCGCTGCAGGGAGCCGAGGGCACAGCTGTGGGAGGGTGAGCCTGTCTGCTGCGGGGAGCCGAGAGCACAGCTGTGGGAGGGCGAGCCTGTCTGCTGCGGGGAGCCGAGAGCACAGCTGTGGGAGGGCGAGCCTGTCTGCTGCGGGGAGCCGAGAGCACAGCTGTGGGAGGGCGAGCCTGTCTGCTGCGGGGAGCCGAGAGCGCAGCTGGGGGAGGGCGAGCCTGTCCGCTGCGGGGAGCCGAGAGCGCAGCTGGGGGAGGGCGAGCCTGTCCGCTGCGGGGAGCCGAGGGCGCAGCTGGGGGAGGGCGAGCCTGTCCGCTGCGGGGAGCCGAGGGCGCAGCTGGGGGAGGGCGAGCCTGTCCGCTGCGGGGAGCCGAGGGCGCAGCTGGGGGAGGGCGAGCCTGTCCGCTGCGGGGAGCCGAGGGCGCAGCTGGGGGAGGGCGAGCCTGTCCGCTGCGGGGAGCCGAGGGCGCAGCTGGGGGAGGGCGAGCCTGTCCGCTGCGGGGAGCCGAGGGCGCAGCTGGGGGAGGGCGAGCCTGTCCGCTGCGGGGAGCCGAGGGCGCAGCTGGGGGAGGGCGAGCCTGTCCGCTGCGGGGAGCCGAGGGCGCAGCTGGGGGAGGGCGAGCCTGTCCGCTGCGGGGAGCCGAGGGCGAGCCTGTCCGCTGCGGGGAGCCGAGGGCGCAGCTGGGGGAGGGCGAGCCTGTCCGCTGCGGGGAGCCGAGGGCGCAGCTGGGGGAGGGCGAGCCTGTCCGCTGCGGGGAGCCGAGGGCGCAGCTGAGGGCGCGTGATCAGCTGTGATTGTCGCCGTGTCTGACCCGCGAGGGGTTACTGATCCCTACGTGTGCTACATGGAGACGAGCGGCGGCTGTAGCAATGGGCTCCGCCAACAGTCGTCCTGCATTCTCGCTCTCCGGCGTTTTGTGTCCCGATCTCTACACGGAGTCTACGGACCCCAACAACCAATCACACGGCTCCCGCTGTCACCCCCCCCCCCCCCCTTGCACCCCAATGTCCTGACACAAGGCAATGTCTGAGACCTCACACGCCCTCAGGGGCTCCATAATGACCCGGAGCCCCTTAGGCTCATTTACGTAATTGTAAAGGGGCGCACACCAGGATGTCAGTGCTTGGTTTACAGTCCCTCATCCTGGTAAATGTCCTGTGGGGGATATACTCCGAGAGCTTCTGTGTGATGACCTGTGCTCCCCCTGATCTGCTGATGATCCTGAGGCCGATGTTCTTAAAGGGATTGTCCGTCTCAGGACGCGATTATTGTAGAACTTTCCTCCAGGTGATGAATCATTTCCTTCCATCGCCTCCGTGTTGTTACTTCTGTAACGTGAGAAGCTCAGAGCTTCCTGATCCCTATGCAAATGTGCAGGCGCCCTCCCTCTGATCTGACCCCCCCCCCCCCCCCCCACCTGTGCTGTCACCCGCAGCAGCAGTCAGGGCATCTGCTGGGCAGCGTGGGGTGACACTGGTCTCCTGGCTCCGCCCTGCTGACACATTCCTCATGATTTGTGTGATCCCAGGGAATCTGCTCCTTACTGGATACCTCAGCCTCACTAATATCTCACAATCCTCAGCGCCGGCTCCTCCCTCCTATAATAATTTACATGTCAGATCTAAAAATATCCCTAGGACTCGCCCAACACTGACCCCGCTCACACAGTGATGTCACAGGAGAGAGATAATACACACAGTGATGTCACAGTACAGGGATAATACACACAGTGATGTCACAGTACAGGGATAATACACACAGCGATGTCACAGTACAGAGATAATACACACAGTGATGTCACAGGAGAGAGATAATACACACAGTGATGTCACAGTACAGGGATAATACACGCAGTGATGTCACAGTACAGGGATAATACACACAGTGATGTCACAGTACAGGGATAATACACACAGTGATGTCACAGTACAGGTATAATACACACAGCGATGTCACAGTACAGGGATAATACACACAGCGATGTCACAGTACAGGGATAATACACACAGTGATGTCACAGTACAGAGATAATACACACAGTGATGTCACAGTACAGGGATAATACACACAGTGATGTCACAGTACAGGGATAATACACACAGCGATGTCACAGTACAGAGATAATACACACAGCGATGTCACAGTACAGGGATAATACACACAGCGATGTCACAGTACAGGGATAATACACACAGCGATGTCACAGTACAGGGATAATACACACAGCGATGTCACAGTACAGGGATAATACACACAGTGATGTCACAGTACAGGGATAATACACACAGTGATGTCACAGTACAGGGATAATACACACAGCGATGTCACAGTACAGGGATATTACACACAGCGATGTCACAGTACAGAGATAATACACACAGCGATGTCACAGTACAGGGATAATACACACAGCGATGTCACAGTACAGGGATAATACACACAGCGATGTCACAGTACAGGGATAATACACACAGCGATGTCACAGTACAGGGATAATACACACAGTAATGTCACAGTACAGGCATAATACACACAGTGATGTCACAGTACAGGGATAATACACACAGTGATGTCACAGTACAGGGATAATACACACAGTAATGTCACAGTACAGGATAATACACACAGTGATGTCACAGTACAGGGATAATACACACAGCGATGTCACAGTACAGAGATAATACACACAGTGATGTCACAGTACAGGGATAACACACACAGCGATGTCACAGTACAGGGGTAATACACGCAGCGATGTCACAGCACAGGGGTAATACACGCAGCGATGTCACAGCACAGGGATAATACACACAGCGATGTCACAGTACAGGGGTAATGCACACAGCGATGTCACAGTACAGGGGTAATGCACACAGCGATGTCACAGTACAGGGGTAATGCACACAGCGATGTCACAGTACAGGATAATACACACAGCGATGTCACAGTACAGAGATAATACACAGTGATGTCACAGTACAGGGGTAATACACACAGCGATGTCACAGTACAGGGATAATACACACAGCGATGTCACAGTACAGGGATAATACACAGTGATGTCACAGTACAGAGATAATACACACAGCGATGTCACAGTACAGGGATAATGCACACAGCGATGTCACAGTACAGGGGTAATGCACACAGCGATGTCACAGTACAGGATAATACACACAGCGATGTCACAGTACAGGGATAATACACACAGCGATGTCACAGTACAGGGATAATACACACAGCGATGTCACAGCACAGGGATAATACACACAGCGATGTCACAGTACAGGGATAATACACACAGCGATGTCACAGTACAGGGATAATACACAGTGATGTCACAGTACAGGGATAATACACACATCGATGTCACAGTACAGGGATAATACACACAGCGATGTCACAGTACAGGGATAATACACAGTGATGTCACAGTACAGAGATAATACACACAGCGATGTCACAGTACAGGGATAATACACACAGCGATGTCACAGTACAGAGATAATACACACAGCGATGTCACAGTACAGGATAATACACACAGCGATGTCACAGTACAGGGATAATACACACAGTGATGTCACAGTACAGGGATAATACACACAGCGATGTCACAGTACAGGATAATACACACAGTGATGTCACAGTACAGGGATAATACACACAGTGATGTCACAGTACAGGGATAATACACACAGCGATGTCACAGCACAGGGATAATACACACAGCGATGTCACAGTACAGGGATAATACACACAGCGATGTCACAGTACAGGGATAATGCACACAGCGATGTCACAGCACAGGGGTAATGCACACAGCGATGTCACAGTACAGGATAATACACACAGCGATGTCACAGTACAGGATAATACACACAGCGATGTCACAGTACAGGGATAATACACACAGCGATGTCACAGTACAGGGATAATACACACAGCGATGTCACAGTACAGGGATAATACACACAGTGATGTCACAGTACAGGGATAATACACACAGTGATGTCACAGTACAGGGATAATACACACAGTGATGTCACAGTACAGGGATAATACACACAGTGATGTCACAGTACAGGGATAATACACACAGCGATGTCACAGTACAGGGATAATACACACAGCGATGTCACAGTACAGGGATAATACACACAGCGATGTCACAGTACAGGGATAATACACACAGCGATGTCACAGTACAGGGATAATACACACAGCGATGTCACAGTACAGGGGATAATACACACAGCGATGTCACAGTACAGGGATAATACACACAGCGATGTCACAGTACAGGGATAATACACACAGTGATGTCACAGTACAGAGATAATACACACAGTGATGTCACAGTACAGGGATAATACACACAGCGATGTCACAGTACAGAGATAATACACACAGCGATGTCACAGTACAGGGATAATACACACAGCGATGTCACAGTACAGGGATAATACACACAGCGATGTCACAGTACAGGGATAATACACAGTGATGTCACAGTACAGAGATAATACACACAGCGATGTCACAGTACAGGGATAATGCACACAGCGATGTCACAGTACAGGGGTAATGCACACAGCGATGTCACAGTACAGGATAATACACACAGCGATGTCACAGTACAGAGATAATACACACAGCGATGTCACAGTACAGGGATAATACACACAGCGATGTCACAGTACAGGGGATAATACACACAGCGATGTCACAGTACAGGGATAATACACACAGCGATGTCACAGTACAGGGATAATACACACAGCGATGTCACAGTACAGGGATAATACACACAGCGATGTCACAGTACAGGGGTAATGCACACAGCGATGTCACAGTACAGGATAATACACACAGCGATGTCACAGTACAGAGATAATACACACAGCGATGTCACAGTACAGGGATAATACACACAGCGATGTCACAGTACAGGGATAATGCACACAGCGATGTCACAGCACAGGGGTAATGCACACAGTGATGTCACAGTACAGAGATAATACACACAGTGATGTCACAGTACAGGGATAATACACACAGCGATGTCACAGTACAGGGATAATACACACAGCGATGTCACAGTACAGGGATAATACACACAGCGATGTCACAGTACAGGGATAATACACACAGCGATGTCACAGTACAGGGATAATACACACAGCGATGTCACAGTACAGGGATAATACACACAGTGATGTCACAGTACAGAGATAATACACACAGCGATGTCACAGTACAGGGATAATACACACAGCGATGTCACAGTACAGGGATAATACACACAGTGATGTCACAGTACAGGGATAATACACACAGCGATGTCACAGTACAGGGATAATACACACAGCGATGTCACAGTACAGGATAATACACACAGCGATGTCACAGTACAGAGATAATACACACAGTGATGTCACAGTACAGAGATAATACACAGTGATGTCACAGTACAGGGATAATACACACAGTGATGTCACAGTACAGGGATAATACACACAGCGATGTCACAGTACAGGGATAATACACACAGCGATGTCACAGTACAGGGATAATACACACAGCGATGTCACAGTACAGGGATAATACACACAGCGATGTCACAGTACAGGGATAATACACACAGAGATGTCACAGTACAGGGATAATACACACAGTGATGTCACAGTACAGGGATAATACACACAGAGATGTCACAGTACAGGGATAATACACACAGCGATGTCACAGTACAGGGATAATACACACAGCGATGTCACAGTACAGGGATAATACACACAGTGATGTCACAGTACAGGGATAATACACACAGTGATGTCACAGTACAGGGGATAATACACACAGTGATGTCACAGTACAGAGATAATACACACAGCGATGTCACAGTACAGGGATAATACACACAGCGATGTCACAGTACAGGGGATAATACACACAGTGATGTCACAGTACAGGGGATGTCATGTATATATACGGATTGTGCTGTATACCTGTATATACCGGTCTTTACAGTCCGCACCTGGAGGCAGCAGTTGGCGTTGCGATCGGTCGGTGGGCGGGGCGTGTGCATGTGTGGGCGGGGCTGGCACAGGTGTGGGGAGGGGCGTTGCCAGGTGTCCGCACGGATTCGGGACCGGGGACTCCAGTACAAGGAGGAGCGGGAAGATGGCGGAGGAGTACGGTAAGTGGCCGCCACTGATACTCACCTGCCTGATACCTACCGCAGCCCCACCCCGCCCGCATACACCTGCACCTGTATATATCACACACACACATCACCTGTATATATCACACACACATCACCTGTATATATCACACACATCACCTGTATATATCACACACACATCACCTGTATATATCACACACACATCACCTGTATATATCACACACACATCACCTGTATATATCACACACATCACCTGTATATATCACACACATCACCTGTATATATCACACACATCACCTGTATATATCACACACACACACATCACCTGTATATATCACACACACACATCACCTGTATATATCACACACACATCACCTGTATATATCACACACACACATCACCTGTATATATCACACACACATCACCTGTATATATCACACACACACACATCACCTGTATATATCACACACACATCACCTGTATATATCACACACACATCACCTGTATATATCACACACACACATCACCTGTATATATCACACACACATCACCTGTATATATCACACACACATCACCTGTATATATCACACACACACACATCACCTGTATATATCACACACACATCACCTGTATATATCACACACACACATCACCTGTATATATCACACACACACATCACCTGTATATATCACACACACATCACCTGTATATATCACACACACACACACATCACCTGTATATATCACACACACACACACATCACCTGTATATATCACACACACACATCACCTGTATATATCACACACACACATCACCTGTATATATCACACACACACACACATCACCTGTATATATCACACACACATCACCTGTATATATCACACACACATCACCTGTATATATCACACACACACACACATCACCTGTATATATCACACACACATCACCTGTATATATCACACACACACACACATCACCTGTATATATCACACACACACACACATCACCTGTATATATCACACACACACACACATCACCTGTATATATCACACACACACACATCACCTGTATATATCACACACACACACACATCACCTGTATATATCACACACACACACACATCACCTGTATATATCACACACACACACACATCACCTGTATATATCACACACACACACACATCACCTGTATATATCACACACACACACACATCACCTGTATATATCACACACACACACACATCACCTGTATATATCACACACACACACACATCACCTGTATATATCACACACACACACACACATCACCTGTATATATCACACACACACACACATCACCTGTATATATCACACACACACACACACATCACCTGTATATATCACACACACACACACATCACCTGTATATATCACACACACACACACACACATCACCTGTATATATCACACACACACACACATCACCTGTATATATCACACACACACACACATCACCTGTATATATCACACACACACACACATCACCTGTATATATCACACACACACACACACATCACCTGTATATATCACACACACACACACACATCACCTGTATATATCACACACACACACACACATCACCTGTATATATCACACACACACACACACGTCACCTGTATATATCACACACACACACGTCACCTGTATATATCACACACACACACATCACCTGTATATATCACACACGTCACCTGTATATATCACACGCACGCACACGTCACCTGTATATATCACACGCACGCACACGTCACCTGTATATATTCTGATCATGTCTTCTGGTGCCCGCTGCTCGTTGGTTTGCTGATTGTGGGGTCATCTCCCTGTGACCTCTCTGGTGACGTGTGACACCGGTTGTGTTTGTGCTTGGCGCTGCCCGTGTGCCCAAGGTAAATCCATCTGTGATTGCCCTGACGTGTGTGTGCCCGGTGCTCCAGCGGTGCCCTGGCGTGTGTGCGCCCGGTGCTCCAGCGGTGCCCTGGCGTGTGTGCGCCCGGTGCTCCAGCGGTGCCCTGGCGTGTGTGCGCCCGGTGCTCCAGCGGTGCCCTGGCGTGTGTGCGCCCGGTGCTCCAGCGGTGCCCTGACATGTGTGCGCCCGGTGCTCCAGCGCTGCCCTGACATGTGTGTGCGCCCGGTGCTCCAGCGCTGCCCTGACATGTGTGTGCGCCCGGTACTCCAGCGGTGCCCTGGCGTGTGTGCGCCCGGTGCTCCAGCGGTGCCCTGGCGTGTGTGCGCCCGGTGCTCCCGCTGTGCCCTGGCGTGCGTGCGCCCGGTGCTCCCGCTGTGCCCTGGCGTGCGTGCGCCCGGTGCTCCCGCGGTGCCCTGGCGTGCGTGTGCCCGGTGCCCTGACGTGCGTGTGCTCGGTGCCCTGGCGTGCGTGTGCCCGGTGCTCCAGCGTTGCCCTGGCGTGCGTGTGCCCGGTGCTCCAGCGTTGCCCTGGCGTGCGTGTGCCCGGTGCTCCAGCGTTGCCCTGGCGTGCGTGTGCCCGGTGCTCCAGCGTTGCCCTGGCGTGCGTGTGCCCGGTGCTCCAGCGTTGCCCTGGCGTGCGTGTGCCCGGTGCTCCAGCGTTGCCCTGGCGTGCGTGTGCCCGGTGCTCCAGCGTTGCCCTGGCGTGCGTGTGCCCGGTGCTCCAGCGGTGCCCTGGCGTGCGTGTGCCCGGTGCTCCAGCGGTGCCCTGACCCGTGTGCGCCCGGTGCTTCAGCAGGGCACCCTGTATGACCATAATTATTTCGGAGAGAGTTCTGCGCCTTCTAGGTTTCTATTTTGGGAGCTTCCACCACAATCTGCCAACACAAAACAACAACAACTCTCATCTTCCATGCACCTTGTATAACCAGTTCTACCTGCTCCCCCCATTAGAGAGGGTTCTATGTTATCCAGATCTCCCTGCCCCCCCCCCCCCCTCCAGAGATTTGGGATTGTGTTTCCTGTTACCTGAGTTCCCGTTGTTATTATTCTCTATGAGGAAGATGATGAATCCCTCGCAGTGACCAACAAGGGCCCAGAAGCTTCTACATAATGGGGGTTATAGATACTGTCTCCAACCATACACAACATCAGGGCAATGCTGGGAGTTGTAGTGCTGCTATGCCCCGAGACTAATTGCAGGCAGTTGCCATAGTAACAGTGCAGTATGCGCCGGGCTGGGGGTGACCCCCATAGTAACAGTGCAGTATGCGCCAGGCTGGGGGTGACCCCCATAGTAACAGTGCAGTATGCGCCAGGCTGGGGGTGACCCCCATAGTAACAGTGCAGTATGCGCCAGGCTGGGGGTGACCCCCATAGTAACAGTGCAGTATGCGCCAGGCTGGGGGTGACCCCCATAGTAACAGTGCAGTATGCGCCGGGCTGGGGGTGACCCCCATAGTAACAGTGCAGTATGCGCCGGGCTGGGGGTGACCCCCATAGTAACAGTGCAGTATGCGCCAGGCTGGGGGTGACCCCCATAGTAACAGTGCAGTATGCGCCAGGCTGGGGGTGACCCCCATAGTAACAGTGCAGTATGCGCCAGGCTGGGGGTGACCCCCATAGTAACAGTGCAGTATGCGCCAGGCTGGGGGTGACCCCCATAGTAACAGTGCAGTATGCGCCGGGCTGGGGGTGACCCCCATAGTAACAGTGCAGTATGCGCCGGGCTGGGGGTGACCCCCATAGTAACAGTGCAGTATGCGCCAGGCTGGGGGTGACCACTATAGTAACAGTGCAGTATGCGCCAGGCTGGGGGTGACCCCCATAGTAACAGTGCAGTATGCGCCAGGCTGGGGGTGACCCCCATAGTAACAGTGCAGTATGCGCCGGGCTGGGGGTGACCCCCATAGTAACAGTGCAGTAGACGCCAGGCTGGGGGTGACCCCCATAGTAACAGTGCAGTATGCGCCAGGCTGGGGGTGACCCCCATAGTAACAGTGCAGTATGCGCCAGGCTGGGGGTGACCCCCATAGTAACAGTGCAGTATGCGCCAGGCTGGGGGTGACCCCCATAGTAACAGTGCAGTATGCGCCGGGCTGGGGGTGACCCCCATAGTAACAGTGCAGTATGCGCCGGGCTGGGGGTGACCCCCATAGTAACAGTGCAGTATGCGCCAGGCTGGGGGTGACCACTATAGTAACAGTGCAGTATGCGCCAGGCTGGGGGTGACCCCCATAGTAACAGTGCAGTATGCGCCAGGCTGGGGGTGACCCCCATAGTAACAGTGCAGTATGCGCCAGGCTGGGGGTGACCCCCATAGTAACAGTGCAGTATGCGCCAGGCTGGGGGTGACCCCCGTAGTAACAGTGCAGTATGCGCCAGGCTGGGGGTGACCCCCGTAGTAACAGTGCAGTATGCGCCAGGCTGGGGGTGACCCCCATAGTAACAGTGCAGTATGCGCCGGGCTGGGGGTGACCCCTATAGTAACAGTGCAGTATGCGCCAGGCTGGGGGTGACCCCTATAGTAACAGTGCAGTATGCGCCAGGCTGGGGGTGACCCCTATAGTAACAGTGCAGTATGCGCCAGGCTGGGGGTGACCCCCATAGTAACAGTGCAGTATGCGCCGGGCTGGGGGTGACCCCTATAGTAACAGTGCAGTATGCGCCAGGCTGGGGGTGACCCCTATAGTAACAGTGCAGTATGCGCCAGGCTGGGGGTGACCCCCATAGTAACAGTGCAGTATGCGCCAGGCTGGGGGTGACCCCCATAGTAACAGTGCAGTATGCGCCAGGCTGGGGGTGACCCTCATAGTAACAGTGCAGTATGCGCCAGGCTGGGGGTGACCCCCATAGTAACAGTGCAGTATGCGCCAGGCTGGGGGTGACCCCCATAGTAACAGTGCAGTATGCGCCAGGCTGGGGGGTGACCCCCATAGTAACAGTGCAGTATGCGCCAGGCTGGGGGTGACCCCCATAGTAACAGTGCAGTATGCGCCAGGCTGGGGGTGACCCCCATAGTAACAGTGCAGTATGCGCCAGGCTGGGGGTGACCCCCATAGTAACAGTGCAGTATGCGCCGGGCTGGGGGTGACCCCCATAGTAACAGTGCAGTATGCGCCGGGCTGGGGGTGACCCCCATAGTAACAGTGCAGTATGCGCCGGGCTGGGGGTGACCCCCATAGTAACAGTGCAGTATGCGCCAGGCTGGGGGTGACCCCCATAGTAACAGTGCAGTATGCGCCAGGCTGGGGGGGACCCCCATAGTAACAGTGCAGTATGCGCCAGGCTGGGGGTGACCCCCGTAGTAACAGTGCAGTATGCGCCAGGCTGGGGGTGACCCCCGTAGTAACAGTGCAGTATGCGCCAGGCTGGGGGTGACCCCTATAGTAACAGTGCAGTATGCGCCAGGCTGGGGGTGACCCCTATAGTAACAGTGCAGTATGCGCCAGGCTGGGGGTGACCCCTATAGTAACAGTGCAGTATGCGCCAGGCTGGGGGTGACCCCTATAGTAACAGTGCAGTATGCGCCAGGCTGGGGGTGACCCCCATAGTCATGTACATTTTTAGTGCTCCTTTCTCTGCTACTTCCTGGTGCTGTGGTTATTCTAGACGCTTATTCAAATCTCTGCCGTAAACGCTGGGACGCAATTAACTCTTTCTCTGACTGTGGCTGTAGCCTCAGGGTGGGCCTCAGGGTGGGCCTCAGGGTGGGCCTCAGGGTGGCCTCTGGGTGACCTCTGCCCTGCACACGAGATCCTGCGACAGATGGTTCTGGTCCCACGTATAATGGTTCTGGTCCCCCGGAGCACTTTGCATATATATTAGTCTTTAGGCACCTGTTGACCCCCTAAAACAGGAGGCGAATTCTCCATTTAACCCCTTCTGGGCTCCACCTTTGGTCCCTGCAGGAAACGCGGATGATTTTTCTTGGTTAATGCGTCAACCATTTTTACGAGGCCGTTGTGCAGTAAAGTGACGGCTCTGGATTAATGTCTAACCCGGCGGCTGTGTCACCTCTCCGGGGCCCCGGGCTCCTCTAGTGTCACCTCTCCGGGCCCCGGGCTCCTCTAGTGTGGCCTCTCTCCGGGCCCCGGGCTCCTCTAGTGTGGCCTCTCTCCGGGCCCCGGGCTCCTCTAGTGTGGCCTCTCTCCGGGCCCCGGGCTCCTCTAGTGTGGCCTCTCTCCGGGCCCCGGGCTCCTCTAGTGTGGCCTCTCTCCGGGCCCCGGGCTCCTCTAGTGTGGCCTCTCTCCGGGCCCCGGGCTCCTCTAGTGTGGCCTCTCTCCGGGCCCCGGGCTCCTCTAGTGTGGCCTCTCTCCGGGCCCCGGGCTCCTCTAGTGTGGCCTCTCTCCGGGCCCCGGGCTCCTCTAGTGTGGCCTCTCTCCGGGCCCCGGGCTCCTCTAGTGTGTCACCCGGTGTCTATAGGTGACGAGGAATCTCTACGAGAGCCCGGATTTTCCTGTTTTGCATCTCTCAAAGCCTTAACCCCTTCATGTGCGGTCTCCTGACACGGACACTATCAGTGGGGGGTCCTGAGGGGCTCCTGGGGTGTATAATAGGAGGTCTCCTGACACGGACACTATCAGTGGGGGGGGGGTCCTGAGGGGCTCCTGGGGTGTATAATGGGAGGTCTCCTGACACGGACACTATCAGTGGGGGGTCCTGAGGGGCTCCTGGGGTGTGTAATGGGAGGTCTCCTGACACGGACACTATCAGTGGGGGGTCCTGAAGACTCCCCAGAGCCTTTCCTGAACATTTGGGGGTGACATTGGGCGGGACATGACGCCCTCCCCTGAGACTCGCCTCCGGTATTAGGGATTAGAGGTGCAAGTCCTGGGTCCTGGAGAGCGGTCCGATAATAGGAAGTAACGTTCATGGGACCAAACAGGGAATGATTAGGACTATAAAGCCCCTCGGCCGCCCCACAATCGGCTCCTGTGTCCCTTCTCATTGACGTTTAAAGGGAACCTGTCAGCACATCATCACATGTACAGCCAGTGACAGGTTCCTATAGAGCCCTAATAACTGACTGACCCCCTTCATCCACATAAGTTACCTTTTATTTTATATTCCCTGCATCACAGGGGGTGTGTCCTGCTAATCCGGCCCCTCCCATTTACTCCCCATGCCTTATGCCTCCTTACTATTCAGCAGTTCATGTCATGTGACCAGAGTGACATCATCTCAGGTCCTTCAGCCTCTTAACAATATCAAACTGTACCCCATGCATGTATCTGATCACATGAAGCCACAGCAGCCTCCATGGACGTCTACTCCTCCTCATCCTCCATGGAGGCTGCTGTGACTTCATGTAATCACATACACGGTGAGCTGTTTGCTATTGTTAGAAGGCTAAAGGACCCGCTATGATGTCACTGGTCACATGAATATAACGCAAGGCACCGTGTAAAATAATTGACACAATATTTGTACATGGAGCTTTATGTGTCTGTAGTTGTATATTAGCAGACGGTCCCTAAGTACAAGGAGGCAGCGCAGGGAGTCTTAGGCCTCAGGTGGCGACTAAAACTGCGCTTATTACAATCAGCTTCTGTGACCAACCTGAATGTCTTCTCAGAGATTGTAATTACTGAGGCCTAAAGCCAGAGGCAGCTCTGCCCCGAGATGAGAGAAAATGCGATGATTTGAGGAAATCCCGATTCTTGTAGGAAGATCAGAGTCTATTCCACATGCGGCAGTGGTCGCCCTCTGTATTACAGCTGCGCTGTGTGTCCTGGGTAGTGATCAGAGTCTATTCCACATGCGGCAGTGGTCGCCCTCTGTATTACGGCTGCACTGTGTGTCCTGGGTAGTGATCAGAGCCCCGGGGGCAGGCGGCAGTGGTCGCCCTCTGTATTACAGCTGCGCCGTGTGTCCTGGGTAGTGATCAGAGTCTATTCCACATGCGGCAGTGGTCGCCCTCTGTATTACAGCTGCGCCGTGTGTCCTGGGTAGTGATCAGTCTATTCTGCAGGCGGCAGTGGTCACCCTCTGTATTACAGCTGCGCTGTGTGTCCTGGGTGGTGATCAGTCTATTCTGCAGGCGGCAGTGGTCACCCTCTGTATTACAGCTGCGCTGTGTGTCCTGGGTAGTGATCAGAGTCTATTCTGCAGGCGGCAGTGGTCACCCTCTGTATTACAGCTGCGCTGTGTGTCCTAAGTAGTGATCAGAGTCTATTCTGCAGGCGGCAGTGGTCACCCTCTGTATTACAGCTGCGCTGTGTGTCCTGGGTAGTGATCAGAGTCTATTCTGCAGGCGGCAGTGGTCGCCCTCTGTATTACAGCTGCGCTGTGTGTCCTGGGTAGTGATCAGAGTCTATTCTGCAGGCGGCAGTGGTCGCCCTCTGTATTACAGCTGCGCTGTGTGTCCTGGGTAGTGATCAGAGCCCCGGGGGCAGGCGGCAGTGGTCGCCCTCTGTATTACAGCTGTGCTGTGTGTCCTGGGTAGTGATCAGAGTCTATTCCACATGCGGCAGTGGTCGCCCTCTGTATTACAGCTGCGCCGTGTGTCCTGGGTAGTGATCAGAGTCTATTCCACATGCGGCAGTGGTCGCCCTCTGTATTACAGCTGCGCTGTGTGTCCTGGGTAGTGATCAGAGCCCCGGGGGCAGGCGGCAGTGGTCGCCCTCTGTATTACAGCTGCGCTGTGTGTCCTGGGTAGTGATCAGAGTCTATTCTGCAGGTGGCAGTGGTCGCTCTCTGTATTACAGCTGCGCCGTGTGTCCTGGGTAGTGATCAGAGTCTATTCCACATGCGGCAGTGGTCGCCCTCTGTATTACAGCTGCGCTGTGTGTCCTGGGTAGTGATCAGAGTCTATTCCACATGCGGCAGTGGTCGCCCTCTGTATTACAGCTGCGCTGTGTGTCCTGGGTAGTGATCAGAGTCTATTCCACATGCGGCAGTGGTCGCCCTCTGTATTACAGCTGCGCTGTGTGTCCTGGGTAGTGATCAGAGTCTATTCCACATGCGGCAGTGGTCGCCCTCTGTATTACAGCTGCGCCGTGTGTCCTGGGTAGTGATCAGAGTCTATTCCACATGCGGCAGTGGTCGCCCTCTGTATTACAGCTGCGCTGTGTGTCCTGGGTAGTGATCAGAGCCCCGGGGGCAGGCGGCAGTGGTCGCCCTCTGTATTACAGCTGCGCTGTGTGTCCTGGGTAGTGATCAGAGTCTATTCTGCAGGCGGCAGTGGTCTCCCTCTGTATTACAGCTGCGCTGTGTGTCCTGGGTAGTGATCAGAGTCTATTCCACATGCGGCAGTGGTCGCCCTCTGTATTACAGCTGCGCTGTGTGTCCTGGGTAGTGATCAGAGTCTATTCTGCAGGCGGCAGTGGTCGCCCTCTGTATTACAGCTGCGCTGTGTGTCCTGGGTAGTGATCAGAGTCTATTCTGCAGGCGGCAGTGGTCGCCCTCTGTATTACAGCTGCGCTGTGTGTCCTGGGTAGTGATCAGAGTCTATTCTGAAGGCGGCAGTGGTCGCCCTCTGTATTACGGCTGCGCTGTGTGTCCTGGGTAGTGATCAGAGTCTATTCTGCAGGCGGCAGTGGTCGCCCTCTGTATTACAGCTGTGCTGTGTGTCCTGGGTAGTGATCAGAGTCTATTCTGCAGGCGGCAGTGGTCGCCCTCTGTATTACAGCTGCGCTGTGTGTCCTGGGTAGTGATCAGAGTCTATTCTGCAGGCGGCAGTGCTCGCTCTCTGTATTACAGCTGCGCTGTGTGTCCAGGGTAGTGATCAGAGTCTATTCTGCAGGCGGCAGTGGTCACCCTCTTTATTACAGCTGCGCTGTGTGTCCTGGGTAGTGATCAGAGCCCCGGGGGCAGGCGGCAGTGGTCGCCCTCTGTATTACAGCTGCGCTGTGTGTCCTGGGTAGTGATCAGAGTCTATTCTGCAGGCGGCAGTGGTCTCCCTCTGTATTACAGCTGCGCTGTGTGTCCTGGGTAGTGATCAGAGTCTATTCCACATGCGGCAGTGGTCGCCCTCTGTATTACAGCTGCGCTGTGTGTCCTGGGTAGTGATCAGAGTCTATTCTGCAGGCGGCAGTGGTCTCCCTCTGTATTACAGCTGCGCTGTGTGTCCTGGGTAGTGATCAGAGTCTATTCTGCAGGCGGCAGTGGTCGCCCTCTGTATTACAGCTGCGCTGTGTGTCCTGGGTAGTGATCAGAGTCTATTCTGAAGGCGGCAGTGGTCGCCCTCTGTATTACAGCTGCGCTGTGTGTCCTGGGTAGTGATCAGAGTCTATTCTGCAGGCGGCAGTGGTCACCCTCTGTATTACAGCTGTGCTGTGTGTCCTGGGTAGTGATCAGAGTCTATTCTGCAGGCGGCAGTGGTCGCCCTCTGTATTACAGCTGCGCTGTGTGTCCTGGGTAGTGATCAGAGTCTATTCTGCAGGCGGCAGTGGTCGCCCTCTGTATTACAGCTGCGCTGTGTGTCCTGGGTAGTGATCAGAGTCTATTCTGCAGGCGGCAGTGGTCGCCCTCTGAATTACAGCTGCGCTGTGTGTCCTGGGTAGTGATCAGAGTCTATTCTGCAGGCGGCAGTGGTCACCCTCTGTATTACAGCTGTGCTGTGTGTCCTGGGTAGTGATCAGAGTCTATTCTGCAGGCGGCAGTGGTCACCCTCTGTATTACAGCTGTGCTGTGTGTCCTGGGTAGTGATCAGAGTCTATTCTGCAGGCGGCAGTGGTCGCCCTCTGTATTACAGCTGCGCTGTGTGTCCTGGGTAGTGATCAGAGTCTATTCTGCAGGTGGCAGTGGTCGCCCTCTGTATTACAGCTGCGCTGTGT
The DNA here is from genome assembly GCF_040894005.1 of Engystomops pustulosus. NCBI lineage: Eukaryota > Metazoa > Chordata > Amphibia > Anura > Leptodactylidae > Engystomops > Engystomops pustulosus. Next base: position 2,009,320 of record NC_092419.1, read on the forward strand.
GTCCTGGGTAGTGATCAGAGTCTATTCTGCAGGCGGCAGTGCTCGCCCTCTGTATTACAGCTGCGCTGTGTGTCCTGGGTAGTGATCAGAGTCTATTCTGCAGGCGGCAGTGCTCGCCCTCTGTATTACAGATGCGCTGTGCGTCCAGGGTAGTGATCAGAGTCTATTCTGCAGACGGCAGTGGTTGCCCTCTGTATTACAGCTGCGCTGTGTGTCCTGGGTAGTGATCAGAGCCCCGGGGACGGGCGGCAGTGGTCGCCCTCTGTATTACAGCTGCGCTGTGTGTCCTGGGTGGTGATCAGAGTCTATTCTGCAGACGGCAGTGCTCGCCCTCTGTATTACAGCTGCGCCGTGTGTCCTGGGTAGTGATCAGAGCCCCGGGGACGGGCGGCAGTGGTCGCCCTCTGTATTACAGCTGCGCTGTGTGTCCTGGGTGGTGATCAGAGTCTATTCTGCAGACGGCAGTGCTCGCCCTCTGTATTACAGCTGCGCTGTGTGTCCTGGGTAGTGATCAGAGTCTATTCTGCAGGCAGCAGTGGTCGTCCTCTGTATTACAGCTGCGCCGTGTGTCCTGGGTAGTGATCAGAGCCCCGGGGGCAGGCGGCAGTGGTCGCCCTCTGTATTACAGCTGCGCCGTGTGTCCTGGGTAGTGATCAGAGTCTATTCTGCAGGCAGCAGTGGTCGCCCTCTGTATTACAGCTGCGCTGTGTGTCCTGGGTAGTGATCAGAGTCTATTCTGCAGACGGCAGTGGTCGTCCTCTGTATTACAGCTGCGCTGTGTGTCCTGGGTAGTGATCAGAGTCTATTCTGCAGGCAGCAGTGCTCGTCCTCTGTATTACAGCTGCGTTGTGTGTCCTGGGTAGTGATCAGAGCCCCGGGGACGGGCATTGCCATGGTGCCGCCTGGTAATTACTGTTTGCTTTCCTGGAATAATTACTGGGTCACCTCCGCGTCACTTCTCTATTGTGACTCCTGAGATACGAGGAAGTGTTTGTTGTGCTGCCGGCGAGGACACAAGATGTGTCACTGACTTGGGGGTCTCCATTGTAGTCACAGACACGCCCCCTCATTCTACAAGTAAAGGGGGCGTGTCTGTGACTTAAAGCCACCCACTTTAGGAGATATTGGACATTAGCCCCCATAGCAGAACGGAGGGTCTGTAAGACATAACAATATCGGTGGGACCCGCGGACCACCCAATGTGTTCTGAGGCCTCCTGACTATTGCACCTAAAGGCAGGTGTGTAATGAGGATTGTGCGGCAGGACTTGTAGTTCTTGGGAGAGAAGCCACAGACCTCCGAGAAACACTTGCACACTTGGCCGTGCAGCAGGATCACCCTACAAGGCTTTCTATCTGCCTCCATATCATCAGTAACTGCCCCTCTCCGGGCAGATGCTGCCCCCCCCCTTCCTGTCCAACCTCTACGGCCTCTGTGGCCACAAACCACATGTGCCACCATTTACTCCAGGGGGGGTCTTATCCGGGGGGGGGGGGGGAGCTTATCCGGGGGGGGGGGGTCTTATCCAGGGAGCGGATCTTATCACCAGCCTGGAGACCCTAAAGATCATTGTATACTTCTATATAGGAAAGACCCCTACAGCGCCCCCGCAGGAGAGGTGAGGCATTACACAGCGAGGCTTACAATCAATAAGTTGTACATTGATTTTCCCATGGGGGTCATCTGCTATCACCTGGTTTGTGTTTATCAGGTCACGGTCGATCCTGGGTCCTGTATCCAGACGAATGATAGGAGACACGGAAGGTGAGACACGTCCTGCACTCAGTGTCTAGGGAGGATTAGCTCCCCGATGGCAGGAGACACGGAGCATATAATCATCCACGTACTGTACAAGGCAAGGGCAGTGTGTCCTCACACTGCTGTGCTCTGTGCTCTCTGCAGCCAGTGTTATGTATTGTCCCTGGAGAGATGTGTAATCAGACCTCACACTGCTGTGCTCTGTGCTCTCTGCAGCCAGTGCTATGTATTGTCCCTGGAGAGATGTGTAATCAGACCTCACACTGCTGTGCTCTGTGCTCTCTGCAGCCAGTGTTATGTATTGTCCCTGGAGAGATGTGTAATCAGACCTCACACTGCTGTGCTCTGTGCTCTCTGCAGCCAGTGCTATGTATTGTCCCTGGAGAGATGTGTAATCAGACCTCACACTGCTGTGCTCTGTGCTCTCTGCAGCCAGTGTTATGTATTGTCCCTGGAGAGATGTGTAATCAGACCTCACACTGCTGTGCTCTGTGCTCTCTGCAGCCAGTGTTATGTATTGTCCCTGGAGAGATGTGTAATCAGACCTCACACTGCTGTGCTCTGTGCTCTCTGCAGCCAGTGTTATGTATTGTCCCTGGAGAGATGTGTAATCAGACCTCACACTGCTGTGCTCTGTGCTCTCTGCAGCCAGTGTTATGTATTGTCCCTGGAGAGATGTGTAATCAGACCTCACACTGCTGTGCTCTGTGCTCTCTGCAGCCAGTGTTATGTATTGTCCCTGGAGAGATGTGTAATCAGACCTCACACTGCTGTGCTCTGTGCTCTCTGCAGCCAGTGTTATGTATTGTCCCTGGAGAGATTTGTAGTCAGACCTCACACTTCTGTGCTCTGTGCTCTCTGCAGCCAGTGTTATGTATTGTCCCTGGAGAGATGTGTAATCAGACCTCACACTGCTGTGCTCTGTGCTCTCTGCAGCCAGTGTTATGTACTGTCCCTGGAGAGATGTGTAATCAGACCTCACACTGCTGTGCTCTGTGCTCTCTGCAGCCAGTGTTATGTACTGTCCCTGGAGAGATGTGTAATCAGACCTCACACTGCTGTGCTCTGTGCTCTCTGCAGCCAGTGTTATGTATTGTCCCTGGAGAGATGTGTAATCAGACCTCACACTGCTGTGCTCTGTGCTCTCTGCAGCCAGTGTTATGTATTGTCCCTGGAGAGATGTATAATCAGACCTCACACTGCTGTGCTCTGTGCTCTCTGCAGCCAGTGTTATGTATTGTCCCTGGAGAGATGTGTAATCAGACCTCACACTGCTGTGCTCTGTGCAGCCAGTGTTATGTATTGTCCCTGGAGAGATGTGTAATCAGACCTCACACTGCTGTGCTCTGTGCTCTCTGCAGCCAGTGTTATGTACTGTCCCTGGAGAGATGTGTAATCAGACCTCACACTGCTGTGCTCTGTGCTCTCTGCAGCCGGTGTTATGTACTGTCCCTGGAGAGATGTGTAATCAGCCCTCACACTGCTGTGCTCTGTGCTCTCTGCAGCCGGTGTTATGTATTGTCCCTGGAGAGATGTGTAATCAGCCCTCACACTGCTGTGCTCTGTGCTCTCTGCAGCCGGTGTTATGTATTGTCCCTGGAGAGATGTGTAATCAGACATTTGTGTATGTAGTTAGTAGCAGCAAAACTGTGAAATATGGGTTAATATTTTCGGATTGTGGCGGCATTGTATGCATTGAGCTGCTCCATAGCTCCTCCCATCTGCTCTGAGTAACGGCTGCAGCAGACTCCATATTGAATACTACAGTGTCCACTCACAGCAGATGGGAGTAGATCTGGAAGAGATCATTCCAGAGAGCACAGAAGTCAGCAGTGTGAGGACACGCCCCCAGTACGAGGACACGCCCCCAGTACGAGGACACGCCCCCAGTACGAGGACACGCCCCCAGTATGAGGACACGCCCCCAGTATGAGGACACGCCCCCAGTATGAGGACACGCCCCCAGTATGAGGACACGCCCCCAGTATGAGGACACGCCCCCAGTATGAGGACACACCCCCAGTGCACTTGGAAAAGCTAAAATCCTGCTGCTACTAACCACACACAGAGGTTACATAATTACACAGCCCTCCAGGGCGGATCCCTCTAGCACTAATGACCCCCTATTTCCAGAACACATGCAGCATATTGCTCCATTAGCCCCTCCCATACTGGTCTCTTTTTCCAAGTTAATTCTGCAGAGCGTTGCTCTATTATCTTTGCCGCTCCTAATTCTGCCCTGCTGGGAATCGCTGCAGTAAACTCCATGACGCCCATAACCCGAAATATGGCGCCAAAGTCCTTCCATAAATGTGACTCAGCACAAGGTGGAGAGACGGGCGCGGGGTTACTGTATCCTGGGGGGATGAAGAGAGGCACAAAGAGCAAGGGAAGAGGTGCAGGGGGTAGTTGGGGGGTGCGGGAGTAATTGGGGGGCAGGGGTAATGTGCAGGAGGTAATTGGGGGGCGCAGGGGTTATTTGGGGGGTGAAGGGTAAGGCGCAGGAGGTAATTGGGGGGGGTAAGGTGCGGGGGTAATTGGGGGGGGCGCGCAGGGGTAAGGCGCAGGAGGTAATTGGGGGGGAGGGGTAAGGTGCTGGGGTAATTGGGGGGGCGCAGGGGTAAGGCGCAGGAGGTAATTGGGGGGAGGGGTAAGGTGCGGGGGTAATTGGGGGGGCGCAGGGGTAAGGCGCAGGAGGTAATTGGGGGGCGCAGGGGTAAGGTGCTGGGGTAATTGGGGGGGCGCAGGGGTAAGGCGCAGGAGGTAATTGGGGGGGAGGGGTAAGGTGCGGGGGTAATTGGGGGGGCGCAGGGGTAAGGTGCAGGAGGTAATTGGGGGGCGCAGGGGTAAGGTGCAGGAGGTAATTGGGGGCGCAGGGGTAAGGCGCAGGAGGTAATTGGGGGGTGCAGAGGTAAGGTGCGGGGGTAATTGGGGGGGCGCAGGGGTAAGGTGCAGGAGGTAATTGGGGGGCGCAGGGGTAAGGTGCAGGAGGTAATTGGGGGCGCAGGGGTAAGGCGCAGGAGGTAATTGGGGGGTGCAGAGGTAAGGTGCTGGGGTAATTGGGGGCGGAGGGGTAATGTGCAGGAGGTAATTGGGGGGCGCAGGGTAAGGTGCAGGAGGTGACGGCACATTCAGGGCTTGGTATGTGACTCTCTGCCATTGTTCTTGACGTCTCGCTCTCCGCACCCACATTATACACAATGTGCAAACACGGAAATGTATATTTAGCCTTTATCTAGTTTACAAAGGCAGAAATCAAGTGCGGGGGAGGGGGAACGGCGGGGGAGGGGGAGCGGTGGAAAATCTGTGGTTCCTTATACTCCAGGGGTTTCCCATATCACTGGTCCTCCGGGGGGACAAGCGGCTGCTCACTGGAGGACCCTGTAATGTAATTCCTTATGTGCCCTGAGGGGGTGCTACAGGGAAGTGACACTTGTACTGCCGGTCCTGGTACATTTTATAGTGATGACCCGGATGCTTCTTTGTCACATTATTTTGAAGGTCCTTCTGGCGGGGATTTCAGACGAGCTCAGACCCAATACGGCACCAACATAGGGTGCAGAGAATTGGTAAAATACTTACCACAATTTGGGGGCAGGACTCTGCAACGCCCCGGCCAATGCACAGGGAGGCTGGTAGCTGTGAATAGCGCCCTCTCCAGGTCAGGAGCTGTTAGGGAGAGTCACGAACCCTCCAGGAAGGTTCCAGAGCCCGGTCATTACATAATAGCAGCTGTAGCCTCTGCCTGGACAGGCAATGGTTAAATGTGTGTAAGTTATTGACCAATGAGTTGGTTGGATTGTAAGCTGGAGTGTGATTGGAGAGGAGCCACCACCTGACCAGGGGGAGCACATGGTCTTGCCCCAGGTCTAGCCCAGACTTCAGGAGTCTGAGAGTGTACAGAGATAGGGTGCACCTTCAGTACTGACACAGAACCCAATCCCAGGACCTGTACTTCAATAAAGAACCGTGAGTTGATTTACACAACGTTGCCTCCGTCTGATCCCTGGATATGGCTGTCACCACCACGGGCTCCCCATCCATTACCCAGGGACTCATCCTACAGACACTCAGGGGTTTCCCCGGAGAGAACCAGTGCATCAGCCTCTCCCTCCATATTTCCTGCACACACCACCTGCTGGAGAGCTGCCAGGCTGTAGGACAGCCCTCCGGCCCCCATACCAAGCACCGTGACCTCAGCCCTCCGCTCCCCATACCGAGCACCGTGACATCAGCCCTCCGGCCCCCATACCAAGCACCGTGACCTCAGCCCTCCGCTCCCCATACCGAGCACCGTGACATCAGCCCTCAGGTCCCCATACCAAGCACCGTGACATCAGCCCTCCGGCCCCCATACCAAGCACCGTGACATCAGCCCTCCGGTCCCCATACCAAGCACCGTGACATCAGCCCTCCGCTCCCCATACCAAGCACCGTGACATCAGTCCTCCGGTCCCTATACCGAGCACCGTGACATCAGCCCTCCGGTCCCCATACCAAGCACCGTGACACCAGCCCTCCGGCCCCCATACCAAGCACCGTGACCTCAGCCCTCCGCTCCCCATACCGAGCACCGTGACATCAGCCCTCCGGCCCCCATACCAAGCACCGTGACCTCAGCCCTCCGCTCCCCATACCGAGCACCGTGACATCAGCCCTCAGGTCCCCATACCAAGCACCGTGACATCAGCCCTCCGGTCCCCATACCAAGCACCGTGACATCAGCCCTCCGGTCCCCATACCAAGCACCGTGACATCAGCCCTCCGGTCCCCATTCCGAGCACCGTGACATCAGCCCTCCGGTCCCCATACCGAGCACCGTGACATCAGCCCTCCGGTCCCCACACCATGCACCGTGACATCAGCCCTCCGGTCCCCACACCATGCACCGTGACATCAGCCCTCCGGTCCCCATACCGAGCACCGTGACATCAGCCCTCCGGTCCCCATACCAAGCACCGTGACATCAGCCCTCCGGTCCCCATACCAAGCACCAGGACCACAGCGTGCCATAGGCCGCAACTGCCAGCCACTCCGGTATCCCGGGCCCCGGCTTCCTCCAGGCCCCAAGAAAAGGCCCCGGTGGGGGATGTTGCAACTCAAAAATACCTGGTACTAATATTTTTTACTCCTGCCCTCTATTGTATCATAAGAGCTGGACTTAAAAAAATAGCGGATACAGTAGAGGGTTGGGCTAGAAAATAACGGGTACAATAAGGGGTTGAGCTAAAATAACGGGTACGATAGAGGGTTGGGCTAAAATAACGGGTACGATAGAGGGTTGTTAGTCGCCTCCTCAGCCGCACCTTCACAAATACCTGAGGAAAGTACAAGCTGTGCCGCAGCGGCCGGGGATGTGACACATGGCGGCTGTAAACGGGTAATTACTGATAAGAGGTGCGATTATACTGCCGGGGAGGCACCGAGCCCATGTGTCTGGTATTTTATTAACCTGTTAACATGACTTTCTTCTCGTTGTAGGTGAACCGGCAAAATATGACCCGAAATTCAATGGACCAATCAAAAATAGGTGCGTAAAAATCTCATAGAATGGCCTCGGACGTCACAGAAATGTCACATTTATTTATAGTTATTATGCTATAAAGGGAACCTGTCAGCAAATACAACCACGTAGACCTGGAGTGATGTGTCATCATTGCTCTATGTGTTGTTAGTAGCAGCAGGACTGTGACTTCTGGATTATTGGGGGGGGGGTTCCTCTGTTGTACTTGGTCTTTACAGCCCCTCCCCTCAGCTCTGAGTATTTGTTGTAACAGGTTTCTGATTGGATACTGTGACCCTCAGTAGGACACGCCCCCGGGCTACGCTCTCTACATTTTCATTATTAAAGCCGCTTATATTCTCCTTATTAACCAAAAAGCAATCAATCCCCTCGGGCTCCAGAGCTTGTGGGGGTCCGCACCGCCCATGGTCTCCTGTGTGACTCTTGTCTTGCTGACTGTCTCCATAGGAGCTGCACTGACATCATCTGCTGCATCCTCTTCATGGCCTTCATTCTGGGATACATCGCTGTTGGAATTCTGGGTAAGTGTAAAAATCATAAATATTTACATGTGGGGGTCAGCGTTATGTCCCACGTCCTGTGCGCTCATGTCATGTGAAAAGCGTGATGTCATCTAAGGTCCTTAATCCACTAACATTTGCAAAATCAACCCCATGTATATATCTGATCACATGAAATCACAGCAAACGTTAGTAGGTAATGGTCCTTAGATGACATCACCCTGGTCACATGACATGAAGTTGTGACTGGTGAGGAGGAGGCATGGGGCATGTGGAGGAGTCGCTGTTGGATCTGGCTGGATGCCAGGTAAGATAACAAAGTTGATTTTATGGGGAAACAATTTTTAGGTAAAAGAAGGGCGGCGCCTAGGTATTAGGTCTCTATGGGAACCTGTCACTGGCTCTATATGTGAAATATGTGGTGACAGGTTCCCTTTAATACCCTTGGGTGCTGTAGGAGGTTCACATTTACTATTCTGAGCCTTCTGTGCAGAGTCTGCAAGAAAAACCTGTAACAATTCCCCAAGTCTGACCTTGGGGGCGTTTACACCCATGACATAGTTTTCAGGAATTTGTCTTTAAAATGTTATAAAAAGGACGTGAGAAAACCTGTGATGGAGGATGTGCGGCTCGGGATCCACGGCCACCGGCGGGGCACCAGGAGCCGAAGCAGAGACCCGGGGCCCCGAGGGCTTGTCGTGTGTCCCGGGGGATGAGGGTCATAACATGGGGCCCCGAGGGCTTGTCGTGTGTCCCGGGGGATGAGGGTCATAACATGGGGCCCCGAGGGCTTGTCGTGTGTCCCGGGGGATGAGGGTCATAACATGGGGCCCCGAGGGCTTGTCGTGTGTCCCGGGGGATGAGGGTCATATCACGGGGCCCCGAGGGCTTGTCGTGTGTCCCGGGGGATGAGGGTCATAACATGGGGCCCCGAGGGCTTGTCGTGTGTCCCTGTGGGATGAGGGTCATAACATGGGGCCCCGAGGGCTTGTCGTTTGTCCCGGGGATGAGGGTCATAACATGGGGCCCCGAGGGCTTGTCGTGTGTGTCCCTGTGGGATGAGGGTCATAACATGGGGCCCCGAGGGCTTGTCGTGTGTCCCGGGGGATGAGGGTCATAACATGGGGCCCCGAGGGCTTGTCGTGTGTCCCGGGGGATGAGGGTCATAACATGGGGCCCCGAGGGCTTGTCGTGTGTCCCGGGGGATGAGGGTCATATCACGGGGCCCCGAGGGCTTGTCGTGTGTCCCGGGGGATGAGGGTCATAACATGGGGCCCCGAGGGCTTGTCGTGTGTCCCTGTGGGATGAGGGTCATAACATGGGGCCCCGAGGGCTTGTCGTTTGTCCCGGGGATGAGGGTCATAACATGGGGCCCCGAGGGCTTGTCGTGTGTGTCCCTGTGGGATGAGGGTCATAACATGGGGCCCCGAGGGCTTGTCGTGTGTCCCGGGGGATGAGGGTCATAACATGGGGCCCCGAGGGCTTGTCGTGTGTCCCGGGGGATGAGGGTCATATCACGGGGCCCCGAGGGCTTGTCGTGTGTCCCGGGGGATGAGGGTCATAACATGGGGCCCCGAGGGCTTGTCGTGTGTCCCTGTGGGATGAGGGTCATAACATGGGGCCCCGAGGGCTTGTCGTTTGTCCCGGGGATGAGGGTCATAACATGGGGCCCCGAGGGCTTGTCGTGTGTCCCGGGGGATGAGGGACATAACATGGGGCCCCAAGGACTTATCGTGTGTCCCGAGGGTCATAACATGGGGCCCCGAGGGCTTGTCGTGTGTCCCGGGGGATGAGGGTCATAACATGGGGCCCCGAGGGCTTGTCGTGTGTCCCGGGGGATGAGGGTCATAACATGGGGCCCCGAGGGCTTGTCATGTGTCCCAGGGGATGAGGGTCATAACATGGGGCCCCGAGGGCTTGTCGTGTGTCCCGGGGGATGAGGGTCATAACATGGGGCCCCGAGGGCTTGTCGTGTGTCCCGGGGGATGAGGGTCATAACATGGGGCCCCGAGGGCTTGTTGTGTGTCCCGGGGGATGAGGGTCATAACATGGGGCCCCGAGGGCTTGTTGTGTGTCCCGGGGATGAGGGTCATAACATGGGGCCCCGAGGGCTTGTCGTGTGTCCCGGGGGATGAGGGTCATAACATGGGGCCCCGAGGGCTTGTCGTGTGTCCCGGGGGATGAGGGTCATAACATGGGGCCCCGAGGGCTTGTCGTGTGTCCCGGGGGATGAGGGTCATAACATGGGGCCCCGAGGGCTTGTCGTGTGTCCCTGTGGGATGAGGGTCATAACATGGGGCCCCGAGGGCTTGTGGTTTGTCCCGGGGATGAGGGTCATAACATGGGGCCCCGAGGGCTTGTCGTGTGTCCCGGGGGATGAGGGACATAACATGGGGCCCCAAGGACTTATCGTGTGTCCCGAGGGTCATAACATGGGGCCCCGAGGGCTTGTCGTGTGTCCCGGGGGATGAGGGTCATAACATGGGGCCCCGAGGGCTTGTCGTGTGTCCCGGGGGATGAGGGTCATAACATGGGGCCCCGAGGGCTTGTCGTGTGTCCCGGGGGATGAGGGTCATAACATGGGGCCCCGAGGGCTTGTCGTGTGTCCCGGGGGATGAGGGTCATATCACGGGGCCCCGAGGGCTTATCGTGTGTCCCGGGGGATGAGGGTCATAACATGGGGCCCCGAGGGCTTGTCGTGTGTCCCGGGGGATGAGGGTCATAACATGGGGCCCCGAGGGCTTGTTGTGTGTCCCGGGGGATGAGGGTCATAACATGGGGCCCCGAGGGCTTGTCGTGTGTCCCTGTGGGATGAGGGTCATAACATGGGGCCCCGAGGGCTTGTCGTTTGTCCCGGGGATGAGGGTCATAACATGGGGCCCCGAGGGCTTGTCGTGTGTCCCGGGGGATGAGGGTCATAACATGGGGCCCCAAGGACTTATCGTGTGTCCCGAGGGTCATAACATGGGGCCCCGAGGGCTTGTCGTGTGTCCCGGGGGATGAGGGTCATAACATGGGGCCCCGAGGGCTTGTTGTGTGTCCCGGGGGATGAGGGTCATAACATGGGGCCCCGAGGGCTTGTTGTGTGTCCCAGGGGATGAGGGTCATAACATGGGGCCCCGAGGGCTTGTCGTGTGTCCCAGGGGATGAGGGTCATAACATGGGGCCCCGAGGGCTTGTCGTGTGTCCCGGGGGATGAGGGTCATAACATGGGGCCCCGAGGGCTTGTTGTGTGTCCCGGGGGATGAGGGTCATAACATGGGGCCCCGAGGGCTTGTTGTGTGTCCCAGGGGATGAGGGTCATAACATGGGGCCCCGAGGGCTTGTCGTGTGTCCCAGGGGATGAGGGTCATAACATGGGGCCCCGAGGGCTTGTCGTGTGTCCCGGGGGATGAGGGTCATAACATGGGGCCCCGAGGGCTTGTTGTGTGTCCCGGGGGATGAGGGTCATAACATGGGGCCCCGAGGGCTTGTTGTGTGTCCCGGGGATGAGGGTCATAACATGGGGCCCCGAGGGCTTGTTGTGTGTCCCGGGGGATGAGGGTCATAACATGGGGCCCCGAGGGCTTGTTGTGTGTCCCGGGGATGAGGGTCATAACATGGGGCCCCGAGGGCTTGTCGTGTGTCCCGGGGGATGAGGGTCATAACATGGGGCCCCGAGGGCTTGTCGTGTGTCCCGGGGGATGAGGGTCATAACATGGGGCCCCGAGGGCTTGTCGTGTGTCCCGGGGGATGAGGGTCATAACATGGGGCCCCGAGGGCTTGTCGTGTGTCCCTGTGGGATGAGGGTCATAACATGGGGCCCCGAGGGCTTGTGGTTTGTCCCGGGGATGAGGGTCATAACATGGGGCCCCGAGGGCTTGTCGTGTGTCCCGGGGGATGAGGGACATAACATGGGGCCCCAAGGACTTATCGTGTGTCCCGAGGGTCATAACATGGGGCCCCGAGGGCTTGTCGTGTGTCCCGGGGGATGAGGGTCATAACATGGGGCCCCGAGGGCTTGTCGTGTGTCCCGGGGGATGAGGGTCATAACATGGGGCCCCGAGGGCTTGTCGTGTGTCCCGGGGGATGAGGGTCATAACATGGGGCCCCGAGGGCTTGTCGTGTGTCCCGGGGGATGAGGGTCATAACATGGGGCCCCGAGGGCTTGTCGTGTGTCCCGGGGGATGAGGGTCATATCACGGGGCCCCGAGGGCTTATCGTGTGTCCCGGGGGATGAGGGTCATAACATGGGGCCCCGAGGGCTTGTCGTGTGTCCCGGGGGATGAGGGTCATAACATGGGGCCCCGAGGGCTTGTTGTGTGTCCCGGGGGATGAGGGTCATAACATGGGGCCCCGAGGGCTTGTCGTGTGTCCCTGTGGGATGAGGGTCATAACATGGGGCCCCGAGGGCTTGTCGTTTGTCCCGGGGATGAGGGTCATAACATGGGGCCCCGAGGGCTTGTCGTGTGTCCCGGGGGATGAGGGTCATAACATGGGGCCCCAAGGACTTATCGTGTGTCCCGAGGGTCATAACATGGGGCCCCGAGGGCTTGTCGTGTGTCCCGGGGGATGAGGGTCATAACATGGGGCCCCGAGGGCTTGTTGTGTGTCCCGGGGGATGAGGGTCATAACATGGGGCCCCGAGGGCTTGTTGTGTGTCCCAGGGGATGAGGGTCATAACATGGGGCCCCGAGGGCTTGTCGTGTGTCCCAGGGGATGAGGGTCATAACATGGGGCCCCGAGGGCTTGTCGTGTGTCCCGGGGGATGAGGGTCATAACATGGGGCCCCGAGGGCTTGTTGTGTGTCCCGGGGGATGAGGGTCATAACATGGGGCCCCGAGGGCTTGTTGTGTGTCCCAGGGGATGAGGGTCATAACATGGGGCCCCGAGGGCTTGTTGTGTGTCCCGGGGATGAGGGTCATAACATGGGGAGTATGAGCTTCTACTTACACCTGAGGACATCGTCCACGGCTCTGCACGTCCCAGGTACGAGCGGGTGCGCGGCAGCCCCCAGGTACGAGCGGGTGCGCGGCAGCCCCCAGGTACGAGCGGGTGCGCGGCAGCCCCCAGGTACGAGCGGGTGCGCGGCAGCCCCCAGGTATTAGCGGGTGCACGGCTCCCAGGTACTAGCGGCTGCACTGCCCCTAGTATTATTGCACAGAGAAGGTCATTACGGGATCAGTGATATCAGCGCCGATCCCTGGAAACTGACTGCAGCCAATTACAAAGCTGAGAGAAAAATGGTCGCCGCAGCCGCGTTATCAGCGGGAGATAAGATTATCTGCAGGAGCCGAGATATCGCCTAATGTCCTCGCACTTCTGTACAGAGGAGTCACAGGGAGCCGTGACAGGCCCGGGCGCAGGTGATCACCAGCCAACAGGAGAGCCGCAAAAAGTACTTTATGTACTATACGTGTCTCCCCATATAGATGGCGCCCTTGTGCACCGGACGTGTCTCCCCGTGTAGATGGCGCCCTTGTGCACTGGACGTGTCTCCCCGTGTAGATGGCGCCCTTGTGCACCGGACGTGTCTCCCCATATAGATGGCGCCCTTGTGCACTGGACGTGTCTCCCCATATAGATGGCGCCCTTGTGCACCGGACGTGTCTCCCCATATAGATGGCGCCCTTGTGCACCGGACGTGTCTCCCCATATAGATGGCGCCCTTATGTACCATACGTGTCTCCCCATATAGATGGTGCCCTTGTGCACCGGACGTGTCTCCCCATATAGATGGCGCCCTTGTGTACCGGACGTGTCTCCCCATACAGATGGCGCCCTTGTGCACAGGACGTGTCTCCCCATATAGATGGCGCCCTTGTGCACCGGACGTGTCTCCCCATATAGATGGCGCCCTTGTGCACTGGACGTGTCTCCCCATATAGATGGCGCCCTTGTGCACCGGACGTGTCTCCCCATATAGATGGCGCCCTTGTGCACCGGACGTGTCTCCCCATATAGATGGCGCCCTTATGTACCATACGTGTCTCCCCATATAGATGGCGCCCTTGTGCACCGGACGTGTCTCCCCATATAGATGGCGCCCTTGTGCACCGGACGTGTCTCCCCATAGAGATGGCGCCCTTGTGCACCGGACGTGTCTCCCCATAGAGATGGCGCCCTTGTGCACCGGACGTGTCTCCCCATATAGATGGCGCCCTTGTGCACCGGACGTGTCTCCCCATAAAGATGACGCCCTTATATACCAGACGTGTCTCCCCATATAGATGGCGCCCTTGTGCACCGGACGTGTCTCCCCATATAGATGGCGCCCTTGTGCACCGGACGTGTCTCCCCATATAGATAGCGCCCTTGTGCACCGGACGTGTCTCCCCGTATAGATGGCGCCCTTGTGCACCGGACGTGTCTCCCCATATAGATGGCGCCCTTGTGCACCGGACGTGTCTCCCCATATAGATGGCGCCCTTGTGCACCGGACGTGTCTCCCCATATAGATGGCGCCCTTATGCACCGGACGTGTCTCCCCATATAGATGGCGCCCTTGTGCACCGGACGTGTCTCCCCATATAGATGGCGCCCTTATGCACCGGACGTGTCTCCCCATATAAATGGCGCCCCCCTTTGTTCCACTCCTGGTGCCTCTGTTTTAGTGATGGGTCATTCGTGCATGAAGCGTCACAAAGAGCCGGCTCCCATCAATGACCCCATGCTCACTAAACCCCACCCCTAACTGGCTTACCACGCCCCCTTTAACCCGATAAAATCAGGTTAAAAGTGTAGTGGTGTGGGGTGACTGACTGTCCTCCGGCTCCCTATTATATTTTTAACAGGGAGCGTTCAGGAGCCAGAAGAGCCGGCTCTACTTGGGGAGCTGAGCCTAATGAGCCGGATCACTAAGAAGAGCCGGAATTCCCATCACTACTCTGTTTAGCTTCTCTGTGAGTCACAGACACGCCCCCTGCACTGGAGGACGATGGGGGGGGGGGGGGCACATTTTGTCTTCGAGGTGGAGGGTAATTTTGAAGCCTCCTGCAGCCTCATTGAATATAAAAATAGACAGGGAAAAGCTAAACAAGATGGCGGCCGTGGGGGTTACCAAAGACATTCCAAAATCTGCTATAGTACCACGGCAGGCCGGGCCACGCATTGTCCAGCGAGGAGGGCGCTGTATCTCTGCGGTCCTATAACCTCTCAGGACCTGGGACTTACCTGCAGAGCTTTGAGGGTCCTTACAGAGGATCTGGGTGGATCTGCAACACCCCTGCCAATGCACAGGGTTAGGGTGGTGTTGTCAGGAGGAGCCTGGTGGGACGGATCACTAGGAGGTCATTCGCCCTGAAGGCAGCCTTAAGTCTCTGCCTGGGAGGCAAGGGTTAATCTCAATGGCCAATTGTATGCGGTGTTACTGAGATGGTAGGAGGCAGCTGGTTGGACAAGGGAGGTTATGAAGTCGCTAGGCCACAATCTAGGACCCCGGCTTCCCCCAGCCCCCGGAGAGCGGTCAGGCCCCGCTGGGGGAGGTCCTAAATGTCCGGATGAGGATCTGTAACAATATGGACACGTCTGTATTTCTAATTGTCCAGTATCCCTTTAAGAGGAGGGTCGTATAATTTGTCTTTCTAAGCGTAGCCGCCTCCTCATGGTCTGTTTATGCAGATTTCTTAACCTTGATCTCCAGAATGGCCCGGGGTCTCCTGAGCCCCTGCACAGCCCGGCCGCGCGCTCGTAGGTTCTCACCTCTACATTTACTGCTGCCGTGTGACATGAGGACATAGAAGACAAGGAGGGGGGACACAAGAGCTTACAGTCTATGAGGATGAGGGGGTGACACAAGAGCTTACAGTCTATGAGGATGAGGGGGTGACACAAGAGCTTACAGTCTATGAGGATGAGGGGGGACACAAGAGCTTACAGTCTATGAGGATGAGGGGGGACACAAGAGCTTACAGTCTATGAGGATGAGGGAGACACAAGAGCTTACAGTCTATGAGGATGAGGGGAGGACACAAGAGCTTACAGTCTATGAGGATGAGGGGGGGACACAAGAGCTTACAGTCTATGAGGATGAGGGGGGGACACAAGAGCTTACAGTCTATGAGGATGAGGGGGGACACAAGAGCTTACAGTCTATGAGGATGAGGGGGGACACAAGAGCTTACAGTCTATGAGTATGAGGGGGGACACAAGAGCTTACAGTCTATGAGGATGAGGGGGTGACACAAGAGCTTACAGTCTATGAGGATGAGGGGGGACACAAGAGCTTACAGTCTATGAGGATGAGGGGGGACACAAGAGCTTACAGTCTATGAGGATGAGGGGGGACACAAGAGCTTACAGTCTATGAGGATGAGGGGAGGACACAAGAGCTTACACTCTATGAGGATGAGGGGGACACAAGAGCTTACAGTCTATGAGGATGAGGGGGGACACAAGAGCTTACAGTCTATGAGGATGAGGGTGACACAAGAGCTTACAGTCTATGAGGATGAGGGGGTGACACAAGAGCTTACAGTCTATGAGGATGAGGGGGGGGGACACAAGAGCTTACAGTCTATGAGGATGAGGGGAGGACACAAGAGCTTACAGTCTATGAGGATGAGGGGTGACACAAGAGCTAACAGTCTATGAGGATGAGGGGAGGACACAAGAGCTTACAGTCTATGAGGATGAGGGGGTGACACAAGAGCTTACAGTCTATGAGGATGAGGGGGGGGACACAAGAGCTTACAGTCTATGAGGATGAGGGGAGGACACAAGAGCTTACAGTCTATGAGGATGAGGGGTGACACAAGAGCTAACAGTCTATGACGATGAGGGGGGACACAAGAGCTTACAGTCTATGAGGATGAGGGGAGGACACAAGAGCTTACAGTCTATGAGGATGAGGGTGTGACACAAGAGCTTACAGTCTATGAGGATGAGGGGGGTGACACAAGAGCTTACAGTCTATGAGGATGAGGGGGGGGACACAAGAGCTTACAGTCTATGAGGATGAGGGAGTGACACAAGAGCTTACAGTCTATGAGGATGAGGGGGACACAAGAGCTTACAGTCTATGAGGATGAGGGGGGTGACACAAGAGCTTACAGTCTATGAGGATGAGGGGGGGGACACAAGAGCTTACAGTCTATGAGGATGAGGGAGTGACACAAGAGCTTACAGTCTATGAGGATGAGGGGGACACAAGAGCTTACAGTCTATGAGGATGAGGGGGGGGACACAAGAGCTTACAGTCTATGAGGATGAGGGGGGTGACACAAGAGCTTACAGTCTATGAGGATGAGGAGACACAAGAGCTTACAGTCTGTGAGGATGAGGGGGTGACTCAAGAGCTTACAGTCTATGAGGATGAGGGGTGACACAAGAGCTTACAGTCTATGAGGATGAGGGGGACACAAGAGCTTACAGTCTGTGAGGATGAGGGGGTGACTCAAGAGCTTACAGTCTATGAGGATGAGGGGGGACACAAGAGCTTACAGTCTATGAGGATGAGGGGTGACACAAGAGCTTACAGTCTATGAGGATGAGGGGAGACACAAGAGCTTACAGTCTATGAGGATGAGGGGAGACACAAGAGCTTACAGTCTATGAGGATGAGGGGGTGACACAAGAGCTTACAGTCTATGAGGATGAGGGGTGACACAGGAGCTTACAGTCTATGAGGATGAGGGGTGACACAAGAGCTTACAGTCTATGAGGATGAGGGGGGACACAAGAGCTTACAGTCTATGAGGATGAGGGGAAGACACAAGAGCTTACAGTCTATGAGGATGAGGGGGGCACAAGAGCTTACAGTCTATGAGGATGAGGGGAGACACAAGAGCTTACAGTCTATGAGGATGAGGAGGGACACAAGAGCTTACAGTCTATGAGGATGAGGGGGTGACACAAGAGCTTACAGTCTATGAGGATGAGGGGGTGACACAAGAGCTTACAGTCTATGAGGATGAGGGGGGACACAAGAGCTTACAGTCTATGAGGATGAGGGGGTGACACAAGAGCTTACAGTCTATGAGGATGAGGAGGACACAAGAGCTTACAGTCTATGAGGATGAGGGGGAGACACAAGAGCTTACAGTCTATGAGGATGAGGGGGGGACACAAGAGCTTACAGTCTATGAGGATGAGGGGGGACACAAGAGCTTACAGTCTATGAGGATGAGGGGGTGACACAAGAGCTTACAGTCTATGAGGATGAGGGGGTGACACAAGAGCTTACAGTCTATGAGGATGAGGGGGTGACACAAGAGCTTACAGTCTATGAGGATGAGGGGGTGACACAAGAGCTTACAGTCTATGAGGATGAGGGGAGACACAAGAGCTTACAGTCTATGAGGATGAGGGGGACACAAGAGCTTACAGTCTATGAGGATGAGGGGGTGACACAAGAGCTTACAGTCTATGAGGATGAGGGGGGTGACACAAGAGCTTACAGTCTATGAGGATGAGGGGGTGACACAAGAGCTTACAGTCTATGAGGATGAGGGGGGTGACACAAGAGCTTACAGTCTATGAGGATGAGGAGGTGACACAAGAGCTTACAGTCTATGAGGATGAGGGGGGACACAAGAGCTTACAGTCTATGAGGATGAGGGGGGACACAAAAGCTTACAGTCTATGAGGATGAGGGGGTGACACAAGAGCTTACAGTCTATGAGGATGAGGGGGAGGACACAAGAGCTTACAGTCTATGAGGATGAGGGGAGGACACAAGAGCTTACAGTCTATGAGGAAGAGGGGAGGACACAAGAGCTTACAGTCTATGAGGATGAGGGGGTGACACAAGAGCTTACAGTCTATGAGGATGAGGGGGTGACACAAGAGCTTACAGTCTATGAGGATGAGGGGGTGACACAAGAGCTTACAGTCTATGAGGATGAGGAGGTGACACAAGAGCTTACAGTCTGAGGATGAGGGGGTGACACAGGAGCTTACAGTCTATGAGGATGAGGGGTGACACAAGAGCTTACAGTCTATGAGGATGAGGGGGTGACACAAGAGCTTACATTCTATGAGGATGAGGTGAGGACACAAGAGCTTACAGTCTATGAGGATGAGGGGGTGACACAAGAGCTTACAGTCTATGAGGATGAGGGGGGGGGGACACAAGAGCTTACAGTCTATGAGGATGAGGGGGGGGGACACAAGAGCTTACAGTCTATGAGGATGAGGGGGGGGGACACAAGAGCTTACAGTCTATGAGGATGAGGGAGTGACACAAGAGCTTACAGTCTATGAGGATGAGGGGTGACACAAGAGCTTACAGTCTATGAGGATGAGGGGTGACACAAGAGCTTACAGTCTATGAGGATGAGGAGGTGACACAAGAGCTTACAGTCTATGAGGATGAGGGGGGGGGGACACAAGAGCTTACAGTCTATGAGGATGAGGGGGGGGACACAAGAGCTTACAGTCTATGAGGATGAGGGGTGACACAAGAGCTTACAGTCTATGAGGATGAGGGAGTGACACAAGAGCTTACAGTCTATGAGGATGAGGGGGAGATACAAGAGCTTACAGTCTATGAGGATGAGGGAGGACACAAGAGCTTACAGTCTATGAGGATGAGGGGGAGATACAAGAGCTTACAGTCTATGAGGATGAGGGGTGACACAAGAGCTTACAGTTTATGAGGATGAGGGGGAGACACAAGAGCTTACAGTCTATGAGGATGAGAGGGGACACAAGAGCTTACAGTCTATGAGGATGAGGGGGTGACACAAGAGCTTACAGTCTATGAGGATGAGGGGGAGACACAAGAGCTTACAGTCTATGAGGATGAGGGGAGGACACAAGAGCTTACAGTCTATGAGGATGAGGGGGTGACACAAGAGGTTACAGTCTATGAGGATGAGGGGGGACACAAGAGCTTACAGTCTATGAGGATGAGGGGGGACACAAGAGCTTACAGTCTATGAGGATGAGGGGGTGACACAAGAGCTTACAGTCTATGAGGATGAGGGGGTGACACAAGAGCTTACAGTCTATGAGGATGAGGGGAGGACACAAGAGCTTACAGTCTATGAGGATGAGGAGGACACAAGAGCTTACAGTCTATGAGGATGAGGGGGGACACAAGAGCTTACAGCCTATGAGGATGAGGGGAGACACAAGAGCTTACAGTCTATGAGGATGAGGGGAGACACAAGAGCTTACAGTCTATGAGGATGAGGGGAGGACACAAGAGCTTACAGTCTATGAGGATGAGGGGGTGACACAAGAGCTTACAGTCTATGAGGATGAGGGGTGACACAAGAGCTTACAGTCTATGAGGATGAGGGGTGACACAAGAGCTTACAGTCTATGAGGATGAGGGGTGACACAAGAGCTTACAGTCTATGAGGATGAGGAGGTGACACAAGAGCTTACAGTCTATGAGGATGAGGGGGTGACACAAGAGCTTACAGTCTATGAGGATGAGGGGGGACACAAGAGCTTACAGTCTATGAGGATGAGGGGGTGACACAAGAGCTTACAGTCTATGAGGATGAGGGGAGGACACAAGAGCTTACAGTCTATGAGGATGAGGGGGTGACACAAGAGCTTACAGTCTATGAGGATGAGGGGGTGACACAAGAGCTTACAGTCTATGAGGATGAGGGGGTGACACAAGAGCTTACAGTCTATGAGGATGAGGGGGAGATACAAGAGCTTACAGTCTATGAGGATGAGGGGTGACACAAGAGCTTACAGTTTATGAGGATGAGGGGGAGACACAAGAGCTTACAGTCTATGAGGATGAGAGGGGACACAAGAGCTTACAGTCTATGAGGATGAGGGGAGGACACAAGAGCTTACAGTCTATGAGGATGAGAGGAGGACACAAGAGCTTACAGTCTATGAGGATGAGGGGGGGGGGGACACAAGAGCTTACAGTCTATGAGGATGAGGGGGGGACACAAGAGCTTACAGTCTATGAGGATGAGGGGTGACACAAGAGCTTACAGTCTATGAGGATGAGGGAGGACACAAGAGCTTACAGTCTATGAGGATGAGGGGTGACACAAGAGCTTACAGTCTATGAGGATGAGGGGTGACACAAGAGCTTACAGTCTATGAGGATGAGGGGTGACACAAGAGCTTACAGTCTATGAGGATGAGGGGTGACACAAGAGCTTACAGTCTATGAGGATGAGGGGTGACACAAGAGCTTACAGTCTATGAGGATGAGGGGTGACACAAGAGCTTACAGTCTATGAGGATGAGGGGTGACACAAGAGCTTACAGTCTATGAGGATGAGGAGGTGACACAAGAGCTTACAGTCTATGAGGATGAGGGGGTGACACAAGAGCTTACAGTCTATGAGGATGAGGGGGGACACAAGAGCTTACAGTCTATGAGGATGAGGGGAGGACACAAGAGCTTACAGTCTATGAGGATGAGAGGAGGACACAAGAGCTTACAGTCTATGAGGATGAGGGGGGGGGGGACACAAGAGCTTACAGTCTATGAGGATGAGGGGGGGACACAAGAGCTTACAGTCTATGAGGATGAGGGGTGACACAAGAGCTTACAGTCTATGAGGATGAGGGAGGACACAAGAGCTTACAGTCTATGAGGATGAGGGGTGACACAAGAGCTTACAGTCTATGAGGATGAGGGGTGACACAAGAGCTTACAGTCTATGAGGATGAGGGAGGACACAAGAGCTTACAGTCTATGAGGATGAGGGGGTGACACAAGAGCTTACAGTCTATGAGGATGAGGGGGTGACACAAGAGCTTACATTCTATGAGGATGAGGTGAGGACACAAGAGCTTACAGTCTATGAGGATGAGGGGGGGGAAACAAGAGCTTACAGTCTATGAGGATGAGAGGGGGACACAAGAACTTACAGTCTATGAGGATGAGGGGAGGACACAAGAGCTTACAGTCTATGAGGATGAGGGAGACACAAGAGCTTACAGTCTATGAGGATGAGGGGGTGACACAAGAGCTTACAGTCTATGAGGATGAGGGGGTGACACAAGAGCTTACAGTCTATGAGGATGAGGGGAGGACACAAGAGCTTACAGTCTATGAGGATGAGAGGAGGACACAAGAGCTTACAGTCTATGAGGATGAGGGGGGGGGACATGAGGTATAAGAGTTTGTATTATTATTCTTTATAAGGTAACAGAATACAATAATATAATAAATGAAGATGTTTCTTGCACCATCCATCAGCTGCATCTTATATCCTGGGTCCGGGGTGAATGTGACTGCGGAGGAGCCGGACATTTCATGCCGTTAGTGATAGATCTGCCTTGGTGGAATGCTAACCTCACCCACCTCCAGCTATGGCACAACCCGCCACTTTTCGTCGCCATATTCTCATAAACCCGTAACATCTTACGTAAAACATTAAAGACCGAGGTTCATGTTCGCTGCTGGAAAAACCGGTCACAGCATTTATTAACCAAAACACAGAAATTATCAAAACAGCAGGCACTTGTAAGTTACCTCTCCATCCGAAGGGAAAAACCGCTCAGGACTGCAGGATGGCAAGTCGGCCAGACGAGCAAGGTACCAAGCTCCCATCTCCATTTTTCCACCAACTGTGACTTCAGAACTATAAAAACACAGAATATCCAAAACAATAAATTAGGAGGGAGGGGGGGGGGCTGCTTCCTGTGTGCCGCAGCCCAGAGAGAGGGAGGAGACGACTCGCTCCTCCTTATATGCATGAAAAAAGGGGAGGAGGAAATTGCTCCTCAGCACGCCGCCTCCTCCTAAAGTGCAACATGTCCTTTTAACCCCTTCCGCCTAACATCATCCACCAGTCCAGGTGCACCCTCCGTATCCCATCGGGGGTACACCGCAAGAGATGGGTTTCAAGAGCACGTGTGAAGCTTTTGGAGGGTGGGTGTTAGTCTTATAGTCCACTGAAGATCATTCCAGAGAATTGGTGCAGCTCTGGAGAAGTCCTGGAGACTGCATGAGAGGTTCGCACTAAGGTAGAGAGAAATCTAACATCACTGGCAGATGGAAGAGCACGGGGAGGGGGCAATAGGGAGAAGAGAGATAGGGAGGTGCAGCATTGTGCAGAGCTGTGTGGATGAGGGTTATTATAGTAAAGTGAGTATGGAAGGAGACAGGCAGCCAGTGCAGTGACCGGGACAGACTGGAGGCGTCCGTGTAGCGTTTGGTCTGATAGACAAGCCTGGCCTCTGCA
Source organism: Engystomops pustulosus (assembly GCF_040894005.1). Lineage (NCBI taxonomy): Eukaryota > Metazoa > Chordata > Amphibia > Anura > Leptodactylidae > Engystomops > Engystomops pustulosus. The sequence continues at coordinate 2,032,200 of NC_092419.1, forward strand.
TGGAGAACAGATTATAGAGGAGAGAGATTAGTGAGTGGAAGATGATTAGTCGGGAGTTACAGGAGTCTAGACAAGAGGGGATCAGAGCGGCCATTACCGGTGCAGTGCAGAGCCAGCACCGTGCCGCCCTCCTGGCGCTTGTTACTTGGGCGCACGGCGGGCACAGAAGGGCAGGAGCCATTATTGCCCCATAATATGTAACAGTTCTTAGTAAGCTATAAAATCTTTCTGTTTATGTGATGACCTTGTGAGGGCTTATTTTTTGCAGGATTTTTGCCATTTTACGCTATTGATCAAAATTTATGAACTAATTTTTTGGGGAGAAAGATTAGGAAATATATGAATTCTGTAATAGATTTTTGACTTTTTTCTTTTGCTGTTTACCATATAAAGCCTGATATATACTGTATATACCGTATATACGGTACGTGTTCCCATCAGTCCTTGGGTCACTGATTATGGCGATTTCTATCTTTTTTCTTACGTGTTATAAATTTTGCTAAATAAAACCTCAAGTGGGAAAATTCTATCGTTTTTGCATCGTCGTCTCCCAGAAGGTATAATGGGGCTTATTTCACGCAGGACACGCTGTACTTTACACCACTAGTATTTTGGAGTAGATACTTTTTTTTTCCATTATATGTAATGAGGCCATTGGGGCATTTTATTGTTTTTTTATTGATTAATTTTTATTTTAAAAAACTTCTTTTTTTTTGTTTTTCTTTTAACTGTCAAATAATGGGACATGAACAAGGAATCATCAGATTGATATAATACTGCAGGATATTATCACTGTCAGCCTTTGCAGATGCATAGACTGTCCCAGAGACTGCATGATCCTGCCCGTGTGACAGGATGTTACTGTCTCTCACTAATGAGACCCCAGGATGGTGATGGCAACAATCGGCACCCCACGAAATGAGCATGGAGGGGAGGGGGACGATCCTGGGGGAGGAAGGAATTTAAATGCTGCGGTTAATCACCCGTGATCGGTAATATCCGTGGCTGAGCGGGAAGGTGCCGATTATGAAGGGGGGGCACCTGAAGGAATTAAAAATTCAGCGGATAAGCGGGAAGGAAGATTGCAGGAAGGGTTACAGGAGGGGTTAATGAAGCCCCGTAGCACAGAATCTGCTCCCTGCACTCCGCGTGTATTTTCCCGTGTAATTGGCGGAGCAGCGATCACGTGCGGCATTGAACCACAAGAAATCCCGGTATTAAACCGTTTTTACTTCTTGAAAACCAGAAAAGTATCAGAATTTGGATTTATGGCTCCTCCGATTTCCCGTTATTAACCGTTTTTTCATCTACCCTTGTTTTCCAGCCTGGGTGTATGGAGACCCCCGCCAGGTGATCTATCCCCGAAATTCTACAGGAATGTATTGTGGTGTCGGGGAGAACAAGTGAGTATCAGCCCCGGTAACTCTTCACACTCCAGGACCCTATGACAGTCCTCCGGGACCCTATGACAGTCCTCCGGGACCCTATGACAGTCCTCCGGGACCCTATGACAGTCCTCCCGGACCCTATGACAGTCCTCCCGGACCCTATGACAGTCCTCCGGGACCCTATGACAGTCCTCCGGGACCCTATGACAGTCCTCCGGGACCCTATGACAGTCCTCCGGGACCCTATGACAGTCCTCCGGGACCCTATGACAGTCCTCCGGGACCCTATTGCAGCCCCCCGGGACCCTATTGCAGCCCCCCGGGACCCTATTGCAGCCCCCCGGGACCCTATGACAGCCCTCCGGGACCCTATGACAGCCCTCCGGGACCCTATGACAGCCCTCCGGGACCCTATGACAGCCCTCCGGGACCCTATGACAGCCCTCCGGGACCTTATGACAGCCCTCCGGGACCCTATGACAGCCCTCCGGGACCCTATGACAGTCCTCCAGTCTATACAGACCTGAGGTCTGCGATGAAGTCTACTCTGTTCTTGGACCCTGAACTTCCCCCCAGAACGTACCCCTGGAATGTGTAACTCCCCACACTGGGGGCACGCGGGGTAACAGGCAGGGTAACTCCCCACACTGGGGGCACATGGGGTAACAGGCAGGGTAACTCCCCACACTGGGGGCACGCGGGGTAACAGGCAGGGTAACTCCCCACACTGGGGGCACGCGGGGTAACAGGCAGGGTAACTCCCCACACTGAGGGCACGCGGGGTAACAGGCAGGGTAACTCCCCACACTGAGGGCACGCGGGGTAACAGGCAGGGTAACTACCCGGGTCCTGTGCTTATAAACTTTTGGCCTCTGGAATTCTCTCAGTAACCGACCAATGGGACGGGCCGCATTGCACCAGGTGACTACAAAGGATACATTTGATAATAAATACAGGTTAACCATTTGGTAGCAGAATATAATACATACAATACATGTACAGGGGCCCCCAGGGGCCTGAGGTCACCAGAGGACAGCTGAGCCCTTAAAGGGGCACTACAGACCTTCCTGGGGGTCATTACATAATAATTGGGCCCCTTTTGGTATCTGGGCCCAGTGTGACTCCATTATCCATAATACCCCTCCATATGCCCTAGATGCCCCAGCTCTGTTCCCCCTGACATTGGGCCTGCTGTATGGAGGCGCTGGGACCCCCGGTCCTCACCTTGTATTCTGTCCGCAGGGACAAGCCCTACGTGGTGTACTACGACCTGCTGAAGTGCATCACCGGGACCAGCATCCTGGCGGCCGCAATGAATGGGCTCCAATGCCCCACCACCCAGGTAGGTCCCTGTCCCCCCATCGTGTCCCTGCAGCGCCCCCTGTCTGCCCCTCATGTCTCTGTCTGTTACAGGTCTGTGTAGCAGAATGTCCACAAGATTTCGCAAGCATTTACCTCAAATCCCTCCAAAAAAGTGTCATTCAGCCATATTGTCAGCCCGGCTTCAATCTGACCTCGACGACCATGGTGAGTCTGAGGCCGAGTGTTGTAAGCCTCAGATGCCGTGGTAAACCGCAGCATCTAAGGGGTTACATCTGTGTGTGATCACAGAGCAGCTCGAGGCTTCATCTCTATGCAGAATACAGGTGGGTGGCGGCTCTTGTCTTGGGTCTACAGAGGACCTGTCACAATAGCCAAGGGGGCGGTAACCTTTTATTTTCATATGGACTGCATTCCCAGGCGGTTTGGGTGGTAGCCTGGGGCCCAAGCCTTCTAGGGGGCCCATGGCCACCCAAACCATCCACCAAATGTTATACGGAGAAGGACCTTCACCCATGAAATCCTCGTACATCTGATCCTGCTCTCAATACACATGTACACAAGAGCCATGTCAGGACCTCTGAAGGTCCTCCAAAGGTCCTGAAACCAGATTGAAGGGACACGTCCTCCCTTCCCCGAGAAGCTTCTAGTATCAGACGTAGGAAGTGATTTCAGGCTTGTAGGGGCCGTAGTAACTCGTGGATGTGAGTCTCAGCTTTTTGTGTAATTCAATGATTTCTGTCTCAGGCGGTGAGTGAAATCGCAGCCAAGGAGCTTTGTCCTACATTCCTGGTCCCCAGTCAGCCATGTGAGTAATGAGAGAATCTTCCTCTGGGAGATGTGCTTTTATCATGTGCCGGGGGCTCCGTTACATCAGCTGAGGGTGAGACAGTGTAACAGCCGGTGAAGCTACAACACAAGGGGTTCTGTGCGCCTCATGCTTAAGCACAAGCCCTTCTGGATCATTAGCATAATTATAACAGCTGATATTAGAAGGCAGGAGACCACGGATAACAGATATAAGAAGATCCCACTGTCCCGGTGCCCGGATCTATGAGTGATGAGTAATGTCCCTGGTTTATCAGGATGGATTCTGGGGGGAGAAATATAACAATCTGCAGCCACCACTAGGGGGCAGTAAGGAGCTCACCGCATACACTGACAGCTAGACAACATATTACCACTACCACCCCCGGACACAGCTGGTACCCGATGACATCACATGCTGCCCGATGATGTCATTAGTGAGCGGAGGTGTGGACTGTCTTCTTGTCCGTATTTCTCACCTTGTTTCCTGTCTCAGTCTTTAACAGGTGTTTTCCCGCTGCGAATATTTCCATCCCATCAGATTTTTCTATTATTTATCAAGGACGGAACGTGACGGGAAACGACACAAAGGATGTTTTAGGAAACGCGACCAGGTAATGACCCCGCCCCCTCGGCTGCTGCAAGTTGTACCCTCCACACTGTGTAATGTAGCAGGGTTATAGTGTCTCTATCGTAGGTCACATGACCTCCCCAATTATGAAGGTTTCGTAACTTTTTTCCATTTGCCTTTTTTTTTTTTTTTAGTCAAATAATGGATTCATTCAACTTCCAGAACCTCGGAAAGAGAATATTCCAGGACTTTGCCAAATCGTGGTCGTGGATTCTCATGTGAGTGATGATGGGAGTCGTTATATGTGACTCCTCCCCGGAGGCAGCCATTGACGTGTGACTCCTCCCCGGTGGCAGCCATTGACGTGTGACTCCTCCCCGGTGGCAGCCATTGACGTGTGACTCCTCCCCGGTGGCAGCCATTGACGTGTGACTCCTCACCGGTGGCAGCCATTGACGTGTGACTCCTCACCGGTGGCAGCCATTGACGTGTGACTCCTCACCGGTGGCAGTCATTGACGTGTGACTCCTCACCGGTGGCAGTCATTGACGTGTGACTCCTCACCGGTGGCAGCCATTGACGTGTGACTCCTCACCGGTGGCAGCCATTGACGTGTGACTCCTCACCGGTGGCAGCCATTGACGTGTGACTCCTCACCGGTGGCAGTCATTGACGTGTGACTCCTCACCGGTGGCAGTCATTGACGTGTGACTCCTCACCGGTGGCAGTCATTGACGTGTGACTCCTCACCGGTGGCAGTCATTGACGCGTGACTCCTCACCGGTGGCAGTCATTGACGCGTGACTCCTCACCGGTGGCAGTCATTGACGCGTGACTCCTCACCGGTGGCAGTCATTGACGCGTGACTCCTCACCGGTGGCAGTCATTGACGCGTGACTCCTCACCGGTGGCAGTCATTGACGCGTGACTCCTCACCGGTGGCAGTCATTGACGCGTGACTCCTCACCGGTGGCAGTCATTGACGCGTGACTCCTCACCGGTGGCAGTCATTGACGCGTGACTCCTCACCGGTGGCAGTCATTGACGCGTGACTCCTCCCCGGGGGCAGCCATTGACGCGTGACTCCTCCCGGGGGCAGCCATTCACGTGTGACTCCTCCCCGGGGGTAGCCGCTGATGGGTGACTCTTTCCCGGTGGCAGCCGCTGACGTGTGACTCCTCCCCGGTGGCAGCCAGTATCGGGAGAGATCCCGCAGCTGCTGACACTCTGTGATGTTGTGTTCCAGAGCCTTGGCCATCGCGATGGTCGTCAGCCTCCTCTTCCTCCTCCTCCTGAGATTCACCGCTGGAATCCTGGTGTGGGTGCTCATTGTCGGTGTAATAGGGGTCATCGGGTACGGTAAGTCCAGGGACTACTACCTAACGAACTGATTCATTCTCCCCTATAAAAGAGGAACTTACCTCCCGACTATTGGGTTATAGAAAGAGGGACAAAAAGCCCCTCCCCTTCAAAACCACGCCCATTGCCCCACCCCCAAAGATATTATCGTCTTTAACAGCCTCCACACAGAATAATGTACCCTAAGGACCCATATAAAACCCCCTCTTTATCCTCCATTTATATCTGTTCCCCCACTTTAATTTACCTCCCCTTCACATGGCCTCCAGTCCTCCCTCGAATTGTGGCCTCCCTCCTCCCTCATATTGTCGCCTCCCTCCTCCCTCATATTGTGGCCTCCCTCCTCCCTCATATTGTGGCCTCCCTCCTCCCTCGTATTGTGGCCGCCCTCCTCCCTCGTATTGTGGTCCCTGTCCTGGTTATTAAACAAAAAAACCTTACGCACCTTTCCATCATTTTACAACAGGAGGGGGTGGGGCCAGCTGGAGGTAGCTCCTCCCCTCTGGTGACCCCACCCCTACTCCTCCTCATCTCAGAGCCCCGAGGAGTAAGCAGGACTGCGGGGGAACTATGGAAAGGTGATTTTAAACAGAGAAGAGGCTCAGGAGCTGGTCCTGCATCCTGGTCTCGGCATCTCTAGAGTGTTAGGGCTGAGACCAGGAGGTGGGACATTGCAGGATAGTATTCTCCCTACCGCCGGGACGGCGGGACAGCGCCCTAAAATCAATGAATATAACCAGCAGTGAGCACAATTAGTAATGTCACACAGTCACTGCACCAGCAGCAGTATAGTGAGTGCAGCTCTGGGGTATAATACAGGATGTAACTCAGGATCAGTACAGGATAAGTAATGTCATGTATGTACACAGTGACTGCACCAGCAGCAGAATAGTGAGTGCAGCTCTGGAGTATAATACAGGATGTAACTCAGGATCAGTACAGGATAAGTAATGTCATGTATGTACACAGTGACTGCACCAGCAGCAGAATAGTGAGTGCAGCTCTGGGGTATAATACAGGATGTAACTCAGGATCAGTACAGGATAAGTAATGTCATGTATGTACAGTGACTGCACCGGCAGCAGAATAGTGAGTGCAGCTCTGGGGTATAATACAGGATGTAACTCAGGATCAGTACAGGATAAGTAATGTCATGTATGTACACAGTGACTGCACCAGCAGCAGAATAGTGAGTGCAGCTCTGGGGTATAATACAGGATGTAACTCAGGATCAGTACAGGATAAGTAATGTCATGTATGTACACAGTGACTGCACCAGCAGCAGAATAGTGAGTGCAGCTCTGGGGTATAATACAGGATGTAACTCAGGATCAGTACAGGATAAGTAATGTCATGTATGTACACAGTGACTGCACCAGCAGCAGAATAGCTCGTGCTGACTCATTCCTCTGTGAACTGCTGACGGGTGTGGTTGTTGCTGCTGAGCTCCTGCACCACCTGGTGGAAGACCAATCCACCCAGGCCTGCTCTCTCCTCCCCAGGGAGGGAGTGGGTTTTCTGGGATGAGTGAACCAGGCAAATCCCGGGCTTCTGCCTCTCGGACCAGGCCGGCGGGGGGCAGGAAAAGCCAGATACCGGCCAACATGGAGGGGGTGAGAAGATCTGCCCGAACCCAAGGACGCAGCGATGTGACCTCGGCTGCCACCCCCAAGACCCAGGGAAGCCGCAAGGTCTCCGGTTCACAGAAGATCAAGGCAAGTAACATCAGCCTGAGTGCTCCTCCTGGAAAGCTGAGTGACTGTGCGGGAAAGTTGGGTGGTTCAGCTGGAAAGCTGGGTGCTCACGGAGGTGTGCAAAAAGCATGGGGACACCTAAAGGCCCGGGAGTCTGCTACCATCTATGGCTCCCGGATTGCTGAGCACCTCCGTGAGTACGAGGACGCTGGCAAGGCGATGAATAGGCTCCAGGAGGAGATAAGGGAGACCTTGGCCCTAGCGGGGGTGGCTACACAGAAGAAAAAGTCTGATCATCTTAACACCATTGACAGACTTAAAGCCGAGGTCACCGCTCTGCAGGAAAAACGACGGTTGATCCGGGAGCACAGTGGTCCGTTCAGGGAAAAGTTGGACAATGACGCCAGATTTGAGGAGATGCGCCAGGAGAAGCTGAGAAAGCTGAAGGGGCTTCAGATCCAGGCGGATGAAGGCGATGGCGATGATGAGGAGGATGAGGAAGACCTGCCGTGTCCGTCTGGTGGCCTGCACCAACACCAGCAGGCCTCGCACGACAGGCTGCCTGCAGAGCAAGCGCCATTACCATCAGGCTGCGGCTCTGCCAACCTGGAGGAGGAAAGTGATGACAGCGGCCAGGGGGGGGCGCTAATGGCTCAGATCCGACAGCTTGAGTCCCCAGTTCACCTCCAAAACTTCTCCTTCGGCGATGAGATCCCGGATGACGACCTAAAGAGAAAGAAGAGAGCCAAGAAGACCAAGGCGTCTCAGGAGGTGAATCTGGTGTTTCGTCCCCTCCCTGTTCCCTCCGGGCGGGCAGCAGTGCCAGCCTGTCGTGTAGGCCCCGTTACCCAGCCCAGCACGAATCCTGCAGTGGACTCGGTGCCAGGGTGCGGGGAGAGTGCAAAGCCACGTTCCATCATGGCGCAGAGCACCAGCCTTGTTTGTAGTAGCAAGGATGGTGCAGGGAAGGCATCGGCTGAAAGGCCGGACAGTGAGGGCGATCCAGCAGGTCCTGGTATTGTGCGCTGCCCCCCAGTGGGAGGGGGGGGTGGCCCTGTGCCAGGGGCAGTGGCGGTGGCTCCTGTGGCCCCTAGCGCTGTGGCTGTTGCTTGCTCCGGTAAGCAGCGGCAGTGTGATGGGGCTGCTGCGGCTTGTAGTGCGGCGCCTCCCAAGCGTCCTGTGCAGCCTGCAGGAAAGGGTGCAGGAAAAATATTATTTTGCATTGGATCATCTGACCCAGGAGATGGTAACAAGAGACTGTCCGGACTTCATAAAGAAAAGAGACCTCATGCATCTAGCGAGCAGCGGTGCTCAAACATTAAAACAGCTGGTCAACAAGGGGTTAATGCCAATGAGGCAGAGGGCACAAGTAAGATCGGGGTTGGAGCTGCCTCTTCTCAGGCTGTATCAGCTATGGAGGTGGCTCTACCCCCAGTGTCCAGTGACGCCGAGGCAACCCCAGGTCCTCCTGGCCCAGCTGGTGTGAGTGATGCAAGGAAGCGAGGCAGTATTGTACATAGTGTGGTGAATGTTGGGGTGGTGAATGGTGCTGAGGGGGGTGATCCTGGTGTGCGTGCTGGACCATCTGCACCCCCAGTGGTGGCCGCTCCCATAAGGAGCTATGCGAGTGTCACCGCTGGGGCAAGTGGGGTTAACTCCTTGTCTCCTGGCTCTGGGAATAGCGTTTTGCAAAGGCGTCTTCTGGAGGCTCTCAGGAGAGGGGAAAAGTCAATCACTGTAGAGGGGAGAGATGTTGATCTGTCCTTCTGGACAGACAGGCATGGCCTGGCAGCCTTCCAAGAGAAAAGGGGGGGAGAGACTGTATGGTCTTTACCCACAACTGGGCCCGGAGCTGCCCGTAGGAATGTGGTTCGTCTTCGCTGGAGGGGCAGTGACGCATGCCCACCCAGGTCAAGGGTGGTGGAGCTCCTCCTGAAGATGAACTTCAGGGCTAGTGACATCTTTGCCCTGATACATCCTTATGGTACTCCGGAGTTCGATGTCAGCTTTGTTCGGCCGGAGGGCTTAGAGCTCTTCTGGTCGAATTATGAGCTGGCAAAGAACGAGCCCGCATGGCGAGACTTTGCTGTGCAAGCAGTGTCTCGCCAAAACACAGTCAAGAAGGTGACCGTTTTGACCCGTAACGAGTCACTTTCTTGCATGGACATCATGACGTGGCTCAGTCGTTATGGCGAAGTAGTTCAGGTACCTCAGAAAAACCGCGATGAATTTGGCATTTGGTCTGGGGCCTGGACCTTCATGATGAAGTTGAAGTGTTCAGGCGGCACAGTCGCTCACATTCCCTCTTCAGCCTTTCTTGGGCGGGACAGAATCCTGATTTTCTACCAGGGGCAGCCGAAGGTCTGTCACAGGTGCGGTGACCCCACCCACTTTAGCGCCAGCTGCCAAGTGCAGAAGTGCGCTTTGTGTGGTGGGCTAGGTCATCTCGCTGCATCCTGTAAGGACATTAGGTGTAACCTGTGTGGTGAGCTCGGTCACCCTTTCAGCCGTTGTCCTCGCTCCTTTGCCAATGCGGTTGTGACCCCAGTGGAGGAGAGCCATGAGGTTGCTTCTGCTGGGGAAGGTACCAGCAGAGGTGGAGGAGCTGAGGGGCCTGTGAAGAAAAGTAAGAATAAGTCACCTTCTCAGTTGAGGCGGCTTGAAGCCAGACAAAAAGGGAGAGGACTGGGGAAGCCTCGGGTTGCTGGGGTGACCCTTGGTCCTACCTCAGAGGCTGGTCATGCTACTGAGGCCCTGAGGGATGATGAGTTGGATGAGGAGGTCAGGAGGATGGAGCGCGAGAAAGGTGCCATGTCCTCCACGTCCTCCCATTATGAGAGTATGGATGAGGATAACAGGATTTGGCTAGAAAATAAGCGCAAGCAGAAAAAGAAAAAACGCGGTGTATCTAAGGTACCTAAGGAAGGGAAAACTTCCTCCCCTCTGGTTGAGCTTTCCAACCGGTTCCTCACCCTCGATGAGATCGCCTCCTCGGAAGGGGAGGCTGAGGGTGGGGTTCTGGAGGTGGCGGCGGAGCAGCCTGCAGGGGGCGCCGAGTCTCTATCCTCTGGGGATGCTGGGTCCTCAGAGTGGGAGACTGACTCAGAGTCAGGAGACAAGGACGAAGGAGAGGGTGGTCCGGGTGGGTCCTTGGGGGCCAGTAATAACATGGACACCTCAATTTCGTTAAAAAGAAGTTGCCCCAATTCTGAAGGGAAAAGGCAAAAGGGTTCATCTTCAGAGGACAGTAGAGGGAAGGGAGGTAGTAAGAAAAAAGCCGTCTAACTCAATCACTCATGATGGCGGCACCCACTCCGTTGACGCTGGCGTCCATTAATGTCGCCAGCATTAAGTCTGATGCGGCTAGATTTGCGGCCTTTGATTTTCTCGGCCGCGTTGAAGCCGACATTTTATTTTTGCAGGAGACCAGGCTGCCAGATTTGGCGGCCGTGTTTAAAGCTAAGAGGGAATGGAGACATGGGCCTTCCTATTGGTCTCTTGCGGCCGAGCCGTATAGCGGAGTGGCGGTCCTTTTTACCGCACCGGTAGAATGCCGACGAATTATTGAGTTAGAAATGGGGAGGTGCCTGATCCTGGATGTCCTCATGAAGGGACAAGAACTTCGCCTAATTAACATCTATGGTCCCCAGTCCAAGTGGGACAGAAAGTGTCTCTTTATGAGGATCAAGCCCTACCTTTTTACAAGTCGGCAGGTGGTCTTTGGAGGGGACTTCAATGCTGTCACGAGGTCCCAGGATAGGGGAGGTTCCAGAGACAAGCTGACTTATGATAGCGTCGCTCTTAATAGCATAGCTAGTGAGGCTCGCCTGGTGGATGTCCACATCCGGCACACCCCAGGCCACGCGGGGTTCACCTATTATAGGGGTAGCTGCAGGTCTAGAATAGACAGGTTTTATTTAAAGGAGGAAGCCATCTCTTCAGCAGTGTCCGTTGTTGAGGTGGAGTTCTCCGATCACTGTTTAATTTTGTTTTCTCTGAATGTTACAGAGACCCCCCGGATGGGAAGAGGCTACTGGAAGCTCAATTCGTCTCTCCTGGAAGAAGCAGAGATAAGACAATCCTTTGAGGACTTTCTTCAGAGCCAGGTACCATTGCTGGGCCTTTGTAGCAGTAAGTCAGAGTGGTGGGAGATGCTCAAGAAAAGGGTGGCGAGATTCTTCCGCCAGCTCTCGAGCCTCAGGAGCCTGGACAGGTACCGCCTGTATCAGGGCCTGAGGAGGAAACTCGAGCATCTCGTCTCGACTGGAGGTAGTCGTGAGGACATCTCCAGAGTGAAATCCTTGCTGAAGAGGTGTCAGTACGATAGACACGCATCTTTGGTTTTTGAGAGGGATTACGGGAAATACCGCTCGCCCGACCCTTACAGAAACTGCAAGATGTCAGTGAATGGTAAAGTTGTCACAGGACTGGTTGACAGTACGGGATCCCTGAAAAGGTCCAGATCAGGGATCCTGGAGGTCGTCAGATCCTTCTACTCACACCTCTTGGGCAGGAAGGATCTAGATCGGGATGTGATGTCGGCTTTCCTGGCAGAAACTGTCCCTGAGCCAGGAGTAGACCCCTCTCTTGATGTTTTGACAGAGCTGATCAGGGAAGAGGAAGTCAGCCGGGCGATTGAAGGGCTCGCCCTCAAGAAATCGCCAGGTCCGGATGGCTTAACATCTGAGTTTTATAAGACCTTTAAGGACGCCTTGGTTCCCCTCTTGACTGAGGTATTCAATGAGTGTCTTTCCTCGGGCGCTCTGCCGAAGTCAATGAGGAGGTCTGCCCTGATCATTCTGTCAAAGGGTAAGGACCGATCTCGTATTGAGAACTGGCGTCCCATAGCGCTTCTCAATACGGACAGAAAGGTTTTGGCAAAGGTGCTGTTTAATCGGCTGGAGCAGTTTGCACCCCGGCTCCTTTCGGGGACCCAGCACTGCTCTGTTCCAGGCCGCAGTACATTTAGTGCTGTGCTTTGTGTCCGGGAGGCAGTGGAGCAGGGCAGGGCTGGTAACTGGAAGGGGTACTTGCTGTCCTTGGATCAGGCAAAAGCGTTTGATCGGGTTAACCACGAGTACCTCTGGTCTGTCCTTCTGAGGTATGGCCTGCCGGGGGAGTTTGTCAATTGGCTAAAGGTTTTGTACGCAGGGGCAGAGAGTTTCCCGCTTGTGAACGGTTGGATTGGCCGCCCTTTTGAGGTCGGGTCTGGTGTTCGCCAGGGTTGTCCTCTGAGCCCACTTTTATACGTGTTCGCGATTGACCCATTCCTTAGGAGGGTTGATCGTGGGCCGTTGGTGGGAGTCGGGATGGACCAGGCGGCACCGGAAGCCACTTTAAGGGTGGTAGCCTATGCCGATGATGTCACCGTTTTTGTGTCCTCGAGAGGGGAGGCGCAATGGGTGATGTCAGAGGTTGACCGCTACTCAGAGGCTTCTGGGTCCAAGATCAACCGGGATAAGTGTGAGAGTCTCTGGCTGGGAGAGGGAGGTCCAGGCTTTGATCTCCCGGACACTCTTCCAGGGCCCCAAGACTCTGCCAAAGTTCTCGGCATCGAATTTGGCCAGGGGGATTACCCCATGCAAAACTGGGACGGCAGGCTTAAGATCGCCGCTCAGAGGGTGGACCAGTGGAAGGGTTGGTCTTTGACCCTCAGGGAAAGGGTGAACTTGATTAAAACTTACCTGCTCCCATTGCTGATATATCTGGGCAGTGTGTGCATGTTGCCAGAACCCCTCTGGACTCGGGTCTACAGTCTGTTCTTCCAGCTATTATGGGGGAATAGGCTGAACCTTATCAAGAGGGAGGTTACTTACCGCACGAGGAGACAAGGAGGGTTGTGTATGGTCAACCCTGTGGTGTTCCTAGTGAATACCTTTCTTAAGATCAATGTAGCAAACCTCTGGAAAGAGAGGGCTCCTCCGTGGGTATACTCTTGTAGGGGATGGTTTCGGCCTTTCTTCCAGGAATGGGAGACAGGAGGGCAAGTGAAGGATCTCCGTACACCGCATGGGCATCTTCCGGCTTACGCTACCCCGGTTCTGAAGGTGATTCGCCAGTGGGGTCTGGGAATGTGGGAGATCAGGACCTTGTCGAGGAAACTCCTTGACAAGAGGGTTCTGTTTGCCCGTTTCCAGAAGCCTCTGGCCCTCAGGGATTGCCCAAGTCGGGATCTTGGGGTGGGTTTAGGTCTTTTGAATTCCATCAGGATCCCCTTGAAGTTTTGGGACGTGACTTGGCGCTGCTTCCATGGAAAGCTGTGTGTGAGGGACAATCTGAAGTGTAGGAGCTCTGAGGAAAGGGGTTGTCCTCGGGAGGAGTGCGGTGGTCTGCTGGAGAGCATGGACCACTTCCTGCTTCAGTGCCCCTTTAACACAGAGGTGTACAACCGGGTGGGCGCTTCCATCCATTGGCCCGGGTTGGCCGGTCTCTCCTATGCGGAGTGGGCCTATGGAGCATTTAGAGGCCTGGGTGGCCGGGACCGCTGCACGTTATTCCTAGTCAGTGTAGTGGTCAGGTACCACACGTGGAACGCACGGTGTTTAGTATCGACGCAGCGTAAAATCCTCCCGGTGGATGAGGTGGTTAGGAACATTCTGGGTGACCTGGTGAAGGTGCGCTCTCTGCAGTATGAGAGGCTGGGCACGGGGAGGGCCTCTCTCCTTTGGAGGGGGTTCTCCTTTAGTGTCCCTTAGTCTGTCATCTCCTCTCCTGGTGTTGGGCTGAAGCTGACACTGTAGATTTTTGTTTTGTATCTGAGGTTATAGAGATGTAGGGGCTTGCAGGCGCCGAACCTGGGCTTTATGTGGTTTGGATTTGTTATGTTGATTTGTTTAATGTGTTTGTATTTTGTGTACAATGTGTATATAGTTATATGTAGTTATAGTTCTTGTGTGTATAGGTTGGTTGGTTTTGGGGTGTTGGTGTTAGGGTGTTAGGTTGGGAGGGGGGTGGACGGGACTTGGACTGTACGATCCTGGGCACTGGTCTGGACTATATAACGCGAACTTTGGACGTTAGACCAGTGTCTGGGTGGGAGGGTGATGGGCGTGGGATTTAGTTAGCTATATTTAATGTTATTAATGTTATTTCAGTTATATTCATTGTTATTTCTGTGTTTATTTCTTGTTCGTTTATGTGTATTTTGCTGTGTATTTAAAAAAAAAAAAAAAAAAATTAGGTGGTGGGATTGGGTGATGGTTTTGTTTGTTCTTATGCTGAGTGTGTGGTGTGTGTGGCTGGGCCAGGAGATTTCCGTAAGACTCTATTAGTTTGTATTATTGTTTTGTTATTATTATTATTGTTTTATTTTGCCAGAAGTTATGGCTTGATTTATGTTTATGGTTGTTATGTTTTTCATTTTTATATAAAATAAAAGATTTACAGGATGTAACTCAGGATCAGTACAGGATAAGTAATGTCATGCATGTACACAGTGACTGCACCAGCAGCAGAATAGTGAGTACAGCTCTGGGGTATAATACAGGATGTAACTCAGGATCAGTACAGGATAAGTAATGTCATGTATGTACACAGTGACTGCACCAGCAGCAGGATAGTGAGTGCAGCTCTGGGGTATAATACAGGATGTAACTCAGGATCAGTACAGGATAAGTAATGTCATGTATGTACAGTGACTGCACCAGCAGCAGAATAGTGAGTGCAGCTCTGGGGTATAATACAGGATGTAACTCAGGATCAGTACAGGATAAGTAATGTCATGTATGTACACAGTGACTGCACCAGCAGCAGAATAGTGAGTGCAGCTCTGGAGTATAATACAGGATGTAACTCAGGATCAGTACAGGATAAGTCATGTCATGTATGTACACAGTGACTGCACCAGCAGCAGAATAGTGAGTGCAGCTCTGGGGTATAATGCTGGTGTTACTCACTATTCCTGTGTATTTCTCTCGTTGTCAGGCATCTATCACTGTTGGATGGAATATGACACTTTCAATAAGCAGGGGGCGACTATCGCTAATGTGGGCTTCACCACCAACCTGAGTGCGTACGGCAGTGTGAAGGAGACGTGGTTGGCCATCTGTAAGTTATGTCACCAGTGTTTTTTGTGAATGGAGTCCTATAATCTCATGTAACGGTGCAGAGGACCCCAGTGGTGTCTCCCGGGGTCCCTGCAGGACATTGAGGCTGTGCAGGGTTACTGCATGTATGGAGCTGCTCAGTCTTGTGTGCTGGGGGTCCCTGATCAGCTCCAGTCTCTGACCCCTACATGTCCCCATGTTGATGATCTATCCCCTAGAAGTTTAGTCCTCTGCAACATCCCCCACCGGGGCCTTTTCTTGGGGCCTGGAGTCAGTCGGGGCCCAGAATACCGGAGTGGCTGGCGGTTGCCCCTAGGGCGCGCTGTGGTCACGGTGCTTGGTATGGGGGCCGGAGGGCTGTCCTACAGCCTGGCAGCTCTCCAGCAGGTGGTGTGTGCAAGGAATATGTAGGGAGAGGCTGATGTACTGGATCTCCCTGGGGCAACCCCTGAGTGTCTGTAGTGTGTGTCCCTGGGTAATGGATGAGGAGCTCGTGGTGGTAACAGCCGTATCCAGGGATCAGGCGGAGGCAACGTTGTGCACGGTTCTTTATTGAACAACAGGCAACGGCCAAACAATAAAACAGCAGATTCAGCAGAGCTGGAGGGAGATAACTGGTCCGCAGGAAGGTTACACGTAGCCCGATAGTAGCTTCAGGCTGGGCTGATGCAGATGGGTTAGATGAGTCCCTGAGTGTCTGTAGGATGAGTCCCTGGGTAATGAATGGGAATCCCGTGGTGGTAAAAGCCGTATCCAGGGATCAGACGGAGGCAACGTTGTGCAAAAGTAACTCACGGTTCTTTATTGAACAACAGGTACACAGAAGGTTACACAGTTCTATCTGCACCCGCCCATCAGACTCTGAGTCCAAGTGGTGGAAGCTGCAGTTCTGGGCTCAAGTCTCCAGACTTGCCCTGGGTGCCAGGCAGGAGGCCTGAGGCACAGGAGGTTCCTGGGATTGATGTCCGGGGCAGCACTGGAGGTTCCTGGGATTGATGGCCGGGGCAGCACTGGAGGCTCCTGGGATTGATGGCCGGGGCAGCACTGGGGGCTCCTGGAATTGATGGCCGGGGCAGCACTGGGGGCTCCTGGGATTGATGGCCGGGGCAGCACTGGAGGCTCCTGGGATTGATGGCCGGGGCAGCACTGGGGGTTCCTGGGATTGATGGCCGGGGCAGCACTGGAGGCTCCTGGGATTGATGGCCGGGGCAGCGCTGGGGGCTCCTGGGATTGATGGCCGGGGCAGCACTGGGGGCTCCTGGGATTGATGGCCGGGGCAGCACTGGAGGCTCCTGGGATTGATGGCCGGGGCAGCACTGGAGGCTCCTGGGATTGATGCCCGGGGCAGCACTGGAGGTTCCTGGGATTGATGTCCGGGGCAGCACTGGAGGTTCCTGGGATTGATGGCCGGGGCAGCACTGGAGGTTCCTGGGATTGATGGCCGGGGCAGCACTGGGGGCTCCTGGGATTGATGGCCGGGGCAGCACTGGAGGCTCCTGGGATTGATGGCCGGGGCAGCACTGGAGGTTCCTGGGATTGATGTCCGGGGCAGCACTGGAGGTTCCTGGGATTGATGGCCGGGGCAGCACTGGAGGCTCCTGGGATTGATGGCCGGGGCAGCACTGGGGGCTCCTGGAATTGATGGCCGGGGCAGCACTGGGGGCTCCTGGGATTGATGGCCGGGGCAGCACTGGAGGCTCCTGGGATTGATGGCCGGGGCAGCACTGGGGGTTCCTGGGATTGATGGCCGGGGCAGCACTGGAGGCTCCTGGGATTGATGGCCGGGGCAGCGCTGGGGGCTCCTGGGATTGATGGCCGGGGCAGCACTGGGGGCTCCTGGGATTGATGGCCGGGGCAGCACTGGAGGCTCCTGGGATTGATGGCCGGGGCAGCACTGGAGGCTCCTGGGATTGATGCCCGGGGCAGCACTGGAGGTTCCTGGGATTGATGTCCGGGGCAGCACTGGAGGTTCCTGGGATTGATGGCCGGGGCAGCACTGGAGGTTCCTGGGATTGATGGCCGGGGCAGCACTGGGGGCTCCTGGGATTGATGGCCGGGGCAGCACTGGAGGCTCCTGGGATTGATGGCCGGGGCAGCACTGGAGGCTCCTGGGATTGATGGCCGGGGCAGCACTGGGGGCTCCTGGAATTGATGGCCGGGGCAGCACTGGGGGCTCCTGGGATTGATGGCCGGGGCAGCACTGGGGGCTCCTGGGATTGATGGCCGGGGCAGCACTGGAGGTTCCTGGGATTGATGGCCGGGGCAGCACTGGAGGCTCCTGGGATTGATGGCCGGGGCAGCGCTGGAGGTTCCTGGGATTGATGGCCGGGGCAGCACTGGAGGCTCCTGGGATTGATGGCCGCGGCAGCACTGGAGGCTCCTGGGATTGATGGCCGGGGCAGCACTGGGGGCTCCTTGGATTGATGGCCGGGGCCGCACTGGGGGCTCCTGGGATTGATGGCCGGGGCAGCACTGGAGGTTCCTGGGATTGATGGCCGGGGCAGCACTGGAGGCTCCTGGGATTGATGGCCGGGGCAGCGCTGGAGGTTCCTGGACTGACCGTATTAACGTTACCCACCAAAAATTGTACCCCACTCCCCCCTTCCCAAAAAACCAACGCAACTACCAATTCTTGGGATAAAAAACAGGGGGTCGGCCACAGCTTTATTATTTACATAACAAAAATTAAATGACCTGTGGGAAGAACCCTGACCCTTACCCTAACTTCACCTTGCATGCCTGGCCCCGCCTCCGCGGGGGCATGTCCTAGTTGTTCCGTCAGGTGATTTAACTAACCGCCGAGAGGGTCAAGATTCCACCACAGGCCAAGCTGTGACTACCAACAACAACATAAATAACGCAATAACAAAGATCGAATAAAAATTAACAAAAAACCAATAATACAAATATGAACATAGGGAGGGTGGGTGGGGATCTCTTGAGCGCGGAGCAGTCAAAGAGGCTGGCTAGCTCCGCGCTCAAGAATAAGTATCCTGGCCCGCTGCCCCCCAGTGGCCAGCGGAACTCACTGGCCACCAATGAGAACCTACAACGGGGGAAAAGGGGAGGGGGAGAGCAGGAGGGTCCGTGCCCCTTAAAGGAGCAGAGCACGGCCAGTCCTGCAGCCCCCACGCTTATACAGCCTGCGGGCTGAGCAGGATTGATGGCCGGGGCAGCACTGGAGGCTCCTGGGATTGATGGCCGGGGCAGCACTGGAGGCTCCTGGGATTGATGGCCGTGGCAGCACTGGAGGCTCCTGGGATTGATGGCCGGGGCAGCACTGGAGGCTCCTGGGATTGATGGCCGGGGCAGCACTGGAGGCTCCTGGGATTGATGGCCGGGGCAGCACTGGGGGCTCCTGGGATTGATGGTCGGGGCAGCACTGGGGGCTCCTGGGATTGATGGCCGGGGCAGCACTGGGGGCTCCTGGGATTGATGGCCGGGGCAGCACTGGAGGCTCCTGGGATTGATGGCCGGGGCAGCACTGGGGGTTCCTGGAATTGATGGCCGGGGCAGCACTGGGGGTTCCTGGGATTGATGGCCGGGGCAGCACTGGGGGCTCCTGGGATTGATGGCCGGGGCAGCACTGGAGGTTCCTGGGATTGATGGCCGGGGCAGCACTGGGGGCTCCTGGGATTGATGGCCGGGGCAGCACTGGGGGCTCCTGGGATTGATGGCCGGGGCAGTACTGGAGGTTCCTGGGATTGATGGCCGGGGCAGCACTGGAGGCTCCTGGGATTGATGGCCGGGGCAGCACTGGAGGTTCCTGGGATTGATGGCCGGGGCAGCACTGGGGGTTGCTGGGATTGATGGCCGGGGCAGCACTGGGGGTTCCTGGAATTGATGGCCGGGGCAGCACTGGAGGCTCCTGGGATTGATGGCCGGGGCAGCACTGGGGGTTCCTGGAATTGATGGCCGGGGCAGCACTGGAGGTTCCTGGGATTGATGGCCGGGGCAGCACTGGGGGTTGCTGGGATTGATGGCCGGGGCAGCACTGGGGGTTCCTGGAATTGATGGCCGGGGCAGCACTGGAGGCTCCTGGGATTGATGGCCGGGGCAGCACTGGAGGTTCCTGGGATTGATGGCCGGGGCAGCACTGGGGGTTGCTGGGATTGATGGCCGGGGCAGCACTGGGGGTTCCTGGAATTGATGGCCGGGGCAGCACTGGAGGCTCCTGGGATTGATGGCCGGGGCAGCACTGGGGGTTCCTGGAATTGATGGCCGGGGCAGCACTGGAGGTTCCTGGGATTGATGGCCGGGGCAGCACTGGGGGTTGCTGGGATTGATGGCCGGGGCAGCACTGGGGGTTCCTGGAATTGATGGCCGGGGCAGCACTGGAGGCTCCTGGGATTGATGGCCGGGGCAGCACTGGAGGCTCCTGGGATTGATGGCCGGGGCAGCGCTGGAGGTTCCTGGGATTGATGGCCGGGGCAGCACTGGAGGCTCCTGGGATTGATGGCCAGGGCAGCACTGGAGGTTCCTGGGATTGATGGCCGGGGCAGCACTGGAGGTTCCTGGGATTGATGGCCGGGGCAGCACTGGGGGTTCCTGGGATTGATGGCCGGGGCAGCACTGGGGGCTCCTGGGATTGATGGCCGGGGCAGCACTGGGGGTTCCTGGAATTGATGGCCGGGGCAGCACTGGAGGCTCCTGGGATTGATGGCCGGGGCAGCACTGGAGGTTCCTGGGATTGATGGCCGGGGCAGCACTGGGGGTTGCTGGGATTGATGGCCGGGGCAGCACTGGGGGTTCCTGGAATTGATGGCCGGGGCAGCACTGGAGGCTCCTGGGATTGATGGCCGGGGCAGCACTGGGGGTTCCTGGAATTGATGGCCGGGGCAGCACTGGAGGTTCCTGGGATTGATGGCCGGGGCAGCACTGGGGGTTGCTGGGATTGATGGCCGGGGCAGCACTGGGGGTTCCTGGAATTGATGGCCGGGGCAGCACTGGAGGCTCCTGGGATTGATGGCCGGGGCAGCACTGGAGGCTCCTGGGATTGATGGCCGGGGCAGCGCTGGAGGTTCCTGGGATTGATGGCCGGGGCAGCACTGGAGGCTCCTGGGATTGATGGCCAGGGCAGCACTGGAGGTTCCTGGGATTGATGGCCGGGGCAGCACTGGAGGTTCCTGGGATTGATGGCCGGGGCAGCACTGGGGGTTCCTGGGATTGATGGCCGGGGCAGCACTGGGGGCTCCTGGGATTGATGGCCGGGGCAGCACTGGAGGTTCCTGGGATTGATGGCCGGGGCAGCACTGGGGGCTCCTGGGATTGATGGCCGGGGCAGCACTGGGGGCTCCTGGAATTGATGGCCGGGGCAGCACTGGGGGCTCCTGGGATTGATGGCCGGGGCAGCACTGGAGGCTCCTGGGATTGATGCCCGGGGCAGCACTGGGGGCTCCTGGGATTGATGGCCGGGGCAGCACTGGGGGCTCCTGGGATTGATGCCCGGGGCAGCACTGGAGGTTCCTGGGATTGATGGCCGGGGCAGCACTGGGGGCTCCTGGGATTGATGGTCGGGGCAGCACTGGGGGCTCCTGGGATTGATGGTCGGGGCAGCACTGGAGGCTCCTGGGATTGATGGCCGGGGCAGCACTGGAGGCTCCTGGGATTGATGCCCGGGGCAGCACTGGAGGCTCCTGGGATTGATGGCCGGGGCAGCACTGGGGGTTCCTTGGATTGATGGCCGGGGCAGCACTGGAGGTTCCTGGGATTGATGGCCGGGGCAGCACTGGAGGTTCCTGGGATTGATGGCCGGGGCAGCGCTGGAGGCTCCTGGGATTGATGGCCGGGGCAGCGCTGGGGGCTCCTGGGATTGATGTCCGGGGCAGCACTGGAGGTTCCTGGGATTGATGGCCGGGGCAGCACTGGAGGCTCCTGGGATTGATGGCCGGGGCAGCACTGGGGGCTCCTGGGATTGATGGCCGGGGCAGCACTGGGGGTTCCTGGGATTGATGGCCAGGGCAGCACTGGAGGTTCCTGGGATTGATGGCCGGGGCAGCACTGGAGGCTCCTGGGATTGATGGCCAGGGCAGCACTGGGGGTTCCTGGGATTGATGGCCAGGGCAGCACTGGAGGTTCCTGGGATTGATGGCCGGGGCAGCACTGGAGGCTCCTGGGATTGATGGCCGGGGCAGCACTGGAGGCTCCTGGGATTGATGGCCAGGGCAGCACTGGGGGTTCCTGGGATTGATGGCCGGGGCAGCACTGGAGGCTCCTGGGATTGATGGCCAGGGCAGCACTGGAGGCTCCTGGGATTGATGGCCAGGGCAGCACTGGGGGTTCCTGGGATTGATGGCCGGGGCAGCACTGGGGGTTCCTGGGATTGATGGCCGGGGCAGCACTGGAGGCTCCTGGGATTGATGGCCGGGGCAGCACTGGAGGCTCCTGGGATTGATGGCCGGGGTAGCACTGGAGGCTCCTGGGATTGATGGCCGGGGCAGCACTGGAGGCTCCTGGGATTGATGGCCGGGGCAGCACTGGGGGCTCCTGGGATTGATGGCCGGGGCAGTTGTGTCTCCTCACTCTCCTTGGGATCAGACCATGTGCTCTCACCCGGCAGGGGTTTATATACTCCCCTGGTCAGGTGGTAGCTCTCCTCCAATCACCTTCCAGCTTATATAAGTGACACGTCATTGGATAATTACATACAGCGGTTAACTGTTGCCTTGCCAGGCAGTAACTACAGCTGCAATTACACAATATTCAAATTCTAGAACCTTCCTGGAGATCAGTCTCCCTAACAGCTCCTGACCTGAGGGGGGCGCTATTCACAGCTCCCCACCTGCCTATGCATCGGCCGGGGCGTTACACAAACATGGCTGATAACAGTGAACAGTAGAACAGTCGGATCAGTAGTTTCTGTAACATCGCTGCCATCGTGTGGCCACATGTGATACTGCAGCCCCATTACTATTAACCCCTTCTCTCCCGGCAGTCATCATCCTGGTGGTGGTCGAGGTCGTCCTCCTGTTACTCCTGCTGTTCCTGCGGAAGAGGATTCTCATTGCGATTGCTCTGATTAAAGAAGCCAGCAGGTGAGCGGGGGAGGAGGGGGGGCCGTGGGGCAGATTGTCCCCCCCCCCAGTACTCGGCAGTAACCCCGGTGTCTCTCCCCCCAGGGCCATCGGCTACATCATGTCCTCCCTGTTTTATCCCATCGTCACCTTTGTCCTCCTGGTCGTGTGCGTGGCCTACTGGGGCATCACCGCTCTGTATCCTTCTAGTCCATGTGTTGTGTCCTGCACCATTGTGTGTCCTGTGAGGAGCAGCAGGACTGTGAAATAGTGCTGGGCGTGTCCTCACACTTCTGTGCTCTGTGCATTCCTCCACCATCCTGATAGCAGGGACATTAGTCATAGATCCAGGCCCCGGGACTGTGGTATCGGAGGGGCTCCCCTAGCCCCTCTGTGACCCTGGACCATGCCAGTCCCATCGCTCAGGGTTAGTTGTGTGTTTTCTCCGCTCTTGTGTGATGTAAAGGGCCGGGGGTTAGCAGACGCCCGGAGCGGATTGTACCTGGAATCGCCTCCTACGCCTGGTGCCAGAAGCTTCTGGAGGACGAGGCCCTTCTGCTGCTTTCAATCTGTGGTTTCAGGACCTTTGGAGGACCTTGAAAGTTCCTGAAAAGGCTCCTGTGTGCATTCGAGGGCAGGAACAGATGTACAAGGATTGGATGGGTGGAGTCTCGGGGCCCCGGGCTACCGCCTGTTTGACGCTCCATTACTCCAGAAGATGAGAATCTCCCCTCGGGCCACAGTCTGGAATGTCATGAGGTTGGGACGGGACCTTCTCCCTGTGATATTACGGAACATTCCTGGTGGATCCTTAACTCCCTCAGGTACCTGGCGACCTCCGGAGCCCCAGTATATGTTATATCTGCTCCGAATAACAGCACCCCAGGGTGCTCCAACATAACCGGGAACACGACCTGTGACCCCGTGGTGAGTACAGCGCAGCGCCCCCACAGGAGCCATGGGGTAGTGCACCTATACCATATAAGGCTGTCAGATCTTTCCTGTCCCGGGGTAGTGGACGCTGGTCCTGATTTACCCTTGGGGTATTTTGTAATATCCTCCCCCCGTCCCCTCGGAGGTCCCGCATCCCGTCTCATGACTTTGCGTTTCTCCTCTCGCAGGGATTTAACTCTTCCAGTACCGGCTGCCAGGAGTCGCGCTGCATCTTCTACAAGTATAAGACGGAGGGAATCTTCCAGCAGAACCTCTTTAACCTCCAGATCTACAACGTCTTCGGCTTCTTGTGGTGCATTAACTTTGTCATCGCGCTGGGGCAGTGCGTCCTGGCCGGGACCTTCGCCTCCTATTACTGGGCTTTCCACAAACCTAAAGACATCCCCTACTTCCCTGTGTCCGGCGCCTTCATGAGAACATTGAGGTGAGAGACGGATGTATTCCAGAGCACCGGCAGTGGGTTAGTGCCTCCGCCCCCAGTGCACCTGCAGCTGCCCTCGCCCCCAGTGCACCTGCAGCTGCTCCCGCCCCCAGTGCACCTGTCCCCGCCCCCAGTGCACCTGCAGCTTCATCGGTTTCAGAGGTGACCCCCCCCCCCCTCTCCCCTCCAGGTATCACACCGGATCGCTGGCATTCGGGTCTCTCATCCTCACTATTGTTCAGATGATCAGAATCGTCCTGGAGTATCTGGACCACAAGCTGAAAGGTAACGCAGACACAGCAACTACATCAGGGGCGTAACCAGGGAGACCGGGCCCCATAGTGCACTGCTGAATGGGGCCCCTTTCCCTACACATCAGTATACTGATGCTACGTAGCAGCTGCCTGTACGTCTACCTCTGTGTAATACCGTCTCTCACCACCAGGGGCGCAGAACCCATGCACCCGCTTTCTCCTCTGCTGCCTGAAATGCTGTTTCTGGTGTCTGGAGAAGTTCATCAAGTTCCTGAATCGCAACGCGTACATCATGGTAATGCCCGATGCAGGGGATCCGAGACTTTAAAATTTGCTAATTATTTTTATTTAATAAAACTCTCATTGTAGACAATTATTCTAGGATATCGCCCGCCATGCGCTCCTCTGCGGGGCCCACCGTGCGTTCTCCTTTGGGGCCCGCCGTGCGTTCTCCTTTGGGGCCCGCCGTGCGTTCTCCTTTGGGGCCCGACGTGCGCTCCTCTGCGGGGCCCGACGTGCGCTCCTCTGCGGGGCCCGACGTGCGCTCCTCTGCGGGGCCCGACGTGCGCTCCTCTGCGGGGCCCGACGTGCGCTCCTCTGCGGGGCCGGTCCATCACTGGAGGAGCCCTCTGCCTGTAGATTTGTGTTCTCACTTGTGTTCTTCTCCTTTCCGCGCAGATTGCTGTTTATGGAAAGAATTTCTGTGTTTCTGCTAAGAATGCCTTCAAGCTGCTGATGAGGAACATTGTGAGGTGACCGCCCTTGTCCCACCTTCTTCTCATGTTCTCCTCCTGTTACACAGGGTCTCGTCTGCCCGGCTGACCGTGTCTGTCTATAGTCATTCGTGAGTAACGTGTGCTGGTTCTTGTGTGTTGTGGATTTGTTCTAGTGGTGCAGATTGTGTGATCTGGTAAGTTATGAGTAACTTGTGGCTTGGAGTGTGGAGTGTTATTCATGACTTTGCATATTCTTGCATGATTTGAGCCCGACCTGGCATGTTAAAGGGGTCGGCCACTCTTTTACATAAGTTGCCTTTACTGGACTGCTACTTACTTTTGTGCTGGCTGCAGACTCTCCATGCTTCTATGTTTACATGTCTGAGCGCTGATGAAAAGAAAGAGCTGCAGCAGGTGATTATGACTCGTCCTGCTCCCTCCCCCTCCCTGTAATAGAGACGCTCCATGAGGACAGACAGTGAGAAGAGATGGTGGGTGATGACATGAGGACGGGCTGGAGTAGTGAGAGAGGAAGCTGTGTATATGCAGGGGGAGAACAGGCTGAAGCTATCAAGAGGCAGAGACACATGTGCATATACATATGAGACATGTCTGATACAACAGATTTATTGACCAACCCCTTTAAGGTCATGAGATGTAGATGTGCACTGGACATCTTGAACTCTTCAGCTGGACTTGACACATTGAGATGCACTTGTCCTGTGGAGCGAGGTATGACCTGGGCCTGACCCATTGAGATGCACTTGTCCTGTGGAGCGAGGTATGACCTGGGCTTGACCCATTGAGATGCACTTGTCCTGTGGAGCAAGGTATGACCTGGGCTTGGCACATTGAGGTGCACTTGTCCTGTGGAGCGAGGTACGACCTGCGCTTGACACATTGAGATGCACTTGTCCTGTGGAGCGAGGTATGACCTGGGCTTGACACATTGAGGTGCACTTGTCCTGTGGAGTGAGGTATGGCCTGGGCTTGACACATTGAGATGCACTTGTCCTGTGGAGCGAGGTATGACCTGGGCTTGACACATTGAGATGCACTTGTCCTGTGGAGCGAGGTATGACCTGGGCTTGACACATTGAGATGCACTTGTCCTGTGGAGCGAGGTATGACCTGGGCTTGACACATTGAGATGCACTTGTCCTGTGGAGCGAGGTATGACCTGGGCTTGACCCATTGAGATGCACTTGTCCTGTGGTGCGAGGTATGACCTGGGCGTGACACATTGAGGTGCACTTGTCCTGTGGAGCGAGGTATGACCTGGGCTTGACCCATTGATATGCACTTGTCCTGTGGAGCGAGGTATGACCTGGGCTTGACACATTGAGATGCACTTGTCCTGTGGAGCGAGGTATGACCTGGGCTTGACCCATTGAGATGCACTTGTCCTGTGGAGCGAGGTATGACCTGGGCTTGACCCATTGAGATGCACTTGTCCTGTGGAGCGAGGTATGACCTGGGCTTGACCC
Organism: Engystomops pustulosus; assembly: GCF_040894005.1. Classification (NCBI taxonomy): domain Eukaryota; kingdom Metazoa; phylum Chordata; class Amphibia; order Anura; family Leptodactylidae; genus Engystomops; species Engystomops pustulosus. Next base: position 2,058,229 of record NC_092419.1, read on the forward strand.
ATTGAGATGCACTTGTCCTGTGGAGCGAGGTATGACCTGGGCTTGACCCATTGAGATGCACTTGTCCTGTGGAGCGAGGTATGACCTGGGCTTGACACATTGAGGTGCACTTGTCCTGTGGAGCGAGGTATGACCTGGGCTTGACACATTGAGGTGCACTTGTCCTGTGGAGCGAGGTATGACCTGGGCTTGACACATTGAGATGCACTTGTCCTGTGGAGCGAGGTATGACCTGGGCTTGACACATTGAGGTGCACTTGTCCTGTGGAGCGAGGTATGACCTGGGCTTGACACATTGAGGTGCACTTGTCCTGTGGAGCGAGGTATGACCTGGGCTTGACACGTTGTTGGGCTTGATGTGTGAGTTCTTGAGGAGGTCATCACTTGTGGTCTGAGCATTGGGTGGTTTGAGGTGTTGACTGTCGGAGTGTCCCGCGTGTGTTTCATCCTCACTGACCGCACGTTCCAGACCTCTTGTGGTTCCTCAATGTCTCCCCTTTCTTTTTACACGTGAAGGCCGTGAGGATGAGATCTGGGTTTCTCGTTGCAGGGTGGTCGTTCTGGACAAGATCACGGATCTGCTGATATTCTTTGGGAAACTGATTGTAGTCGGTGGAGTAGGTAAGGAGCTCGAAGGAGGAAGGTTTCCAAATCTCTTCTAGTCTTTGGTCTTCCTGTAGCAGAAGTCGTAGACCCTCGTGGTTACGTTACACACAAGTCTTTCCCAAACATTAGGGCCAACCATCAAACTACAGTCATATGACCAGTATGACCTTCTCTACAAGTCTTCTCCATTGGTCCATCCATTGTGTGATTGAATGGCCAAATTCTGGACCCAGCTCTTATGTGTGTGACCCACTCTGTGACCCCGTGTGCCTTTTGTCCTACAGGAGTCCTCGCATTTTTCTTCTTCTCTGGTCGTCTGCCAATTCCAAATGATGCCTTCAAGTCGCCAACGTTAAACTATTACTGGATTCCCATTTTGGTGAGTGATAGTGAGTGCAGCTCTACTGACCGGTAACGAGTATCCGGGGCTTAACAAGTGTCCAGGTTCTCCATTCTGATAACCCAAGGAGTATTGGGAGAAGTTACTAAACCTTCAAAAGGGATTCTACACTGTGCAGCCTGATCTTCCAGATGAATCTTTGGTGAAACCTGGCGATAAGATTGGCCATACAAGACCTCAAGACCCCCATGAATGAGGCAACCGTCTCCACGAGAGACCACCACACCACCGTAAACATTAGACGTTCATGCAACACTCAACACATTTTTAGTTATTTTGTAGAATCCAGCATCAGACAGACTTTCATTGTAGCTTCTCTTCCATCTGGCCATGTTGTAAGAGTCCTGGATAGATGCCCCCCCCCCCCCATCTATATTATATAACTGCCGGGGATAATCACCATGACACTTTTGAAGCCAAAACCCAGGTCTCGGTGCCATGGCTGCTGTTCTCTGGCCGTTGATGGACACTTCTCATGGACTTGGTTTCTCACGTGTACATTTGTCTTTGCAGACGGTGGTGGTTGGGTCATACATGATCGCTCAAGGCTTCTTCAGCGTGTACAATATGTGCGTGGACACGCTCTTCCTGTGCTTCTGTGAGTATTCATGACTATTGTACGTGATACGTGTGGGGGCTGAAGCTGGAGGTGTTCTCCAATATACATAGGCGACCAGGGTCTGGGGTCCGCCGCTCTGTGGGGGTCCACCAGTCCCCGAGTCCTAACCATCCGCATTACTTTGTAGTGGAAGACTTGGAAAGGAACGACGGCTCGGCGGAGAAGCCATACTACATGCCCAAGTCCCTCATGTCCATCCTGAACAAGAAGAACCGACCCCCGAAAACTGAGGAAAAAAAGAAGAAGAAATAAATTCGCCTTCCAGATGAGATTTTCAGATGATTTTGTAATTATTAATATTATTGTTTATGCTCCGTTATATTCAATGTCTACCGCAGATTTCCCGGAGGACATTTTGTTTACATCTCAATCTTCCAGCCCTCCGATTGTTCCGGCTGTCAATGAACCTAAGACAATGGCGCATCTTAGATGATTCTCATGTACGATTAGGTAGAGAAGTCACCCGATGGCCCCTCATTCAGGTATTCAATAGTCTCCCCTCCGGTCACAGGGCGGCCATTAATCTGTGTGGTCAACAAGAGTGAGGAGAACATGTCACCATGTCTGACCGGTTCTTCTGTGACCTCGTTACTGTGAATACGGCTTCTTGTTTCGCCGTTTTCCGTGGAGGCGGCCATTTTTGGACTTGTCATGTAGTCTACAGGCACATGATGGTTCTAGATGAGCTGCAGCCGTGGATCGTGGCCTTCAATGCTTCCGTCCGTGGCCTTCAATGCTTCCTTGTGTCCTGCTCCAATAAGCTGAACCAGCCTTGGATGACTACAGGACCCTCCAACGATCAAAACTTGAACAATCATGAACAATCTGGAGTCCGTGTCATAGAGCTGGAAAGGGTCCTCCATGATGTCTACTTCTCCACCACCTTCAGGAGAGGTCCCAGCAGTCAGACCTTCAAGAACATCGTCCCAGGCGTGCCTCTGCACTTCTTTTACATAGCCCCCGTTTTCTTGTGCCTTCTTGGGTCTCCCAGCCATCAGGTCCTTACACCCGATAATGTAGTTAGGGGCAAGTAAACAGAAAAGAAAATAATAAACTGATTGTCTTGTTCTGCTGCACTTCCTGGGCGTTTCCCGGCTGGACAGGAAGTATCCAGCTCCTCAGCCAATCACAGTCAGAGGCGTGCCAATGCTTTAGCCATTGATTGGCCGAGAGGCCTCCCTTGTGCACCAGAGCGGGGACCAGGAGGGAGCGGCCAGTACAGTTCTGTTGTTGCCTCCAGTAGGGACCGATTCTGGACAGAACATCTTATTCCCTGTAACTGGTGGAAAGTGACACAAGGGCAGATGTTATTTTCATATAAACCTTCACATCCGTCACTTCCTCCTCTATTCAATACAGACAGTCCCCGGGTTACGTACAAGATAGGGTCCGGAGGTTTGTTCTTAAGTTGAATTTGTATGTAAGTCGAAACTGTATATTTTATTATTGTAGATCCAAAAAAAAAACATTTTTCCCCAGTGACAATTGGAGTTTAAACATTTTTTGCTGTAATGGCACCAAGGATCATCAATAAAGCCTCATTACAGACGCCTCACAGCTGATCAGTGCAGCCTGGGACTATTGTAACATCCAGAGGTCACAGGGGTCTGTCTGTAACTATGGGTTGTCTGTAAGTCGGGTGTCCTTAAGTAGGGGACCGCCTGTATCTGGACGATCTCACAGGGACTCAAGCAATGGGGGGAGGGGGGTCTCCACTATCGCCTTAATTAGTCAAAGGGGAGGGGCTAGGCTGAGCCATAGCTTCCACCGGAGAGCACTTTATGGTGTGTAGCAATCTGTGATCACATCCAGCGAGATTTTTATACGTTATAAATTGTATTTCATGTACAGAATCCTGGATATTATAGAAGAGAAGTATTTTCATAAGAGTTTAATAAATTGATCAATTATCCAATATCTCGTTATTTTGTGTTTATTATATGTTATTACACTTCTGGGAATATCTACCACCTATTGGGTGATACTGTAATAGGACAACCCTCCTTTTATCATAGGATTGGGGTCCTCACACTGCTGTGCTCTTTGTTCTCTGCATTGAGCTGCTCCACAGTTCTGACTCAAAGATTTATCGCTCGTCTGATTGGATACTCCAGCAGTCTGTAGGAGGAGCAGCGCAGAGAGCACAGAGCGCAGCAGTGTGAGGACACACCCCCAGGACGATCAATCGATTCACCCGTGGTCTCGCAGATTATTACTTTCCAATAATCGGCGCTGGAGCAGGAGGAAGGAGATCAATAAATCCCAAACCAGTTTGTAATTAATAGACATTTTTATTCACAGAATTGTATTAGATTTACATCTCCAGAAGTTACAAAAATCAAGAGCCACCGATAGGACAAGAGGCAGTGAGGGGCGGCCGGTCACTGTATATGGCTGGAAACCTGGTGCCGACCTCTGGCTACAGACGGGCAGTGGTCACCCCGGGCCGGCAGTGATGGCGCTGGTCTGGTGGCCACATGTGACATGGCAGGAGACTGGGCAGGACAGACGCAGCACATGGCAGCGGGTGGGTGGGCAGACGGCGGCAGCGGGTGGGTGGGCAGACGGCGGCAGCGGGTGGGTGGGCAGACGGCAGTAGCGGGTGGGTGGGCAAGACAGACGCAGCAGAGGGCGGGTGGGCAAGACAGACGCAGCAGATGGCAGAGGGCGGGTGGGCAGGACAAACCCAGCACATGGCAGAGGGTGGGTGGGCAGGTGGCAGCGGGTGGGTGGGCAGGACACTCAGCACATGACAGAGGGTGGGTGGGCGGTCAGGTGGCAGCGGGCGGGTGGGCAATCAGAAAGGTCCCGTCATGACGTTTGCCTCTATGAAGGGGAATCTTCAAATAAATTTAAGAACGTTGATCATAATTTTCTATTTAAAAAAATCTAAATATCCCTGAGAAATGGGTGACCACCAGCGACCACCACGAGCAGCGCCCACCACCCGGAGGGGCAACGTTTCAAGCTCCCGCTGGATTGGGGCAGTTTCTACAATCTAAGCTGAACATGGCGGAGCGGCGGATCACAAGACGCAGAAGCTGCTCTGTATTACAGGAGACGTCGCATCAAGCTCCTTATATCAAGGACTGAGAGAGTCCATGGCACCGCACGTGGTCAGGTACAACCTCACTCACTACTGACCACACGGGGCCACGGTCCACGGCGGACAAAACCAGAGAAATACCAAAAGCAAGAAGAAAATCTAACGTTCAAGTATGAGAAACCTTCACTAGTTACCACCGCACCCCATAAATCATCTACAGGAAGACGTCCTCACATGTTCTGGTCCAGTCACGTCCTCTATGATGGACTCCTCCATGTGGATGGTTTGTGGCAGTACGAGGACCTTCATGGTCACCACCAATGGCCAGATGTGGACACTTAGTCTTTTTGAAGTCCATTGTGTGTCAGGTTCTCCGTGGTCTTCCTGTAGATCAACATCAAGTACAATGTAAAAGTATCTCCGAAAGTCCCTGCCCCGAGGTGCAGTAATGAATATTGGATAATAATAAAGCCACACGTGGACTAGAACCAGGACTTGGTCATTATCAAGAGTCTGGTACCGGACTGCAGCCGTATCCTGGGCCCCAGCTGTGACCTGGAACCAGAACCACGGCCCGACACACGATTCATTTTGGAAGATCCCTGGAGGAAGTTGTACGGAGCTCCGACAATCACCATCGATGGAACCTTAGAAAGCCTCCAACCTACAGACCCAAACCCAACGAGAACTTGTTCCAAAGATCTTTCACAATTCCACATTTCCAGCACTTCACATCAACACCGACTTTTTTAGACCCGCAAAGTCCCCGCGGTTCCATTAGACAACATGAACTTCCTCAACAAATATATTTCAGGACCATTTCATTGACCAATGATCTCACTCGATCCCCCTCCCTCAGCTCCCCCCCCCCAGGCCTCCCTCAGCCCCCTCCCCCCCCAGGCCTCCCTCAGCCCCCTCCCACCCCAGGCCTCCCTCAGCCCCCTCCCCCCCCAGGCCTCCCTCAGCCCCCTCCCCCCCCAGGCCTCCCTCAGCCCCCTCCCCCCCCAGGCCTCCCTCAGCCCCCTCCCTCAGGCCCCCCACCACATCCCATCGCTCCAGAAGAAGGAGGATCCCAGTTCTGAGTTTCCAGCTGGTAAAATATTGTAGGAAAAGTTCCCAAATTTCATTCTATAAGAAAAGTATAAAATCCTCCGACCTGGAAGAGAAGAGAGAATAAAGTATAAACAAGGAGAAGGATCTGTCACATCTAAAGATCCGGTGAGCCCCCCCCCCCCAGGGAGTCCCGTGACTCCGCCCATTACATTCCCCCCACATGCCCTGGGACCCCTCACCTCACAGCGTGTCCCTCATCCCCCCTCCCTGGCTCAGTCTTTCGTGAAGCCTCATGATCATGTGATCTCTGCTCTCGGCCTCCTGCAATAGTTTCTACAAGACAAGACAAGATTTCGGTCAGTAAATCTTCATACTGTGGGATCATTGCTTAGAGATTTTACAGACCTCTGCTTGCTGTCGGGGAAAGAAAACAGTATAAACAATTCCTAATAGAGAACCCGTCAGCTGCTTACATGTAATCTACCTCTGCTGTTAGTAGAAGCAGGACTGTGAATTATGAAATTATTTTCCAGGATTGGGGACTTGTCCTTACACTGCTGTGCTCTGTGCTCACTGTGACATACGGATATATATATCAGGTTAGTGAACCTGCCTGAACACTGCTGTGCTCTGAGCTCTCTGCTCCACAGGACTTCCCCTATTCTCTATGTAACTGCTGTAGTATCCAACTAGAAGCCTGGAACAACTCTCAGTTAAAGATGAAGGAAAAAGGCTTAGTTCAGTGAGGTCAGAGCACAGCAGTGTGAGGAGACATCTTATAAATTCACACTTGTGTTGTTACTAACAGCATAGATAAAGGTATAATTACACGTCTGTCCGGGGACATTACCCAGCACCTGCCCCAGCCCTTAGCAGTATATATATATACACACTATAGTATAGACTGTTACCTTGGTGGCCTGGTCCCTCTCCCTGGCAGACACCTGGAGCTGCAGCAGCCTGGCACTGGCCTGGTCCTGGTCTGCGCTGTGCTTGCGCCGCTCCTCCTGCAGCTCCATCTCCCTCTCCCTCAGCGCCGCGCGCAGCATCTTGTGCTCCTGAGCCCCGTCCTGCAGGCGCTTCTTACAGTGATGCAGCTGATCCTGCAAGAGAGGGACAAGGTCAACCTCAGCGGCCAATACCAACAAGCAGAGCTGCAGTGTACAGCATAGAGCAAGCAGAGCAGCAGAGCAACAGTATACAGCATAGAGCAAGCAGAGCAGCAATGTACAGCATAGAGCAAGCAGAGCAGCAGCGTACAGCATAGAGCAGCAGTGTACAGCATATAGAGCAAGCAGAGCAGCAGTGTACAGCATAGAGCAAGCAGAGCAGCAGTGTACAGCATAGAGCAAGCAGAGCAGCAGTGTACAGCATAGAGCAAGCAGAGCAGCAGTGTACAGCATAGAGCAAGCAGAGCAGCAGTGTACAGCATAGAGCAAGAAGAGCAGCAGTGTACAGCATAGAGCAAGAAGAGCAGCAGTGTACAGCATAGAGCAGGAAGAGCAGCAGTGTACAGCATAGAGCAAGAAGAGCAGCAGTGTACAGCATAGAGCAAGAAGAGCAGCAGTGTACAGCATAGAGCAAGAAGAGCAGCAGTGTACAGCATAGAGCAAGAAGAGCAGCAGTGTACAGCATAGAGCAAGCAGAGCAGCAGTGTACAGCATAGAGCAAGCAGAGCAGCAGTGTACAGCATAGAGCAGGAAGAGCAGCAGTGTACAGCATAGAGCAAGCAGAGCAGCAGTGTACAGCATAGAGCAAGCAGAGCAGCAGTGTACAGCATAGAGCAAGCAGAGCAGCAGTGTACAGCATAGAGCAAGCAGAGCAGCAGTGTACAGCATAGAGCAAGCAGAGCAGCAGTGTACAGCATAGAGCAAGAAGAGCAGCAGTGTACAGCATAGAGCAAGCAGAGCTGCAGTGTACAGCATAGAGCAAGCAGAGCAGCACCTCTTATATTATACATCATTATACAGGCAGTCCCTGGGTTACATACAAGATAGGGACTGTAGGTTTGTTCTTAAGTTGAATTTGTATGTAAGTCGGAACTGTATATTTTATAATGGTAGATCCAGACAAAAAAATTTTTTTGCCCCAGTGTCAATTGGTGTTTCAAAATTTTTGCTGTAATAGGACCAAGGATTATCAATAAAGCTTCATTACAGACACCTTACAGCTGATCATTGCAGTCTGGGTCTGTAATAAGGCATCCAGAGAGCTTCACCAGTGGTCACAGTGGGCAGAGGGGTCCATCTGTAACTATGGGTCGTCTGTAAGTCGAGTGTCCTTAAGTAGGGGACCACCTGTATATACATTATACATTATAAGGACAGATTAATGGTTCACTGTGTCATCCACACGTGAGACACAGTCACAGAATCCCAGCTGTAACACAACCAGGAGAGACCGGGGGACGGTATTACAGACCACACGTGCACAGAGACCTAGTAGGAATATGTCAGGGAATATGTCAGGGCCAGGAGAGCATGTACCACAGAGTCAAAATACAAGGAAGAATGCTACACCATCACAGAGCGCCTTAAAGCTAGGGGCTACTCCAAAAATTCCTGCAAAAGGGCCATGCACATTGTCAATAAAAAAACTCGATCTGAATATCTACAAACACTACCCAAAAATAAACAAGATAGTCCTAAACTCACATTTAGCTCAGAATTCAGTTCACAATTCTATGACATTACTAACATCATTAAAAGACATTTACCTCTCCTTAACCGTGACCCTACACTCAGGAAGATTTTAGACAATGGAGTCTCATTTGTGTCCACAAGAGCTAAAACTCTAGGTGACATCCTATCTCCCAATACTTTCACCAACACTGCACAGAACAAAACATGGTTGCAAACCACAGGTAGCTACTGTTGTGGAGGTTTGCGCTGCAACGTATGCAAGTATATTAACAAAACCACACAATTCTCCTCTATTCATAACAATATCATCTACAACATAAGAACTTACATGAATTGTGAATCCACACATCTAGTCTATCTCATCCAGTGCTCCAGATGTTCGCTACAATACATAGGATGCACCATGAGAAAGCTCAAAGACCGTATCAGCGAACATGTCACAGGGGCCAATCCTAAAACTATTTCCAGCACCCGCAACCTGTCGGGTATTTCAAAACACTTCAAAGAAGTGCATTCAGGCAACATGAAGGGCATGCTAGTGACTGCTATTGAGCAAGTATCTCGCCCCATGAGAGGAGGCGATTGGAAGAAAAAGCTTCTATCCAAAGAAGCATATTGGATTTTGAATTTAGACACTCGTTACCCCAAAGGGTTAAACCACAGACAGGATCTTTTGTATTTCTATTAAAACTCACATAGTGTCAGTCAGCTCGCTACACTTCACTCCCCCCCACCTTTGTGGGGGTGTGGTTTCTTTCCCTACACCGGAAGATTCATTCACACACCCATTAGTTTCTCTACTTAACTCTGGCAGGGATTAGAAGTTTGACAGGTATGATTAAGGACTAAGACGCTTACAAAGTCCGAAACGCGTTACCTCCACCACACTGTGCTGTGTTTCTTTTGTCTGCCTGCCTCTGTGTCCATATCCTAGCATGTTGGCTAGTGATGTTTTTAACTTTTTTGAAATAAACCTTTTTGGAATACTTTTTTAAGAAGTCGTTTACCCCTGGACATTCTTGTATGGCTGCCGGATTCCCGACCTTTTTTCCTTCGTTTTCCTTTCATTATAGTAGTTATATTCCTGTACATAGGGGGCAGTATTATAGTAGTTATATCCCTGTACATAGGGGGCAGTATTATAGTAGTTATATTCCTGTACATATGGGGCAGTATTATAGTAGTTATATTCTTGTACATAGGGGGCAGTATTATAGTGGTTATATCCTGTACATAGGGGGCAGTATTATAGTAGTTATATTCCTGTACATAGGGGGCAGTATTATAGTAGTTATATCCCTGTACATAGGGGGCAGTATTATAGTAGTTATATTCCTGTACATATGGGGCAGTATTATAGTAGTTATATTCTTGTACATAGGGGGCAGTATTATAGTAGTTATATTCCTGTACATAGGGGGCAGTATTATAGTAGTTATATTCTTGTACATAGGGGGCAGTATTATAGTAGTTATATTCCTGTACATAGGGGGCAGTATTATAGTAGTTATATTCCTGTACATAGGGGGCAGTATTATAGTAGTTATATTCTTGTACATAGGGGGCAGTATTATAGTAGTTATATTCTTGTACATAGGGGGCAGTATTATAGTAGTTATATTCCTGTACATAGGGGGCAGTATTATAGTAGTTATATTCCTGTACATAGGGGGCAGTATTATAGTAGTTATATTCCTGTACATAGGGGCAGTATTATAGTAGTTATATTCCTGTACATAGGGGGCAGTATTATAGTAGTTATATTCCTGTACATAGGGGGCAGTATTATAGTAGTTATATTCCTGTACATAGGGGCAGTATTATAGTAGTTATATTCCTGTACATAGGGGGCAGTATTATAGTAGTTATATTCCTGTACATAGGGGGCAGTATTATAGTAGTTATATTCTTGTACATAGGGGGCAGTATTATAGTAGTTATATCCCTGTACATAGGGGGCAGTATTATAGTAGTTATATTCCTGTACATAGGGGGCAGTATTATAGTAGTTATATTCCTGTACATAGGGGGCAGTATTATAGTAGTTATATTCCTGTACATAGGGGGCAGTATTATAGTAGTTATATTCCTGTACATAGGGGGCAGTATTATAGTAGTTATATTCCTGTACATAGGGGGCAGTATTATAGTAGTTATATTCTTGTACATAGGGGGCAGTATTATAGTAGTTATATTCCTGTACATAGGGGGCAGTATTATAGTAGTTATATTCCTGTACATAGGGGGCAGTATTATAGTAGTTATATTCCTGTACATAGGGGGCAGTATTATAGTAGTTATATTCTTGTACATAGGGGGCAGTATTATAGTAGTTATATTCTTGTACATAGGGGGCAGTATTATAGTAGTTATATTCCTGTACATAGGGGGCAGTATTATAGTAGTTATATTCCTGTACATAGGGGGCAGTATTATAGTAGTTATATTCCTGTACATAGGGGGCAGTATTATAGTAGTTATATTCTTGTACATAGGGGGCAGTATTATAGTAGTTATATTCCTGTACATAGGGGGCAGTATTATAGTAGTTATATTCTTGTACATAGGGGGCAGTATTATAGTAGTTATATTCCTGTACATAGGGGGCAGTATTATAGTAGTTATATCCCTGTACATAGGGGGCAGTATTATAGTAGTTATATTCCTGTACATAGGGGGCAGTATTATAGTAGTTATATTCTTGTACATAGGGGGCAGTATTATAGTAGTTATATTCCTGTACATAGGGGGCAGTATTATAGTAGTTATATTCTTGTACATAGGGGGCAGTATTATAGTAGTTATATTCCTGTACATAGGGGGCAGTATTATAGTAGTTATATTCCTGTACATAGGGGGCAGTATTATAGTAGTTATATTCTTGTACATAGGGGGCAGTATTATAGTAGTTATATTCTTGTACATAGGGGGCAGTATTATAGTAGTTATATTCCTGTACATAGGGGGCAGTATTATAGTAGTTATATTCCTGTACATAGGGGCAGTATTATAGTAGTTATATTCTTGTACATAGGGGGCAGTATTATAGTAGTTATATTCTTGTACATAGGGGGCAGTATTATAGTAGTTATATTCCTGTACATAGGGGCAGTATTATAGTAGTTATATTCCTGTACATAGGGGCAGTATTATAGTAGTTATATTCCTGTACATAGGGGACAGTATTATAGTAGTTATATTCTTGTACATAGGGGGTAGTATTATAGTAGTTATATTCCTGTACATAGGGGGCAGTATTATAGTAGTTATATTCCTGTACATAGGGGGCAGTATTATAGTAGTTATATTCCTGTACATAGGGGGGCAGTATTATAGTAGTTATATTCCTGTACATAGGGGGGCAGTATTATAGTAGTTATATTCCTGTACATAGGGGGCAGTATTATAGTAGTTATATTCCTGTACATAGGGGGCAGTATTATAGTAGTTATATTCCTGTACATAGGGGGCAGTATTATAGTAGTTATATTCCTGTACATAGGGGGCAGTATTATAGTAGTTATATTCCTGTACATAGGGGGTAGTATTATAGTAGTTATATTCCTGTACATAGGGGGCAGTATTATAGTAGTTATATTCCTGTACATAGGAGGCAGTATTATAGTAGTTATATTCTTGTACATAGGGGACAGTATTATAGTAGTTATATTCCTGTACATAGGGGGCAGTATTATAGTAGTTATATTCCTGTACATAGGGGGCAGTATTATAGTAGTTATATTCTTGTACATAGGAGGCAGTATTATAGTAGTTATATTCTTGTACATAGGGGACAGTATTATAGTAGTTATATTCCTGTACATAGGGGGCAGTATTATAGTAGTTATATCCCTGTACATAGGAGGCAGTATTATAGTAGTTATATTCTTGTACATAGGGGGCAGTATTATAGTAGTTATATTCTTGTACATAGGGGGCAGTATTATAGTAGTTATATTCCTGTACATAGGGGGCAGTATTATAGTAGTTATATTCCTGTACATAGGGGGCAGTATTATAGTAGTTATATTCCTGTACATAGGGGGCAGTATTATAGTAGTTATATTCCTGTACATAGGGGGCAGTATTATAGTATATTCTTGTACATAGGAGGCAGTATTATAGTAGTTATATTCCTGTACATAGGGGGCAGTATTATAGTAGTTATATTCCTGTACATAGGGGGCAGTATTTACCTGGAGCAGGGTCTGACTCTCATTGAGAGCGTTCAGTAGATCCTGGATGTCTCGCTGGTGCTGAGCGCTCTGTCGCTGGTTGTCTTTGTGGGCCTGGGAGAGCAGTCGTCCTTTCTCCTGTATCTGGGATATTAGGGGGTTCGGGGGGGACATTCCAGGGATTGGGGCGCTGTAGTCTTCCAGCCCCTGGGATAGAAGGGAGTCTGCGAGGGCCTGTGATAGGAGACACAGACACATATAATGTGGATTTCCATCATGGAGGGAGATGCAGATGATGGAGGTACGAGGTGTGTGATGCCTCTCACCTCCACATCTTGGTTGCTGCTGCTCAGGGCCCCTTGCACGGCCGCTATCAGGGCGTCTTTCTCCCGCAGCGCGGAGAGGCGCAGAGTATCCTGGGAGGCTGCGGAGCGCACAGCAGAGTCCAGGGTCACCTCCAGCCGCTGGATGGCAAAGTCCTTCTCCCCCAGGACGTCTCGCAGAGCCTGGAGGAAGAAGTATAACTGTGTCAGAAATGTGCTGTCACTCAGCTTTCCCGGAGTTCTGAATGGTACATATGTCTAATAAAGATTGGGCCCTTATGCATCAACACTAAAATAGACACATTAGCTGAGTGACAACCCCAGAGGAAGCTACAACAGCGGCCATAAGGGGACGCCGCCCACAGCCATAGGACCGCCCCCGAGGAGCCACTCACTGTGATGGTGTCCTGGTTGTCATGCAGAACCTTAGACAGTCGTGCAATGTCGTCCTCTCTCAATTTCAGCTCCTCCTGTAGACGCTTCACTTCAGCTTCTTTTTGGCGTTTGATCATTGCCAACTCTTCCCCTTCTCTCTGTACAGACAAGTCGTAGTGTAAGTTCATGAAGAACTGCACAGAGCCCATGTACAAAGCAAAACCCAGCAGGATAGTGAGTGCAGCTCTGGAGTATAATACAGGATGTAACTCAGGATCAGTACAGGATAAGTAATGTCATGTATGTACACAGTGACTGCACCAGCAGCAGAATAGTGAGTGCAGCTCTGGGGTATAATACAGGATGTAACTCAGGATCAGTACAGGATAAGTAATGTCATGTATGTACACAGTGACTGCACCAGCAGCAGGATAGTGAGTGCAGCTCTGGGGTATAATACAGGATGTAACTCAGGATCAGTACAGGATAAGTAATGTCATGTATGTACACAGTGACTGCACCAGCAGCAGAATAGTGAGTGCAGCTCTGGGGTATAATACAGGATGTAACTCAGGATCAGTACAGGATAAGTAATGTCATGTATGTACACAGTGACTGCACCAGCAGCAGAATAGTGAGTGCAGCTCTGGGGTATAATACAGGATGTAACTCAGGATCAGTACAGGATAAGTAATGTCATGTATGTACACAGTCACTGCACCAGCAGCAGAATAGTGAGTGCAGCTCTGGGGTATAATACAGGATGTAACTCAGGATCAGTACAGGATAAGTAATGTCATGTATGTACACAGTGACTGCACCAGCAGCAGAATAGTGAGTGCAGCTCTGGGGTATAATACAGGATGTAACTCAGGATCAGTACAGGATAAGTAATGTCATGTATGTACACAGTGACTGCACCAGCAGCAGAATAGTGAGTGCAGCTCTGGGGTATAATACAGGATGTAACTCAGGATCAGTACAGGATAAGTAATGTCATGTATGTACACAGTGACTGCACCAGCAGCAGAATAGTGAGTGCAGCTCTGGAGTATAATACAGGATGTAACTCAGGATCCGTACAGGATAAGTAATGTCATGTATGTACACAGTGGCTGCACCAGCAGCAGAATAGTGAGTGCAGCTCTGGGGTATAATACAGGATGTAACTCAGGATCAGTACAGGATAAGTAATGTCATGTATGTACACAGTGACTGCACCAGCAGCAGAATAGTGAGTGCAGCTCTGGAGTATAATACAGGATGTAACTCAGGATCAGTACAGGATAAGTAATGTCATGTATGTACACAGTGACTGCACCAGCAGCAGAATAGTGAGTGCAGCTCTGGGGTATAATACAGGATGCAACTCAGGATCAGTACAGGATAAGTAATGTCATGTATGTACACAGTGACTGCACCAGCAGCATAATAGTGAGTGCAGCTCTGGGGTATAATACAGGATGTAACTCAGGATCAGTACAGGATAAGTAATGTCATGTATGTACACAGTGACTGCACCAGCAGCAGAATAGTGAGTGCAGCTCTGGAGTATAATACAGGATGTAACTCAGGATCCGTACAGGATAAGTAATGTCATGTATGTACACAGTGGCTGCACCAGCAGCAGAATAGTGAGTGCAGCTCTGGGGTATAATACAGGATGTAACTCAGGATCAGTACAGGATAAGTAATGTCATGTATGTACACAGTGACTGCACCAGCAGCAGAATAGTGAGTGCAGCTCTGGAGTATAATACAGGATGTAACTCAGGATCAGTACAGGATAAGTAATGTCATGTATGTACACAGTGACTGCACCAGCAGCATAATAGTGAGTGCAGCTCTGGGGTATAATACAGGATGTAACTCAGGATCAGTACAGGATAAGTAATGTCATGTATGTACACAGTGACTGCACCAGCAGCAGAATAGTGAGTGCAGCTCTGGAGTATAATACAGGATGTAACTCAGGATCCGTACAGGATAAGTAATGTCATGTATGTACACAGTGACTGCACCAGCAGCAGAATAGTGAGTGCAGCTCTGGAGTATAATACAGGATGTAACTCAGGATCCGTACAGGATAAGTAATGTCATGTATGTACACAGTGACTGCACCAGCAGCAGATAGTGAGTGCAGCTCTGGTGTATCTCGTCAGCTCGTTAGCTGTCTGTTGCTGTGAGAGGCTGTGTGCTGCTGCTGCTCCTGAGCTCCAGGGAAAACCACCTCCACCTGGGGCCTGCTCTCTCCTCTCCCAGGGAGGGAGTGGGTTTTCAGGCATGAGCCAGGGCAGCAAGTCCCAGGCTCCTGCTTCCCGGTCTAGGCCGGCGGGAGGCAGGGGTAGCCAGGAACCGGCCAGCGCTGCGGAAGCCTTGGGGGTGAGAAGATCTGCAAGGAACAGCAGCAATGCTGCTCCAAGTACCCCCAGGCCAGCTAAGGCTTCAAAAAGCAGCAAGACCTCAGAAAAGATGAATACCTCAGGAAAGCTGGATACCTCGGGAAAGCTGGATACCTCGGGAAAGCTGGATACCTCGGGAAAGCTGGGTACTTCGGAAAAGCTGGATACCGCAGGAAAGCTGAGTGCTCAGAGAGGTGAGGCTGACCTCAGTGAAGAGGGCTGGGGAATGCTGAGGACCCGGGAGTCTATTTCCAGCTATGCCTCCCGGGCTCTGGGCCACCTCTCTGAGTACGAAGAAGCCAGCAAGACGGTGAGGAGACTGCGGGAGGAGCTCAGGTGCTCCCATGCCAGGGCAAGCTCTGCCCCAAAGAGGAAGAAGGAGCAGATTATGGCAGAGATTTCCAGGCTCCAGACTGACATCCAGGCCTTGGAGGAGAGGAAGGCTCACCTGCTGGAGAGGAGCGGGCCGTTTAAAGAAAAGATCCTTAATGATGAGAGGTTCCGGGAGATGGAGGAGGAGAAGCAGAGGCGGCTGATGGGGCTTCAGCCTGAGAGTCAGATGGAGGAGGAAAGTTCGGTACCGTGCAGTGGGCCCCCTGCAGGACAAGCGGCTATGTCATCTGGCTGCGGTTCTGCCGGCCCGGGTGAGGATAGTGACAGCCACCAGGGAGGGGCGCTGATGGAGGAGATCCGACGGCTCGAGTCCCCTGTGCACCTCCAGGACTTTACTTTTGGAGACGATCTGCCGGAGGATGCACCGGGGGGCAGCAAACCGCGAAAGAAGAAGACCAAATCCGTGGAAGTGGTGAGTCTAGTCTACAGCCCCCTCCCCGTAAAACCCGAGTCGGCCGCAGGGTCAGCTCACTGTGCGAGCCCCGTTACCCAGCCCAGCACGGGTCCTGCAGTGGACTCAGTGCCAGGGAGCGGGGAGATTACAGGTGTGACATCTGATGTGGCGATGGGCTCCGTCTCTGTTTGTGGTAACAGTGGGGGAGCAGGGGAGGCATCGGCTGCGAGGCCGGACAGTAAGGGCGGCTCGGCAGTGGCGATACCATCGAAATCCAGTGCTGTGGTGCGTCCCCCAGTGGGAGGGGGGGATAGCCCGGCACTGGTGGCAGCTTCCGGTGCCTCGGCGCCTCTTCATGCTGTTGCCGCTGATCACTTGGTGGTGGGGCGGCGGCAGCGTGGAGGGGTTGCTGAGGCTGAGGGCTCCGAACCTCCCAAACCTAAAGTCCTATTTTGTGTTGGTGTTGGAGACAGTCTGCAGAGGAGTGCTGAGGAAGGTGGGGATCAGCGGTGCCACATACCAGCCAAAGATCAGCGGCGACTCCTACCTTCCTCTAAGAAAAGTAAAATAACATCTGCTACCGATGATGTGGAGGGCACAAGTGTGACACAAGTTGGGGTTCCCTCTGGGCGATGCGCTGCGGGGGGACCCCCGTCCCTTGTGCCTGAAGATGCGGAGGTGGTCTTGTCTGCTAATGTTGTTGCTGGTCCAGCCAGTGTGAGTGGAGTCAGTAATGTTGTGGTGGATAATGTGAATGGTGTGAGTGGTGGAGAATCTTTTCCAGCTTTGGGGGTGGGTGATGGAGTGACTGGTGGTGTGAGTGGCGCGGCTGAGTGTAACATGCAGGTGGGTAGTGTTAATGTGGTGGGTGCAGGGGTTGGTCCGGTTGCTCCCCCAGTGGCGGCCCCTATTAAGAGCCATGCCAGTGTCGCTGCTGGGGGACGTAGGGTTCCATCATCCTCGTCTCTGGGCTCTGGGGACGGCTTTTTGCAACGGCGCCTCCTGCAGGCCTTACAGAAAGGAGAAAGGACGATCAATGTAGCGGGGCAGGAGGTTGATTTGTCGTTTTGGATAGAGAGGCACGGCCTGTCTGCCTTCCGAGAGCAAAGAGGCAGGGAGACACCATGGTCGCTCCCGACAACCGGGCCGGGTGCTAACCGTAGGAATGTGGTGCGTCTTCGGTGGCGTGGCAGTGATGTGTGTCCCCCTCGGGCACGGGTAGTTGAGCTGCTGCTGAAGATGGACTTCAAGGCGGCTGACATCTTTGCCTTGATCCATCCCTATGGTACATCTGAGTTTGATATCAGCTTTGTTCGGCCGGAGGGGCTTGAGCTCTTCTGGTCCAACTATGAGCTGAGATACAACGAGCCCGAGTGGCGGGACTTTGCTGTGCAAGCAGTGTCCCGCCAGAGCGAACTCAAGAAAGTGACCGTTCTTACCCGTAACGAATCACTATCTTGCTTTGACATCATGACCTGGATGAATCGTTATGGAGAGGTACTGGGAGTACCCGAGAAAAATCGTGACGAGTTTGGTATCTGGTCAGGGGCCTGGACCTTCATGGTGAAGTTGAGGTGTTCAGGTAACTCAGTCGCCCACATCCCTTCATCAGCCTTCCTGGGGAGGGATCGGATCCTGATCTTCTACCGGGGGCAGCCTAAGCTGTGTCACAGGTGCGGTGACCCCACACATTTCAGCGCAAACTGCACCGTGCAGAAGTGTGCGTTGTGTGGGGGTGTCGGCCATCTCGCTGCATCCTGTACAGGACAGATTAGGTGTAACCTGTGTGGTGATCTCGGTCACCCGTACAGTCGTTGTCCTCTTTCCTTCGCTAATGCGGGCTCAGCCTCAGCGGATGAAAGCCATGAGGCTGAATCTGCTGGGGAGGGGACTAGCAGAGGTGGAGGAATGGAGGGGCCAGGGAAGAAAGACAGGAAAAAGACGCCTGCCCAGCTAAGGCGTCTAGAGAAGCGTCAACAGGAGAGAGAGCGGGGGGAGTCTCGGGCTGCTGGGACAACCTCTGGCGCTATCCTGGAGACCACACCTGTCGCTGAGGCCCCAGGGGATGATGTACTGGATGCGGAGGTCAGGAGGATCGAGAGAGAGGAAGGTGCCACGTCCTCAGACTCCTCCCATTATGAGAGTATGGACGAGGATAATAGGGCGTGGCTAGAGGAAAAGCGTAAGCGTGGCGCCAAAAAGAAGAAAAAGGGTAAAAAGAAGGGAGGTGTAAGATCTTCTCCCTCCCTGACTAAGGTACCCAAGGAAGGTGCAACCGACCCCCCGCTGGTCGAACTTTCAAATCGATTCCTGGCCCTGGATGGAGCGCCTCCTGCCGATGGAGGGGCTGAGGGTGAAGGGCCAGAGGTGGCGGAACCTGCAGGAGGTGCCGAGTCTCCCCCTGGGGAGTCAGGGTCCTCAGGAGGGGAGACTGGCCCAGAGTCTGGAGACGAGGATGAGGGGGCAGGTCCTGGATCTGCCCCTGAAGCATCAGAGGTGCGGGAGATGGACACCACAATATGTCTAAAAAGGGGGTGTTCATTTCCCGAGGGTGGTGGTAAGATGGGTAAAAAGAAAGCCGTCTAACTCAATCACTCATGATGGCGGCACCCACTCCGTTGACGCTGGCGTCCATTAATGTCGCCAGCATTAAGTCTGATGCGGCTAGATTTGCGGCCTTTGATTTTCTCGGCCGCGTTGAAGCCGACATTTTATTTTTGCAGGAGACCAGGCTGCCAGATTTGGCGGCCGTGTTTAAAGCTAAGAGGGAATGGAGACACGGGCCTTCCTATTGGTCTCTTGCGGCCGAGCCGTATAGCGGAGTGGCGGTACTTTTTACCGCACCGGTAGAATGCCGACGAGTTATTGAGTTAGAAATGGGGAGGTGCCTGATCCTGGATGTCCTCATGAAGGGACAAGAACTTCGCCTAATTAACATCTATGGTCCCCAGTCCAAGTGGGACAGGAAGTGTCTCTTTATGAGGATCAAGCCCTACCTTTTTACAAGTCGGCAGGTGGTCTTTGGAGGGGACTTCAATGCTGTCACGAGGTCCCAGGATAGGGGAGGTTCCAGAGACAAGCTGACTTATGATAGCGTCGCTCTTAATAGCATAGCCAGTGAGGCTCGCCTGGTGGATGTCCACATCCGGCACACCCCAGGCCACACGGGGTTCACCTATTATAGGGGTAGCTGCAGGTCTAGAATAGACAGGTTTTATTTAAAGGAGGAAGCCATTTCTTCAGCAGTGTCCGTTGTTGAGGTGGAATTCTCCGACCACTGTTTAATTTTGTTTTCTCTGAATGTTACAGAGACCCCCCGGATGGGAAGAGGCTACTGGAAGCTCAATTCGTCTCTCCTGGAAGAAGCGGAGATCAGACAATCCTTTGAGGACTTTCTTCAGAGCCAGGTACCATTGCTGGGCCTTTGTAGCAGTAAGTCAGAGTGGTGGGAGATGCTCAAGAAAAGGGTGGCGAGATTCTTCCGCCAGCTCTCGAGCCTCAGGAGCCTGGACAGGTACCGCCTGTATCAGGGCCTGAGGAGGAAACTCGAGCATCTCGTCTCGACTGGAGGTAGTCGTGAGGACATCTCCAGAGTGAAATCCTTGCTGAAGAGGTGTCAGTACGATAGACACGCATCTTTGGTTTTTGAGAGGGATTACGGGAAATACCGCTCGCCCGACCCTTACAGAAACTGCAAGATGTCAGTGAATGGTAAAGTTGTCACAGGACTGGTTGACAATACGGGATCCCTGAAAAGGTCCAGATCAGGGATTCTGGAGGTCGTCAGATCCTTCTACTGGCACCTCTTGGGCAGGAAGGATCTAGATCGGGATGTGATGTCGGCTTTCCTGGCTGAAGCTGTCCCTGAGCCAGGAGTAGACCCCTCTCTTGATGTTTTGACAGAGATGATCAGGGAAGAGGAAGTCAGCCGGGCGATTGAAGGGCTCGCCCTCAAGAAATCGCCAGGCCCGGATGGCTTAACATCTGAGTTTTATAAGACCTTTAAGGACGCCTTGGTTCCCCTCTTGACTGAGGTATTCAATGAGTGTCTTTCCTCGGGCGTTCTGCCGAAGTCAATGAGGAGGTCAGCCCTGATCATCCTGTCAAAGGGTAAGGACCGATCTCGTATTGAGAACTGGCGTCCCATAGCGCTTCTCAATGCGGACAGAAAAGTTTTGGCAAAAGTGCTGTTTAATCGGCTGGTGCAGTTTGCGCCCCGGCTCCTTTCGGGGACCCAGCACTGCTCTGTTCCAGGCCGCAGTACATTTAGTGCTGTGCTTTGTGTCCGGGAGGCAGTGGAGCAGGGCAGGGCTGGTAACTGGAAGGGGTACTTGCTGTCCTTGGATCAGGCAAAAGCGTTTGATCGGGTTAACCACGAGTACCTCTGGTCTGTCCTTCTGAGGTATGGCCTGCCGGGTGGGTTTGTCAATTGGCTGAAAGTTTTGTACGCAGGGGCAGAGAGTTTCCCGCTTGTGAACGGTTGGTTTCCCGCTCTTTTGAGGTCGGGTCTGGTGTTCGCCAGGGTTGTCCTCTGAGCCCACTTTTATACGTGTTCGCGATTGACCCATTCCTTAGGAGGGTTGATCGTGGGCCGTTGGTGGGAGTCGGGATGGATCGGGCAGCACCGGAAGCCACTCTAAGGGTGGTAGCGTATGCTGATGATGTCACCGTTTTCGTGTCCTCGGGAGGGGAGGCGCAATGGGTGATGTCAGAGGTTGACCGCTACTCAGAGGTTTCTGGGTCCAAGATCAACCGGGATAAGTGTGAGAGTCTCTGGCTGGGAGAGGGGGATCCAGGCTTTGATCTCCCGGACACTCTTCCAGGGCCCCAGGACTCCGCCAAAGTTCTCGGCATCGAATTTGGCCAGGGGGATTACCCCATGCAAAACTGGGACGGCAGGCTTAAGATCGCCGCTCAGAAGGTGGACCAGTGGAAGGGTTGGTCTTTGACCCTCAGAGAAAGGGTTAATCTGATCAAAACTTACCTGCTCCCGTTGCTGATTTACCTGGGCAGTGTGTGCATGTTGCCAGAACCCCTCTGGACTCGGGTCTACAGTCTGTTCTTCCAGCTGTTATGGGGGAATAGGCTGAACCTTATCAAGAGGGAGGTTACTTACCGCACGAGGAGACAAGGAGGGTTGTGTATGGTCAACCCTGTGGTGTTCCTAGTGAATACCTTTCTTAAGATCAATGTAGCAAACCTCTGGAAAGAGAGGGCTCCTCCGTGGGTATACTCCTGCAGGGGATGGGCTCCTCCGTGGGTATACTCCTGCAGGGGATGGGCTCCTCCGTGGGTATACTCCTGTAGGGGATGGGCTCCTCCGTGGGTATACTCCTGCAGGGGATGGTTTCGGCCTTTCTTCCAGGAATGGGAGACAGGAGGACAAGTGAAGGATCTTCGCACATCACATAGGCATCTTCCGGCTTACGCTACCCCGGTTCTGAAGGTGATTCGCCGGTGGGGTCTGGGAATGTGGGAGATCAGGACCTTGTCGAGGAAAGTCCTTGACAAGAGGGTTCTGTTGACCCATTTCCAGAAGCCTCTGGCCCTCAGGGATTGCCCAAGTCGGGATCTGGGGGTGGGTTTGAGTTTATTGAATTCCATCAGGATCCCCTTGAAGTTTTGGGACGTGACTTGGCGCTGCTTCCATGGAAAGCTGTGTGTGAGGGACAATCTGAAGTGTAGGAGCTCTGAGGAAAGGGGTTGTCCCCGGGAGGAGTGCGGTGGCCTGCTGGAGAGCATGGACCACTTCCTGCTTCAGTGCCCCTTTAACACAGAGGTGTACAACAGGGTGGGCGCTTCCATCCATTGGCCCGGGTTGGCCAGTCTCTCCTATGCGGAGTGGGCCTATGGAGCATTCAGAGGCCTGGGTGGCCGGGACCGCTGCACGTTATTCCTAGTTAGTGTAGTGGTCAGGTACCACACGTGGAACGCACGGTGTTTAGTATCGACGCAGCGTAAAATCCTCCCGGTGGATGAGGTGGTTAGGAACATTCTGGGTGACCTGGTGAAGGTGCGCTCTCTGGAGTATGAGAGGCTGGGCATGGGGAGGACCTCTCTCCTTTGGAGGGGGTTCTCCTTTAGTGTCCCTTAGTCTGTCATCTCCTCTCCTGGTGTTGGGCTGATGCTGCACTGTAGATTTTTGTTTTGTATCTGGGCATGTAGTGATGTTGGGCTTGCAGGCGCCGAACCTGGGCTTTATGTGGTTTGTATTTATGTTGTTTAGACTTTATTTGTATTCTGTTTTCTTTGTTATGTTGTAAATACTGTATATAGTGTATATATTGTATATAGTGGGGTTTGGGACATAGTGTTAGGTTGGGAGGGGGGTGATGGTGGTGGGACTTATGAACTGACCTTGGGCACTGGTCTGGACTACTTAACGCAAACTTTGGACGTTAGACCAGTGTCTGGGGGGAAGGGGAGGGTGCGGGCGAGGGATCTAGTTTAGTGTAGTGTTGTGTGTATTATGTGTTTGTTGTTATATATTTATAAAAAAAAAAAAAAAAAAAAAAAAAAATGGGTGTGGGGTGGTTTGTTATTAGAGGGTGTGGGGTGGGTTTATGTATATTTATAGTCATTTATGTTTATTTGTGGGTGTGGCTTGTCTTATTGTTTATTGGTTTGGTTGAGGGTGTGACAATCGGTTGGGTGGGGGTTGTAGTATTTGGTGTTTATACATTTTGGTGTATTTTAAATTATTATTTTTGCTAGGAGTGAATGTGGCTGGACCAGCAGGTAAGATATTGTATATATTTTGTATATATTATGTTTGGTTTGTATTGTTATGTTTTTTATATAAAATAAAAGATCTACAGGATGTAACTCAGGATCAGTACAGGATAAGTAATGTCATGTATGTACACAGTGACTGCACCAGCAGCAGAATAGTGAGTGCAGCTCTGGGGTATAATACAGGATGTAACTCAGGATCAGTACAGGATAAGTAATGTCATGTATGTACACAGTGACTGCACCAGCAGCAGAATAGTGAGTGCAGCTCTGGGGTATAATACAGGATGTAACTCAGGATCAGTACAGGATAAGTAATGTCATGTATGTACACAGTGACTGCACCAGCAGCAGAATAGTGAGTGCAGCTCTGGGGTATAATACAGGATGTAACTCAGGATCAGTACAGGATAAGTAATGTCATGTATGTACCCAGTGACTGCACCAGCAGCAGAATAGTGAGTGCAGCTCTGGAGTATAATACAGGATGTAACTCAGGATCAGTGCAGGATAAGTAATGTCATGCATGTACACAGTGACTGCACCAGCAGCAGAATAGTGAGTGCAGCTCTGGGGTATAATACAGGATGTAACTCAGGATCAGTACAGGATAAGTAATGTCATGTATGTACACAGTGACTGCACCAGCAGCAGAATAGTGAGTGCAGCTCTGGGGTATAATACAGGATGTAACTCAGGATCAGTACAGGATAAGTAATGTCATGTATGTACACAGTGACTGCACCAGCAGCAGAATAGTGAGTGCAGCTCTGGGGTATAATACAGGATGTAACTCAGGATCAGTGCAGGATAAGTAATGTCATGTATGTACACAGTGACTGCACCAGCAGCAGAATAGTGAGTGCAGCTCTGGGGTATAATACAGGATGTAACTCAGGATCAGTACAGGATAAGTAATGTCATGTATGTACAGTGACTGCACCAGCAGCAGAATAGTGAGTGCAGCTCTGGGGTATAATACAGGATGTAACTCAGGATCAGTACAGGATAAGTAATGTCATGTATGTACACAGTGACTGCACCAGCAGCAGAATAGTGAGTGCAGCTCTGGGGTATAATACAGGATGTAACTCAGGATCAGTACAGGATAAGTAATGTCATGTATGTACACAGTGACTGCACCAGCAGCAGAATAGTGAGTGCAGCTCTGGGGTATAATACAGGATGTAACTCAGGATCAGTACAGGATAAGTAATGTCATGTATGTACACAGTGACTGCACCAGCAGCAGAATAGTGAGTGCAGCTCTGGGGTATAATACAGGATGTAACTCAGGATCAGTACAGGATAAGTAATGTCATGTATGTACAGTGACTGCACCAGCAGCAGAATAGTGAGTGCAGCTCTGGGGTATAATACAGGATGTAACTCAGGATCAGTACAGGATAAGTAATGTCATGTATGTACACAGTGACTGCACCAGCAGCAGAATAGTGAGTGCAGCTCTGGGGTATAATACAGGATGTAACTCAGGATCAGTACAGGATAAGTAATGTCATGTATGTACACAGTGACTGCACCAGCAGCAGAATAGTGAGTGCAGCTCTGGGGTATAATACAGGATGTAACTCAGGATCAGTACAGGATAAGTAATGTCATGTATGTACAGTGACTGCACCAGCAGCAGAATAGTGAGTGCAGCTCTGGGGTATAATACAGGATGTAACTCAGGATCAGTACAGGATAAGTAATGTCATGTATGTACAGTGACTGCACCAGCAGCAGAATAGTGAGTGCAGCTCTGGGGTATAATACAGGATGTAACTCAGGATCAGTACAGGATAAGTAATGTCATGTATGTACACAGTGACTGCACCAGCAGCAGAATAGTGAGTGCAGCTCTGGGGTATAATACAGGATGTAACTCAGGATCAGTACAGGATAAGTAATGTCATGTATGTACATAGTGACTGTACCAGCAGCAGAATAGTGAGTGCAGCTCTGGGGTATAATACAGGATGTAACTCAGGATCAGTACAGGATAAGTAATGTCATGTATGTACAGTGACTGCACCAGCAGCAGAATAGTGAGTGCAGCTCTGGGGTATAATACAGGATGTAACTCAGGATCAGTACAGGATAAGTAATGTCATGTATGTACACAGTGACTGCACCAGCAGCAGAATAGTGAGTGCAGCTCTGGGGTATAATACAGCAGAATAGTGAGTGCAGCTCTGGAGTATAATACAGGATGTAACTCAGGATGTATGTACAGAGCAGAATAGTGAGTGCAGCTCTGGAATATATTATCAGAGAGGATTCGATCACCTTCATTTCTTCTTCTCGTGTCTTCAGCTTCTCAACAAAGTCTGTGATAAGTTCTCCCGATGGGTCACAGGCTGCAGGAAGAGTCAGTAACAAGGTGAGAGAGTCCTGAGGAGAAGACAAGTCCCATGAGCTGGCGCCATTATAACATCCACTTACCTCTAAGGTCACTTACCTCCAAGACGTCTTCCTTGAACTTGAGTCTCTTGATCAGGTCTCGGATCAGTTCTTGTTGTTCTATCATTTGGTTCTAGATGGGAAGAAGAGTCGGATGCAAAATCAAAGCCAATAAAAGGGGATGTCCAGGATAAAAGCCCAGCACTGCCCCCTCTGGCAGCAGTCAGTAAGTGGTACTACATCTTATTGGGTGACTACATGATGTGCGTTACCTGTTGTCCTGACAATGCGGCAGCACCGGGAGCCGCCTGGAGTTGTGTCTGTAACCGGCTGAGCGTCTCCCGGATGTGGAGGGAACGAGACGCCTGAGTCCTGCAGACCTGGAAGAGAGATGGGGCGAGAATGGAAAAATAATAAAACATAAAAAGAAGGATAAAAGGAGAACAGGACAGGTAACTGCAACTCAATGAAAGAAGCTGCAGTAACCAAGTCTGACCACTATAGAGAGAACGGCGCCAGAAATAGTCATTACTACACATTCATTGCTGCACAGCAGTTGCAGGGGCGGCTGTGTTACTCTAGGATGTTACAAGTCAGAATCCGCTGTAAGGTTTATGACCTCGCGGCTTCCAGATTTTTACATTATTTTGCTTTTTACTTTAATTTAAAGTCAAGGAATCTGTATGAGGGCGACACCACCCACCGCGCCGGCAGAAGCCCCACCCACCGCGCCGGCAGAAGCTCCACCCACCGCGACAGCAGAAGCCCCACCCACCGCGACAGCAGAAGCCCCACCCACCGCGACGGCAGAAGCTCCACCCACCGCGACGGCAGAAGCCCCACCCACCGCGACCGCTTCCATGAAGATCAAATCTAAACATGATATAAATGACTAAACTATAGTCGCTCCATAATCAGGGGATTTGCCCCCGACCCCGGTGCTACATGCACATGGCTGCTGCAGGAGCCCAGGCAGAAATACTGTACAATATAATAATACTAATAGAGCCAGGCCCCGGGCTCCCAGCGCAGGCCCCGGGCTCCCAGCGCAGGCCCCGGGCTCCCAGCGCAGGCCCCGGGCTCCCAGCGCAGGCCCCCGGGCTCCCAGTACAGGCCCCCGGGCTCCCAGTACAGGCCCCCGGGCTCCCAGCGCAGGCCCCCGGGCTCCCAGCGCAGGCCCCGGGCTCCCAGCGCAGGCCCCGGGCTCCCCGTGCAGGCCCCCGGCTCCCCGTGCAGGCCCCCGGCTCCCAGCGCAGGCCCCCGGCTCCCAGCGCAGGCCCCCAACTCCCAGCGCAGGCCCCCAACTCCCAGCGCAGGCCCCCGGCTCCCAGTACAGGCCTCAGTTTATGGAGGATTACGCCAATCCCCGAGTTGTTGCTTAAGGCGTCTAATAATCTCCTCAGTGTAATGAGCCGATAATCTGCCTGAAGGCTTCATGTCTGGAGCGCAGGCCCGAGAACCTCCCCCAGCGCCTCAGAGGCACTCGAGATATGTCAGATGTCAAAGATTTCCCGGATTAGTTAGAGGGGAGTTCTATCACCTCTCACTCATCTCCAGAGGACGATTCCTGGTAGATTTACCTGCACTACACGTTTTGTGGAATCCGTCCTGCCCTCAGTTACCTCAGAGACGCCTCACACCTCGCTGTATATTGTGTATATTTATATTATGGAAGGGAAATGCCTCTGGTGTCCCTGTATATGGCAGGAGGAACCTCTCCTAATACCTCACGCCTCAGTCATGGCTCCCAATGTCTCTCCGGTCACCGCTGACATTGATTCACCTCCATATATGACATTTGTAATGAGGCCTCTCGCCCGAGCGCACGTGCCCCGTACACCCATGTGATTACAGTGTGCCCCGCCGGCGGGGTGGATGTGACCGCCATTGTTCGGGTTACACCGGATGAGCCGGTTGTCTTGTGTAATATCTGTTATGCTCCTGGCGCACCCTCGCCATCTGGGTTTGTTATGATGAAGTCCCATAGTCAGGCAGGTACTTATAATGGTCACCTACCTCAGGCCCAACTCCCATGTACTGATCCAAGTCTCCTGCTGGTTCTTCCACCCGAGGCCTCTCATAGCCGCCATCTTCAGTATATTGGCCCACGGTTTCCCCCTGTGCCCGATGTTGACCTCTCACGGGTATTTTGCTCCTTTTTGGCGTTTTCACTGGACTGTACTTAATTTCCTTCAAGGTTTTCAAGACTTCTCCAACCACAGGTTTGGGTAAAGAAAAAGACGAAGGAGGAGATAAAGGCAAAGGAGAATTTGCTTCCCAAAACGCTCCTCCATCCCCTTCTTCACCGGCGAATGAGAGCGAATCCAAGGAAGAGGCGGACAAGGAGAGGAGCGAGCCCTTACTGCTGGTGCTCTCCCCCCCAACACTTCCCAGGGACTTGCTCCTTAGGAGGACAGAGCCGTCATCTGCTCCTCTGCTGAGCTTCTTCCTTCGAGGGACAGTACACACAGACTCATAATTGGCATCAGAAACCCTCCAGGAAGAACATGAATGGCACTTCTCCCCCTTGACACAACGTGAGCAGCCCCGGTGATGGTCATCCCACCAGCTCTCATGTTCCCATAGGGAGCGGTCATGGTCCAGGAGTTGTTGGTAGGACTTTGAAGCCGTTCCAGAAGAAAGAGAACCCAAAGAACCATGGAAGGGGCGGTCAGGAAAGGGGGAAGTCGCGAGGGAGCTTTGGTATCCAGGAGAAAGGGAATTATTCTGAGACTTATAGGAGCCGGGAGAACGGAGATCATTGTATGAGCCCCGATACCCCAGGGTGTTACGGTCTGGGTGATGCCCAAGGTACTCCGGCACAGGGAGACCCCAGGCCCGGGCATGAATGGTCCGTAAGGTGAATGAAAGCTTCTCCTTCTCCGTCACCAGGCGGGTGGCCCTCTGCTCATACAGCTCCCGCATGCGGGACAACACCTGGTCGTAGCGGTGGTAGACATTCAGCGAGTGGCAGCACTTCCCACAGAGAAACTCGGCATCTTCCGCCCTTCCTTTACCTTTCACCGGCTTGGAGGAGGCTCCAGGGGGATTGCGGAGAACAGGGCTCCCTAATACCTGGGACAATAAGGCCGGGAGGGATCCGGAACCCCCGAAGAGCCACTTACGCCGTGAGCCACGAAGCTGACTGCAACAGAGGCGGCAGAGGTCCGACATAACTGCAAGGGGAAGCAGAACACGTTTCAGGAGTTACGTTTATGAAAACATTTAGAATTTCTCCTAAATATAATTTGTAATCTCAGGGTCTCACTGACCCCTCTGGGGTGACTTATCGCTCTAGTAATGTCTGTCCACGTTTCCTCCGCTCTGACTCATCTGTCATAACACTGCGGGAGGGGAGGAGGCGCCCCATTACCAGCTCCTTCCACTGACACTTTCCTCCAAAACTTCAGCCCTTCTCCTCCCTGAGCGGATAACATGGAGGTCCCTTCACCTCTCCCCCTGTCATTCCTCCACAGCTGCTGGGATCAGTCCCCTGCCACCCCGTGAGGCACCCCCCGCCGTTACCACCCACCTGCGCTGTCACCCACAGCTCCCAATGTCCACGTGCAGAAGGGTCTCCCAGAAACTCCTATGCCCCCATTGCAGAGGGTGTTCAGGATCAGGACTCAGGAGGCCTTCCCCTGCCAGCTCACCTCTCCTTCCAGGATACTCCCCACGGGGAGGAGTACTGCTGCGCTCCTAGGTCACTACCTGAGCCGCTTAACCCTTCATAGCTACAGACACAAGTTACTTTATCAAGTGTTGCTACAATGTATCAGTGCAGCGCATACAGGACACATAGTAACCAATGCCGCAATGGAAACTATTTGCCAGAGAGCCGCTTGGCATCTATAGGGTTAAAGGGCAGCTCCACTGGGATTATCCTGAAAATAGCTTCACTCATCTGTAAGGGAAACGGGTGAGCGCTATACAATATATAGAATAGACACTTTCACCCCCCCATGTGACAATGAAAGGCGACTCAGTGCACTACAAGTCCCAGAGACACTTTGCTTTAGTTTAATGACTCCTCTTATAACAAGATGAGACCGTGTTCCCAATTTGGAGACAAAAGGGTTAAAGAGACATGCAAATAAGGCGTCACCATGAATGGCGGCTTTCATGCTCTGCAGACTCCAGGATTATTCACTCCAGTGACTGCATGGGAAGCATTGGGCTGGGTGCCTGGCAGCTCAGGAGTTAATAATCTGACGCGCCGCAGTCTCTGTAAGGGTTAATAACACTTACTGGAACTTGGTACAGTCCAGAAAACAAGTCCTCCTCCCCCTCCTGCGGAATGTTGGTTTGGTCTGTTTACAGATATTTATCTAGGGCGGATCCCACCTACCTGCACAGGTGGGAAGAGTGTGGCCACGCCTCCTTTTAAAGAGACAGCACGACCTAGGATAACGTCTTTTAAGGCCGTGTTCACACATTGTGCTTTAAGATGCGATTCATGGAGGAGGAGAATGGGGCAAATGCTGCAGGTGCGTCCCGACCTAAACCCGGAGATTGGGGAAACGCATGTTTTATCAGATAATCAGGGAAAACAAAGCGCTAGATCGCAACAGAGGAGATTTAACGAATTACACGGCTGTCAACATTGTGTACAAAATGTGTGCGTTAATGCATTGCTAACACAGGTTTGTTAACACCGTGTAAACATATGCATTCGTTAACACTAGTCTAATGAATGCATTTTGTAAACGCAATGTTGACAGCAATGTAATTAGGTAAATCTCCTCTCAGCTGTGTGAGCGCCACTTGTCAATGCACCCTAAACGCATCTGCCTTTACTCCTCACCAAATGGCGCTTGAATTGCGTTTCTAAACAGCGCCGGGGTATGGTCTGTGTTGGTATTGCAGATTATTTGTATAGAAATGAATGGAGTTTAGCTGCAGTACACGGTCAGGTGCGGCGCATGTGTACAGAAGGGATCGGCGCATGTGTACAGAAGGGATCGGCGCATGTGTACAGAAGGGATCGGCGCATGTGTACGGTCAGGTGCGGCACGTGTGTACAGAAGGGAGCGGCGCATGTGTACGGTCAGGTGCGGTGCATGTGTACAGAAGGGAGCAGCGCATGTGTACGGTCAGGTGCGGCGCATGTGTACAGAAGGGAGCAGCGCATGTGTACAGAAGGGAGCAGCGCATGTGTACGGTCAGGTGCGGTGCATGTGTACGGTCAGGTGCGGTGCATGTGTACAGAAGGGAGCGGCGCATGTGTACGGTCAGGTGCGGTGCATGTGTACAGAAGGGAGCGGCGCATGTGTACGGTCAGGTGCGGCGCATGTGTACAGAAGGGAGCGGTGCATGTGTACGGTCAGGTGCGGTGCATGTGTACGGTCAGGTGCGGTGCATGTGTACAGAAGGGAGCGGTGCATGTGTACAGAAGGGAGCGGTGCATGTGTACGGTCAGGTGCGGTGCATGTGTACAGAAGGGAGCGGTGCATGTGTACAGAAGGGAGCGGTGCATGTGTACGGTCAGGTGCGGTGCATGTGTACAGAAGGGAGCGGTGCATGTGTACAGAAGGGAGCGTTGCATGTGTACGGTCAGGTGCGGTGCATGTGTAATGTCAGGTCAGGCGCGGTTGACATTTGTCCATCCTATATACTGGACACACGTGTGACTTCTGGTGACACCTCATACACATCCCCCCCATGACCCAGCGTGCACATCACCCCCCCCCCATGACCCCGCGTGCACATCACCCCCCCCCTTGACCCCTCATACACATCACCCCGTGACCCGTTCATTGCAGAAATGTTTTATTGAACACAACAAACAGCCATAAAAAAGCAGAATAAACCCCACAACTATTACACTGGGCAGTGACCTCCCTGACGTAACGCGGCTGACCGCCCCTGCTGTGTGGAGTGTCAGCTCTTGTGCCTTGGGTAACTGTGCGTCCTGCAGGATTATAAATACATAAATAATCCGCATCCTGAGCTCCCTGATGCAGCCTCATCAAACCTGACAAACATCTAATACAAAGGTATAAAATCTGCTGCCCCCTAGCGGCGGGGACATTGCATTGATGGCGGCTTCATTTTTAGTTTATTTTTTGCAGCAAACACAGGGAAAGATCAGCTCCTGTTTAAAGGAAACCTACCACTTACAAGACACATATACATGGCACCAGCTCAGGGTGAGTTCAGGGTGAGCTGGTGCCAGAGCATATTTTTGTTAGGGGAACAAAGCCCCTATTGCCGTTTTATAAGTTATATTAACTTATAACTCGGCGCGCCGCACTTGGGCACGGCGCACCATGCCCGTGCGTGCGCCGGATTCTAAAGTGCTGGAGAGCCGGTGACGTCACCGATCTCCCCAGCACAAGCGCGCCTGCGCAACTTAGCACGGCCTGTTTCCCCGTGTTAGGGGCTTTGTTCCCCTAACAAAAATATGCTCTGGCACCAGCTCACCCTGAACTCACCCTGAGCTGGTGCCATGTATATGTGTCTACACCTACCACTTGTAAGTGGTAGGTTTCCTTTAACCCCTTACATCCTGCAGAGGAGGCGACCGTGACAACGAGGCCCACCTACCACGCGGCCAGTGTTACAGGGAACCAATCACCACATTTGTCACATATACAGCTGGTGACAGGTTCCCATAGAGCCGTCTTACCTAGACGCCGCCCTTCTTTTAGCTAAAGACTGTTTCCTTCACATCCCCAGAAAATCAACTTTGTTATTTTACCAGGTATAAAGGCAGATCCTCGTGTCATGTGACCAGGGTGGTTGTAAATACTGGTGAGCGCCCCCTCTGGTGGGATCTGCTCTTCTTTAAGTTACTTATGTCCTGGTTTTTATTTTAAAAAACTTTGACAATTATGCACATGAGCATGAGGAGCTCCTCGGACTCATTTACATAATAGTTAAAGCCTTTTTTTCTTAAAAACAAGGGAGTAAGAATCTAAAAGAAGAGTGGATCCTGTCAGAGGCGGGCACACACCAGGATGTCAGTGCGTGGTTTACAATCCTTCATCCTGGTGGTAGATGCCCTTTAAACACGGTGGGGCAGATATATCAAGCTGTCTGAAAGTCAGAATATTTCTAGTTGCCCATGGCAACCAATCACAGCTCCACTTTGAAATATTCATGAGCACTGGTAAAATGAAAGCTGAGCTGTGATTGGTTGCCATGAGCAACTAGAAATATTCTGACTTTCAGACAGCTTGATAAATCTGCCCCGATTTGTCCATTTACTTCACCCAACGTTCCAGTAAATCCAGAAAAACAGTAAACAACAGTGGCCCTGATATCGTTATGTGCACACGGCCCCCTCCTCCTCCTCCTCGGGGTTCAGTATTGTATGACCCCCCCTCCTGCAGGCAGAGTAAAGCTCCTGAAATCTGGATTTGGTGGGAATCCTGGAAAATTGGCCGCCCTCTGCAGAGTGTAGGTGCGGTACCATGATCACCCCATGACCTCAGCAGACGCCCCCTACAGGTACCATGATCACCCCATGACCTCAGACGGCCCCCTACAGGTACCATGATCACCCCATGACCTCAGCAGACGCCCCCCTACAGGTACCATAGCAGCGCCCTGATACCCCGTAATGTGACAGCAGAGGATTGGAGGCGCAGAGGTAGAAGATCCCTGTTTGTACGACATCAAGCATTGACACCCCCCCCCCCCCCCATTGTGCAAAGGGTTTCCCGAAAAGTTACAAACACAAAACATTCCACCCTCCAGGATCACATAATGGAGACTGCTGGAGGCTGGAGGCCTGGGGGGAATAAGGCAGGGAGTGGAGGCCCATAGTCCGTGGAGGCCTGGGGTGGAGGCCCATAGTCCGGGGAGGCCTGGGGTGGAGGCCCATAGTCCGGGGAGGCCTGGGGATTAAGGACACGAGGAGATAAACACTGAGGTGCCAGGGGTCCAGGTCCTTCTGCACTGGGGGGCATAAGACGGGGGGTGTCTTGGTCGGCTTAGGTCAGCCACTTCTCGATACATTCCTTAAAGACGGTCTCGTTGGAGTGCCACATGGTGTGAACCACGCCGGGGATGGAGTACACAGTGATGCCTCCCCTCTTGTCCAATGTGCGGAGGCCAAAGCTGTCGTCCTGGTACACCTGAGGGAGGAGGGGGTTACATATTTATTTACATGATTGGCAGGGGTCCAACATCCAGCCCCCCCCCCCCCCTACACATAAGCTTTACACTAATTCACTCAGAATGACCAGAAAGCGGACAGCTCCCCTCTCTGTGTAGTGGCTGAACTGGGTAACTGCAATGAATGGAATCTGATCTGCAGTCACCCGGTCTGACCACTACACAGAGAATGGCGCAGTCTACCTCCTGCTGTAAGAAACTTATTGGCCCTTAATACCAAAAAATTATATAGTGGTTGTCCTACAGGATCTATACAACACAGCGCCCCCCTTGTGCACAGGCTGTATATGGTACTGCAGCTAAGGCTCTACTTTGGAGATAGATCCACAGTACAGATAAGAATATCCCTTTAAGGATTTAGCGCATCTATGTACAGGTGATCTGTGCCGGCCAATCACTGACCTCATCCTGATGTCTCATCACATAGAATCACCCTCCATTTTGCTCCTGGTGTCGCCCCCTTGGGTCTACGTTATATTCTCTCTCCTGTAACACGGATCAGTAATGGCAGGAGCGGCCGAGCTGGAGAGATTGGTCCTTGTTTTATATTTTTCAGGTAAGTGAGACCGTCCCTTTAACCAGTATTGCAGCACATGATATACTTGGGTTTTAAAAACTTTTAGATTCAAAGTTTTTATTCAATGGCAGCAAGCAGAGATCCTGCCAATAGCAAGGAATTTAATGTGCAGAATCTAAAAACTGCAGAACTGGACACATCCTTTTAATGATAGAAAGTCCCTGAAGGTGATGAGTTCTCCTTGTCCAGGAGACTGGTATCTGTTTGCATACAGCGCCCCCTACAGGTAGATATGACTCTGACAGGGTGAGGTATAACATGTCTGGGACTTTAACCCCCCCCCCCCCCCCAGGTATCTCTCTTGCATCTGAGGGCTTGTTAGTTGCAGCCTATGGGTACCCTGGTATTCTGGTTGCAATGCTGCAATACCAAGCATGGCCACAATACAATGTATGGCACAGTGCTAGATAGATTGTAATAAATGTAATCCCCCTTTAAGGGGTACAGTGTATGCTACCTTTCCAGCACCCCACCTGTGCACACGTGGTGTGTGGTACTGCAGCTCACTAATAACTCCATTAAGTAAAGTGGAGCTGCAATACCAGACACAACCAGCGGACAGGTGTGGCGCTGTTCCTGTTCATACAATGAAGGAAGCACCAACCTTCTGCTCTCGCATTTCCAGCACCGTCTCATTCTCATTGTAGAATGCAAAGTGGCTGAAAAGACAAAATAGTGAATGAGAAAACGCACCACTGCGGGCACCCCCAGCCACCTCTGCGGGACCCCCCCCCCCCACACATCTGCAGACCCCCGCCACCTCCGTACCTGGACTCCCAGGGGGTGATGACGCCATCGCTGGGGCCGCCGATGAGGACTAACTTGCGGAGGCGCAGGAAGTTCTTCTTCCATTCTGTGGATTAGGGGGAAGTTGAGCACGGGGGGGGGGGAGACACATGTGACTTATGGGGGGCTGCACCATGTGACCTACCTGTGGTGTTCGGCTCGGGCCGCTCAGAGTTTATAGGCGCCAGGAAATCGCTGCTATTGATGTACATGTCGTGGTGATGAGGATCTGAAAGCAGAGACATCTATCACTACTGACAGCTCATACACTGACCTAGCGCCCCCCGGAGGAAGGCCACGTGCAGCGCGGGGGTCTCCGCTCGGGGCTCACCGTTCCAGAAGTTACAGATGGAGATGCTCTGCCCGAACCCCGTGTAGCAGAACCTGTACAGATTGGCC
The DNA here is from genome assembly GCF_040894005.1 of Engystomops pustulosus. Lineage (NCBI taxonomy): Eukaryota > Metazoa > Chordata > Amphibia > Anura > Leptodactylidae > Engystomops > Engystomops pustulosus. The sequence continues at coordinate 2,093,675 of NC_092419.1, forward strand.
TTCACGTACGTGGGGAACAGGTAGCGCAGGTAATCCGTGTCTGCAAGGGAAGTCACCTGGTTACAGATCAGCCTTCCCCTTTAAGTGAGCAGCAGTCGTGTCCTGAGTGATTATATTAGTACATGACATTAATAATACGGGAATAAGAGGTTATTACGAGCTCCGGCCCCCATGACGTCTGTCTATGGGGATTCTATGGGGTCGTCCTACAGGATCTATAAAACACAGCGCCCCCTTGTGCACAGGCTGCATGTGGTACTGCAGCTCAGACTCTACTAATGACAATATCCCTTTAAGAGTTCAGTTCAAGAAAAGTTTCACCAAACTTCTCCGATGGGAAACCAAAACTTTAACTTCTCCATGAAAAAGGGGGAAGAAGTGGCAGACACCTGCGAGGAGCACGCACGCTGCCACGTCCACGTCCAGGACATTCTGATATTTCACTTCTACAAACTTCACACGGACAGAAGTGAGAAAACACAAAAGTAAGTGAAACGAGGAAGAGGGAAAGGACCCGCGCCCCGCGCCTCACCTCCGTACTGCCCCATCTGAGGAGAGGACAGCGAGATGAACGTGTCCACGTTGTGGTCTGGCATCGTCTCCAGGAGACCCCGACAGATCAGTCCTCCTGAATGGGGGGAACACATATAGATCAATGCACAGAGCACAGCAGTGTGAGGATGAGCCCCCAGTCCTTCCTGCTGCTACTAACATACACATCAGTATGATTGCACAGATCTACACTGGCTGCAGAGAGCACAGAGCACAGCAGTGTGAGGATGCGCCCCCAGTCCATCCTGCAGCTACTAACATACACATCAGTATGATTGCACAGATCTACACTGGCTGCAGAGAGCACAGAGCACAGCAGTGTGAGGATGCGCCCCCAGTCCTTCCTGCTGCTACTAACATACACATCAGTATGATTGCACAGATCTACACTGGCTGCAGAGAGCACAGAGCACAGCAGTGTGAGGATGCGCCCCCAGTCCTTCCTGCTGCTACTAATATACACATCAGTATGATCACACAGATCTACAATGGCTGCAGAGAGCACAGAGCACAGCAGTGTGAGGATGAGCCCCCAGTCCATCCTGCAGCTACTAACATACACATCAGTATGATTGCACAGATCTACACTGGCTGCAGAGAGCACAGAGCACAGCGGTGTGAGGATGAGCCCCCAGTCCTTCCTGCTGCTACTAATATACACATCAGTATGATCACACAGATCTACACTGGCTGCAGAGAGCACAGAGCACAGCAGTGTGAGGATGAGCCCCCAGTCCTTCCTGCTGCTACTAATATACACATCAGTATGATCACACAGATCTACACTGGCTGCAGAGAGCACAGAGCACAGCAGTGTGAGGATGAGCCCCCAGTCTATCCTGCTGCTACTAACATACACATCAGTATGATTGCACAGATCTACACTGGCTGCAGAGAGCACAGAGCACAGCAGTGTGAGGATGAGCCCCCAGTCCTTCCTGCTGCTACTAACATACACATCAGTATGATTGCACAGATCTACACTGGCTGCAGAGAGCACAGAGCACAGCAGTGTGAGGATGCGCCCCCAGTCCTTCCTGCTGCTACTAATATACACATCAGTATGATCACACAGATCTACAATGGCTGCAGAGAGCACAGAGCACAGCAGTGTGAGGATGAGCCCCCAGTCCATCCTGCAGCTACTAACATACACATCAGTATGATTGCACAGATCTACACTGGCTGCAGAGAGCACAGAGCACAGCGGTGTGAGGATGAGCCCCCAGTCCTTCCTGCTGCTACTAATATACACATCAGTATGATCACACAGATCTACACTGGCTGCAGAGAGCACAGAGCACAGCGGTGTGAGGATGCACCCCCAGTCCTTCCTGCTGCTACTAATATACACATCAGTATGATTGCACAGATCTACACTGGCTGCAGAGAGCACAGAGCACAGCAGTGTGAGGATGAGCCCCCAGTCCATCCTGCTGCTACTAACATACACATCAGTATGATTACACAGATCTACACTGGCTGCAGAGAGCACAGAGCACAGCGGTGTGAGGATGCACCCCCAGTCCTTCCTGCTGCTACTAATATACACATCAGTATGATTGCACAGATCTACACTGGCTGCAGAGAGCACAGAGCACAGCAGTGTGAGGATGAGCCCCCAGTCCATCCTGCTGCTACTAACATACACATCAGTATGATCACACAGATCTACACTGGCTGCAGAGAGCACAGAGCACAGCAGTGTGAGGATGAGCCCCCAGTCTATCCTGCTGCTACTAACATACACATCAGTATGATTGCACAGATCTACACTGGCTGCAGAGAGCACAGAGCACAGCAGTGTGAGGATGAGCCCCCAGTCCTTCCTGCTGCTACTAACATACACATCAGTATGATTGCACAGATCTACACTGGCTGCAGAGAGCACAGAGCACAGCAGTGTGAGGATGCACCCCCAGTCCTTCCTGCTGCTACTAACATACACATCAGTATGATTGCACAGATCTACACTGGCTGCAGAGAGCACAGAGCACAGCAGTGTGAGGATGAGCCCCCAGTCCTTCCTGCTGCTACTAACATACACATCAGTATGATTGCACAGATCTACACTGGCTGCAGAGAGCACAGAGCACAGCAGTGTGAGGATGAGCCCCCAGTCTATCCTGCTGCTACTAACAACATACAAATCAGTATTATTACATCAATCTCCAGGAACGATACCAAACACCCCCTAATGCACTTGGTGCAGCTACAATCCTGGAATATAAATCCATCCTGCTGCTACTTACATACAAATCAGTATAATTACACAGATCTCCAGGAAAAATAACCAACACTGGCTGCAGAGAGCACAGAGCACAGCAGTGTAAGGATGTGCCTCTAATGCACTTGGTGCAGCTACAATACTGGAATGTAAATCCATATTGACAGTCCTGCTGCTACTAACATTCAGATCAGTATAATTACACAGCTATCCAGGGACAATACCTAACACTGGCTGAACAGAGCACAGCAGTGTGAGGATGTGTCCCCAATGCACCTGGAGAAGATACAATCCTGGAATATAAATCCATATTTCACAGTCCTGCTGCTACTAACAACATACACAATGGTCGGATTGCACAGTAAAATCTGCTAATACACTCCATAAGATTCTCTTATTTATATTGTGATTTTGCTATCAATCTCATAATGCCTCAGCGCAGGAACACATGGGTAGCTGGAGAGAGCCTGCTGGGAGGACAGTGTGACTATCCTGCTCCTCTGTGTCTTGCTATCAGCAGTGATTGCATGTCTCCCCCTCTGGGCAGTCCATGTAATTGCACCATACAGTGAGGTCTATGACGGACAGGAGGTGAGGGATCACATGAGAAGCGTCAGGTTTGGGTGGAGTTCCCCTTTAAGGCATCAGCGACTTTCCTGACGTGATGGATGTGTAATCGGAAGATGGGAGTTATTGTGTCCGCGCTTCCAGGCGTCTCCACGTGTCTTGTCAGATGACTGGAAACATTGGAATGAAATTACTCGGAACAACTGGAAGTCTCGGAGACAGACAGCGCCCCCCCCCCCCCCCCGGGATGACAGTCATGAGACAGTCTGACAGAGACACGCAGCTTTCCAGCCAATCACAGACATGAATAACACCGGGGTCATGTGACTGGCTGGAGCAGATCCCCTGAGAGTTGTAGTTGAGGGGGTCAATCACATAAGTGATGCTGGGTGGAGTAGTCCTCACCTTGTGAATAGCACAGCAGGTGCACCCCTTCCTTGCCAGCGTTCTGCATGATGGGGTAGATGGCCTCCCGGAATCCCATCACCTGCTTCCAGAGGGGCTGGAGACTCGCTCTGTGGTCAAACAGGTCCAGCACCGAGATATTGGTGCCCGGGTGAGACTGCGGGAAGATTACATCATGTACAGACGATGCCAGGCGGAGGATGTGCCCAACGTCACACACACCCAGAGCCCTGCGGGTTGTAGCATCCTCATACATACCAACTGCACCAGCCTCCCCCCCCCCCTGCGCCACAAGCAGCACCCGCCCCCCCTCTCTGCGCACCAGTTCCGCTAGCCTCCCCTCTCTGCGCACCAGCAGCCTGCGTCCCCTCACTGTGCACCAGCAGCACCAGCGTCTCCCCTCACTGCGCACCAGTTCCGCTAGCCTCCCCTCACCCCTGCGCCAGCCTCCCCTCACTGCGCACCTGTTCCGCCAGCCTCCCCTCTCTGCACAGCAGCAGCGCCAGCCTCCCCTCTCGCCAACCCAGCATCTGTGCCAGCCCCCCCCCTGCGCACCAGCCTCCCCTCTCACCAACCCAGCATCTGTGCCAGCCCCCCCCCTGCGCACCAGCCTACCCTTTCGCTGCGCACCATTGTTACCAGCCTCCTATACCATAGACATTCAAACTATGCCAGGCTTTCCTCTCCGATCCCACTAGCAGTCCCAGACTCTTCTCTGAGAGAACTGTGCCCGTCCCATGCCCCTCGCCCACCCCTTAGCCCCCTCTTACCTTGTTGATGAACTCCACCAGATACTTGAAGTTGGCAGGACTGTCAAAAAGGCCGTGGACCAGGATAACCGGCTTGTACCCGTGTGTGGGGTCTGCCATCCACAGCAGCAGGGGCACAAAGAAGAAGAGGGCTGGCACTGCCAGGCGGGAGGTCTCAGCCATGGATAGAGTCCCCTACAAAGAATCAGAGAGATGCTGGGACCCGAGTGATGCATGGCACGTGAGATGTGTGTATCAGTCATATGTCCGCTGAGCTGGCACCTTGGCATCCCTGCCCCTCCCATACAGGCTCCAGCCACCTCCCCCCAGGGGGCGCTCTCCCCCCACTATTCACCTCCTTCAGCCTTTGGTTCCTTGAATTTCATCAAGCTAAGTGACCCCAACGTAAATTAACCCCTAGTCTACCAAGCACTGAGGCTCCATCTGCCCCATTACTCTGGTACTGTATTAACCCATCACACGCCATGGCCTGCCCTGCTATGATTAACCCTTCACCTACTTCCAGGTAAATATCTTCAGGTGCCCAATAACCCAGTTAACCCCGTATGTGCCATTGTGTCCTGCCGTAACCCCTCGCCTGCCATACGTGTAGGTGAACACGTCCCCTGCGCATTACCGTATTAACCCATCACTTTCCAGTACACACCAAGGAAGTCCTCGTCCCATATGTAACCTTTCACATGCCGTATCATAGTGTAGCAGCCTCACGTATTAACCCATGGTGTGCCCCACTACAACAGCAGCCGAGCAGACGGGCAATCACCCGGCTCTCTGGGGCAGATGTACATGCATTAACCCCTTAAGTTACATGAACCCCCCCACACAAACACACGGCTCATTGTATGACTATGGAAAGTGATCCTGCCCTTTAAATCTACAGTATACGACACAGAGGGAAGGTTTCTGGGACTTTCACATTGTAAATACATCAGTTCTGTCTGATCGCAGGAGGATCGGACCATAAAGCATTAACCCAATCATGTCAGGACACGAGCGCTCTCATCTTACTCTCTGGCGTCTCATTCTCCTGGTGGTGTGCGGGCGGTCTCGCGGTCTATGGCGCTCTCTCCAGCAGTCTCATTCTGGTACCCGGCAGCTTCTTATCTCATCAGTCCCTCCAGGGCAGCACTTTGTGAGGGTCTCTTATCTCTGACCCTGTGGTCTCGCTATCAGATGTCTCTCTCCAGCAGAAGGCTCTGAGACCCTCACTCTATTGTATCCCCTTATGCTCTCAATACAGGATGTCTTTCTCTGGCAGATCTGCGCTCTATTCTATTCCTGCAGTGCTGTCTCTCACACTATGTGCCGGTCTCTCTCTGGCAGTCTCTTCACCAGTCCCTGCACTCTCCTGTATGGCAGCCCTCTCTCTCTGGTGAGTGATGTCTCCCTCTCCCTGTGCAGTCTCTCTGGTGGCTGATGTCTCTCTCTGGCTCTCTATCCCTGCACTCTCTCTCTCTCTGTGGTGGCTGATGTGTGTGTGTCTCTCTCTCTGGTGGGAGATGTCTCTCTATCCCTGCACTCTCTCTCTCTCTCTCTCTCTGTGGTGGCTGTGTCTGTCTCTCTCTCTGGTTGGTGATGTCTCCCTCTCCCTGTGCAGTCTCTCTGGTGGGTGACGTCTCTCTCTGGCTCTCTATCCCTGCACTCTCTCTCTCTCTCTGGTTGGTGATGTCTCCCTCTCCCTGTGCAGTCTCTCTGGTGTCTGATGTCTCTCTCTGGCTCTCTATCCCTGCACTCTCTCTCTCTGTGGTGGCTGTGTCTGTCTCTCTCTCTGGTTGGTGATGTCTCCCTCTCCCTGTGCAGTCTCTCTGGTGGCTGATGTCTCTCTCTGGCTCTCTATCCCTGCACTCTCTCTCTCCCTGTGCAGTCTCTCTGGTGGCTGATGTCTCTCTCTGGCTCTCTATCCCTGCACTCTCTCTCTCTCTCTTCCTCTCCCTGTGATGTCTCTCTCCTCCCTTGTTTACACAGCAGATGTTCAGCACAGACCACGCCCCTTCACCACTGCGTCACTTCCGTCCTCCGGCTCCTCCGCCTGGACGGCTTCCTTAGTAACCAGTGCATAGCAACCGCTCCCTGTAGTGAATAAAGGGGGAATCATAACAATAGGGATCACAGTAATCACCCTGCACCCAAATCACACAAGTGTAACCCAGATACCCCACAAATCATGGATACCCCACAAGTGTGTCAATCATATGTACCTCCATAGGTGTCACATATATCCCCTGCATGTACCGGTCACATACATCTCCTGCGTGTACCGGTCACATATATCCCCTGCGTGTACCGGTCACATATATCTCCTGCGTGTACCGGTCACATATATCCCCTGCGTGTACCGGTCACATATATCTCCTGCGTGTACAGGTCACATATATCCCCTGCGTGTACCGGTCACATATATCTCCTGCGTGTACCGGTCACATATATCCCCTGCGTGTACCGGTCACATATATCCCCTGCGTGTACCGGTCACATATATCTCCTGCGTGTACCGGTCACATATATCCCCTGCGTGTACCGGTCACATATATCTCCTGCGTGTACAGGTCACATATATCCCCTGCGTGTACCGGTCACATATATCTCCTGCGTGTACCGGTCACATATATCCCCTGCGTGTACCGGTCACATATATCCCCTGCGTGTACCGGTCACATATATCTCCTGCGTGTACCGGTCACATATATCCCCTGCGTGTACCGGTCACATATATCTCCTGCGTGTACAGGTCACATATATCCCCTGCGTGTACCGGTCACATATATCTCCTGCGTGTACAGGTCACATATATCCCCTGCGTGTACCGGTCACATATATCTCCTGCGTGTACCGGTCACATATATCCCCTGCGTGTACCGGTCACATATATCTCCTGCGTGTACCGGTCACATATATCCCCTGCGTGTACCGGTCACATATATCTCCTGCGTGTACAGGTCACATATATCCCCTGCGTGTACCGGTCACATATATCTCCTGCGTGTACCGGTCACATATATCCCCTGCGTGTACCGGTCACATATATCTCCTGCGTGTACCCGTCACATATATCCCCTGCATGTACCGGTCACATACATCTCCTGCGTGTACCGGTCACATATATCCCCTGCGTGTACCGGTCACATATATCTCCTGCGTGTACCGGTCACATATATCCCCTGCGTGTACCGGTCACATATATCTCCTGCGTGTACAGGTCACATATATCCCCTGCGTGTACCGGTCACATATATCTCCTGCGTGTACCGGTCACATATATCCCCTGCGTGTACCGGTCACATATATCCCCTGCGTGTACCGGTCACATATATCTCCTGCGTGTACCGGTCACATATATCCCCTGCGTGTACCGGTCACATATATCTCCTGCGTGTACAGGTCACATATATCCCCTGCGTGTACCGGTCACATATATCTCCTGCGTGTACAGGTCACATATATCCCCTGCGTGTACCGGTCACATATATCTCCTGCGTGTACCGGTCACATATATCTCCTGCGTGTACCGGTCACATATATCCCCTGCGTGTACCGGTCACATATATCCCCTGCGTGTACCGGTCACATATGTCTCCTGCGTGTACCGGTCACATATATCCCCTGCGTGTACCGGTCACATATATCCCCTGCGTGTACCGGTCACATATATCCCCTGCGTGTACCGGTCACATATATCCCCTGCGTGTACCGGTCACATATATCTCCTGCGTGTACCGGTCACATATATCCCCTGCGTGTACCGGTCACATATATCCCCTGCGTGTACCGGTCACATATATCTCCTGCGTGTACCGGTCACATATATCCCCTGCGTGTACCGGTCACATATGTCTCCTGCGTGTACCCGTCACATATATCCCCTGCGTGTACCGGTCACATATATCCCCTGCGTGTACCGGTCACATATATCCCCTGCGTGTACCGGTCACATATATCTCCTGCGTGTACCGGTCACATATATCCCCTGCGTGTACCGGTCACATATATCTCCTGCGTGTACCGGTCACATATATCCCCTGCGTGTACCGGTCACATATATCTCCTGCGTGTACCCGTCACATATATCCCCTGCGTGTACCCGTCACATACATCTCCTGCGTGTACCGGTCACTTACATCTCCTGCGTGTACCGGTCACATATATCCCCTGCGTGTACCGGTCACTTATATCCCCTGCGTGTACCGGTCACATACATCTCCTGCGTGTACCGGTCACATACATCTCCTGCGTGTACCGGTCACATATATCCCCTGCGTGTACCGGTCACTTATATCTCCTGCGTGTACCGGTCACATATATCTCCTGCGTGTACCGGTCACATATATCCCCTGCGTGTACCGGTCACATATATCTCCTGCGTGTACCGGTCACATATATCCCCTGCGTGTACCGGTCACTTATATCTCCTGCGTGTACCGGTCACATATATCTCCTGCGTGTACCGGTCACATATATCCCCTGCGTGTACCGGTCACATATATCCCCTGCGTGTACCGGTCACATATATCCCCTGCGTGTACCGGTCACATATATCTCCTGTGTGTACCCGTCACATATATCTCCTGCGTGTACCGGTCACATATATCTCCTGCGTGTACCCGTCACATATATCTCCTGCGTGTACCCGTCACATATATCTCCTGCGTGTACCGGTCACATATATCTCCTGCGTGTACCGGTCACATATATCCCCTGCGTGTACCGGTCACATATATCTCCTGCGTGTACCGGTCACATATATCTCCTGCGTGTACCGGTCACTTATATCTCCTGCGTGTACCGGTCACATATATCTCCTGCGTGTACCGGTCACATATATCCCCTGCGTGTACCGGTCACATATATCTCCTGCGTGTACCGGTCACATATATCTCCTGCGTGTACCGGTCACATATATCCCCTGCGTGTACCGGTCACATATATCCCCTGCGTGTACCGGTCACATATATCTCCTGCGTGTACCGGTCACTTATATCTCCTGCGTGTACCGGTCACATATATCCCCTGCATGTACCGGTCACATATATCCCCTGCGTGTACCGGTCACATATATCTCCTGCGTGTACCGGTCACATACATCTCCTGCGTGTACCGGTCACATATATCTGTGCCTGGTGTAGCTGAAACAGAAATTGCCAGTTTCCCCTTTCGATGTATTTTCCCCGGATCCGCTTTGTGCCCGGTGTATAACCCACGTCCTGGGGAGTTAAGGAATGTTGCCATGGAGATGGGGCCGTATGATTGCTAAGGTTTTTGCAGATTTCCAAGATGCCAGAAATCTGGGGAAATAGCGCGGGAATAAACGGATGATAGGAGTACACACAGGACATCACTGCTGGGACCCCCCCATTACTAGAAGGGGGTCTCTTATACCCCTGGAGCATCAAGTCGTATACACGCCAGCTGGATTCCCTTCTATCCTGCGGAGCCATAGCGGTGATTAGAGCGTCAGCACACCTGCCCACCCTCACATATAATGACATCATATAGTACATGGGGGACGTATACACCAAATAAGATATTACAAGAGCTTACAGTCTATAAGGATGAGGGGGGACACAAGAGCTTGCAGTCTATAAGGATGAGGGGAGGACACAAGAGCTTACAGTCTATAAGGATGAGGGGAGGACACAAGAGCTTACAGTCTATGAGGATGAGGAGGACACAAGAGCTTACAGTCTATGAGGATGAGGGGGGACACAAGAGCATACAGTCTATGAGGATGATGGGGGGCACAAGAGCTTACAGTCTATGAGGATGAGGAGGAGACACAAGAGCTTACAGTCTATGAGGATGAGGGGGGACACAAGAGCTTACAGTCTATGAGGATGAGGAGGTGACACAAGAGCTTACAGTCTATAAGGATGAGGGGTGACACAAGAGCTTACAGTCTATGAGGATGAGGAAGGACACAAGAGCTTAAAGTCTATGAGGATGAGGGGTGACACAAGAGCTTACAGTCTATGAGGATGAGGAGGTGACACAAGAGCTTACAGTCTATGAGGATGAGGGGGTGACACAAGAGCTTACAGTCTATGAGGATGAGGGGATGACACAAGAGCTTACAGTCTATGAGGATGAGGGGGTGACACAAGAGCTTACAGTCTATGAGGATGAGGGGGTGACACAAGAGCTTACAGTCTATGAGGATGAGGGGGTGACACAAGAGCTTACAGTCTATGAGGATGAGGGGGTGACACAAGAGCTTACAGTCTATGAGGATGAGGAGGACACAAGAGCTTACAGTCTATGATGATGAGGGGGGTGACACAAGAGCTTACAGTCTATGAGGATGAGGAGGTGACACAAGAGCTTACAGTCTATGAGGATGAGGGGGTGACACAAGAGCTTACAGTCTATGAGGATGAGGGGGACACAAGAGCTTACAGTCTATGAGGATGAGGGGGTGACACAAGAGCTTACAGTCTATGAGGATGAGGGTGACACAAGAGCTTACAGTCTATGAGGATGAGGGAAGGACACAAGAGCTTACAGTCTATGAGGATGAGGGAGACACAAGAGCTTACAGTCTATGAGGATGAGGGTGACACAAGAGCTTACAGTCTATGAGGATGAGGGGGACACAAGAGCTTACAGTCTATGAGGATGAGGGGAGACACAAGAGCTTACAGTCTATGAGGATGAGGAGGGACACAAGAGCTTACAGTCTATGAGGATGAGGGGGTGACACAAGAGCTTACAGTCTATGAGGATGAGGGGGTGACACAAGAGCTTACAGTCTATGAGGATGAGGGGGACACAAGAGCTTACAGTCTATGAGGATGAGGGGGTGACACAAGAGCTTACAGTCTATGAGGATGAGGGTGACACAAGAGCTTACAGTCTATGAGGATGAGGGAAGGACACAAGAGCTTACAGTCTATGAGGATGAGGGAGACACAAGAGCTTACAGTCTATGAGGATGAGGGTGACACAAGAGCTTACAGTCTATGAGGATGAGGGAAAGACACAAGAGCTTACAGTCTATGAGGATGAGGGGGACACAAGAGCTTACAGTCTATGAGGATGAGGGGAGACACAAGAGCTTACAGTCTATGAGGATGAGGAGGGACACAAGAGCTTACAGTCTATGAGGATGAGGGGGTGACACAAGAGCTTACAGTCTATGAGGATGAGGGGGTGACACAAGAGCTTACAGTCTATGAGGATGAGGGGGACACAAGAGCTTACAGTCTATGAGAGTTACATGATAACAATATATAGCAATTCCCGCATAGGTTATGGGCTTCCGCTCAGGACTGTAGTGAGAGCTGAATATTTATCGGCCTCTCTTCAGACAAGGTAATAAGTAACCTGTGAGAAGTACATGGAGTGTGAGTGAGAGTGTGAGATAAGAGATGTGCAAACATGTTCAAGGGCCGAGGCGCAGGACACAACATCATAAACACCAACTCACAGGTGACCTACACCGGGTCAACAGGCGCATGGGGAAACCCGGCATCCACATAGCAGAAATCCCTACAATCTGGCATGTAATAGGGAGCAACAGAAAGGCTGGATTATTGGACATGCAGAGACTTCTGCTAGAGAGGAGGCCGGAGCAGAGGTCCTAGAGAGGAGGCCGGGGCAGAGGTCCACAGTCCTAGAGAGGAGGCCGGGGCAGAGGTCCACAGTCCTAGAGAGGAGGCCGGAGCAGAGGTCCACAGTCCTAGAGAGGAGGCCGGAGCAGAGGTCCACAGTCCTAGAGAGGAGGCCGGAGCAGAGGTCCACAGTCTTAGAGAGGAGGCCGGAGCAGAGGTCCACAGTCTTAGAGAGGAGGCCGGAGCAGAGGTCCTAGAGAGGAGGCCGGGGCAGAGGTCCTAGAGAGGAGGCCGGGGCAGAGGTCCACAGTCCTAGAGAGGAGGCCGGAGCAGAGGTCCTAGAGAGGAGGCCGGAGCAGAGGTCCTAGAGAGGAGGCCGGGGCAGAGGTCCACAGTCCTAGAGAGGAGGCCGGAGCAGAGGTCCACAGTCCTAGAGAGGAGGCCGGAGCAGAGGTCCTAGAGAGGAGGCCGGAGCAGAGGTCCTAGAGAGGAGGCCGGGGCAGAGGTCCACAGTCCTAGAGAGGAGGCCGGAGCAGAGGTCCACAGTCCTAGAGAGGAGGCCGGAGCAGAGGTCCACAGTCCTAGAGAGGAGGCCGGAGCAGAGGTCCACAGTCCTAGAGAGGAGGCCGGAGCAGAGGTCCACAGTCCTAGAGAGGAGGCCGGAGCAGAGGTCCTAGAGAGGAGGCCGGAGCAGAGGTCCACAGTCCTAGAGAGGAGGCCGGAGCAGAGGTCCAAGGTCCTAGAGAGGAGGCCGGGGCAGAGGTCCAAGGTCCTAGAGAGGAGGCCGGGGCAGAGGTCCAAGGTCCTAGAGAGGAGGCCGGGGCAGAGGTCCAAGGTCCTAGAGAGGAGGCCGGGGCAGAGGTCCAAGGTCCTAGAGAGGAGGCCGGAGCAGAGGTCCACAGTCCTGCTAGAGAGGAGGCCGGAGCAGAGGTCCACGGTCCTGCTAGAGAGGAGGCCGGAGCAGAGGTCCACAGTCCTGCTAGAGAGGAGGCCGGAGCAGAGGTCCACGGTCCTGCTAGAGAGGAGGCCGGAGCAGAGGTCTACAGTCCTAGAGAGGAGGCCAGAGCACAGGTCCACAGTCCTAGAGAGGAGGCCGGAGCAGAGGTCCACAGTCCTAGAGAGGAGGCCGGAGCAGAGGTCCTAGAGAGGAGGCCAGAGCAGAGGTCCTAGAGAGGAGGCCGGAGCAGAGGTCCACAGTCCTAGAGAGGAGGCCGGAGCAGAGGTCCATGGTTTTGGCTGATGTTATTGGCATTTGGGGTCTAGGTTTTGCCCAGAGGATATGAAAAAGCTATGATCACTTGACTTGTCTTCATGTGCCAACAAATTTTTCCGATAACATTTCTAGGAACAAAACCTTAAACAGAAAAGCATGTGACCAGCAGATTCGTCCTCGGATCATAGATCCACATTCATGAGGAATTTAAGGGGTTTTGCAGAATCCTACCAAACAGCCTCTAACTTTACGTGTGCTCTTGGAGCTAATTTGCTGCCACAGATTCCAGCTGTAATACCAGACACAACCTATAACCATGAGTGGCGCTGTAACATGTAACACCAGGGGGCTACGGGATTGGCTCTGGAAGAATACAGCGCAACAGTGGAGCAAAGTCTCTGATTTAGCTTTTTTTTTTACCACAACTGCAGCAAAAACTGCAAGTACAGGTTTATCCAAAAATAATAAATGTCATTGTATGAAGCAAATATAAATGCAGAGACATTAGCAGGCTGTTAGTGCATGCTGGGAGTTGTAGTCCCTCCATGGCTGCAGAAAACCTGCACACAGTAATCTCCTCTGGTGTGTGCTCCTCCCTGCAGGAAGTGTGCGGCGCCCCTCCCCCCATGACTCCCAGGCCTCTCCCTCCCCCCACACCTCCAGCCCTAGATTACCCCCCACAGGGGTAAATTTCACTTTGTCCTAAGGGGAGGGGAGGCAACAGGCAGGATGATCCGAAACCTGACCCGCTGCACGGCCCCCCTCAGGGTGACGGTGAGATCACAACAAGTTTGAAGCGTTGTAGTTGCAGAACATCACTAGTTTGGGGATTCGCAGAGCATCGCAACTTTACAGAAACTGTGTGTTATGCAGGACTCGCAGAATGCGGCTTTATTTGTGCCTGCAGAACATTGCGACTGCTTCTGCTGCTTGTTCGGGCGTGTGCAGAGTATTACCACTATGGGGGTTTATTACATGGACGGGTTATGCGTGACGTGTGCTAGTGACCTGTTGGGTTATTAGAAGGCTGTGACCTGGTGACCCCTGACCCCCTCCCTCCAGTATCAGCCCTGAGATCCCTCTGCAGATAAGTATGTCGTGTGAACGCGCCCTTAGAGGGATTCTCCACTTTATGAGAGTTGTGCATTGTTATAGCTTAGATACCGGGTCCGGCTGAGGAGGTATCTGAAGTATCCGCATCAATGATCCGTACAGGGCTGTGGAGGTATCTGAAGTATCCGCATCAATGATCCGTACACGGCTGTGGAGGTTACACTGATGTAAGTGATGTGCAGACTCTCAGGCCTTTCCGCACTCTCTCCAATCCCCAGATCTCCCTGCGTCTGCTCCATGCTGCTCCTCCGCTCCCCCGACAGCCGGTCCCTGACCTCCGGAAGGTTCTGACCCGTTACCTGCGCTCGCTGCAGCCTCTGGTAAGTGAGGAGGAGCTGGAGAGCAGCCGACAACTGATGGAAAAATTCCTACGACCAAGAGGACAAGGAGAAGAGCTCCAGAGACAACTGTACAAGAGAGCGGAGCGGACTGATAACTGGGTAAGACCCAAAGAGCTTACAATCTATTCCTATAGTAGGTCCAATGTCTGCACATCTTTACATTGTTTCATCAGTTTGAGACCTCAGATGTGATCCCGCTCTCCTTCTCATCTTCTCTTTGGTTTGGAAGACATTTTGTGCCTCCCTTACCCCTGTCCATTCTATACCTTGTATCTATGACTTCTGGCCACATAATCACACGAGGCTCCTGACGCCTCCCCATGGAAGGTGTTCCCAAGAAGCCGCACACATAACGTGTCCTTAGACATTGGATGAGGTTTATCCACCAATCACATCCGATTGTGGACACCAGATGTCAGAGCTCAATGTCTACGGCCAAGGTCTCTCCGTGTACTCGCCTCTCTCTACTCTCCGCAGCTCACAGACTGGAGACAGGAGTCCATATACCTAGAGAATCACCTACCCCTCCCTGTACATTCCAGCCCGGCCGTCATCCTCCCCCAGCGGGAATACAAGGACTGGAGAGGACAGCTCAGGTATCTCATCGCTTCCTCCACCTCATGTACTCACCTGCTTTTCTATACTCCTCCGGCTCTGGTGGGAACCTTAAAGGTCATCATAGAGATTCTGGTCATGATGGTCACTGTCTAACATGCCCAGGGCTACACGGTGATGCCTCTACCTCCAGGTGTCTCCAGTCCTAATGAGGGTCAAAGTGGTCCATTAGTCTATGGAGACGTCTCTAGTATCACATAGAGCAGTGATGGATGACTTTTAATAGACCGGGTGCCCAAACTACAACTAAATCCACTTATTTATCCACTTATTGCTCCCTGTTCTCCCACCACATGCAATCGTATCGCCCCCCCCCCCCCCTCTCTCTGTACACGGAGAATCATGGGGCCAGCGAGGGGACCTTAAAAAAGATGATCTGGTCTGCAGGTCCAATCACTCAAAGATGTGTCGCCTTATAAGAGCAGCTTCTCACGTTGTCTGGGACTTCAGGAAGATTCGAGATTGTGGGTGCCCACAGAAAGGGCTCAGAGTGGCACCCGTGCCATTGGTTGGCCATCACTGCCATAGAGGATGGGCCTGTAGAGCTCCAGGTCCAGACTATGTACTTGGCCTATTTGGTGATGGAGCTTCTATATATGTAATCAAATTCCTTGTCCGAGAAGTTATCTTTCCTGGTTCCCCTTATCCCAAATTCATGGACTTAGTGTTCAGAGACAGAATCCTATGTTAGAGCTGTTCCCTCCGGTCCCTGATCTGGGCCATGGTCCTGCAGTCTCATCAGGACTGAGAACTGTATCTTACATAATGTATGTCGTTTGCTTCTAGATTTGCATCCAAGCTCATCTGTGGTGTCCTGGATTTTAAAGCCAAAGTTGAGAGGTAAGTGCGGAACTGTACGGACACCAATTACACCTGATGACCCCCCAAAAATGATATGTGTCGCCCTCTATGGTGCAGAACATGAGACTTCCTATAATGGGATATGTTCCAGTTCTTGGCATTATTCTAGATCTCCAGGGCTGGGCAGGAGGAGGCTCCTGGGGGGCAGTAGAGTCAGACGTCCCCTGGCGTGATGTGGTTGTTACGTTCGTGTATGGTCTATTATTATCTAAATGATCTGCTTTTTCTTGTCCACAGTCCTGGTGGTCTGGAGGAGTTCTGGCAAGGCCAGAGGTTGTGCCCAGATCAGTATTACAAATTCTTTGGATCCAGCAGGGAACCTGGAACCAAGCGAGATCGAGTTCTCCTTCATCCTCGTAGCAAGTCTCATTATGTGACCGTCTGCAAGAATTATCAGGTAACTCGTTACCGGCGGAGACCGTACACTCTGATCATACATGCTGAAACTAGAACTCCGATCAGTGACCGCAGCTGGGTGAGGGTTTCCAGGCCTTATATATAGATTAGGTGGCTTTATATACATGTGCTGGTGGTCTCTTATATATAGATCTGAGGGTTTGGTGGACATGTGCTGGTGGTCTCTTATATATAGATCTAAGGGTTTGGTGGACATGCGCTGGTGGTCTCTTATATATAGATCTAAGGGTTTGGTGGACATGTGCTGGTGGTCTCTTATATATAGATCTGAGGGTTTGGTGGACATGCGCTGGTGGTCTCTTATATATAGATCTAAGGGTTTGGTGGACATGTGCTGGTGGTCTCTTATATATAGATCTAAGGGTTTGGTGGACATGAGCTGGTGGTCTCTTATATATACATCTGGTGGCTTTATATACATGTGCTGGTGGTCTCTTATATATAGATCTGAGGGTTTGGTGGACATGCGCTGGTGGTCTCTTATATATAGATCTGAGGGTTTGGTGGACATGTGCTGGTGGTCTCTTATATATAGATCTAAGGGTTTGGTGGACATGTGCTGGTGGTCTCTTATATATAGATCTGAGGGTTTGGTGGACATGCGCTGGTGGTCTCTTATATATAGATCTGAGGGTTTGGTGGACATGTGCTGGTGGTCTCTTATATATAGATCTGAGGGTTTGGTGGCCATGTGCTGGTGGTCTCTTATATATAGATCTGAGGGTTTGGTGGACATGCGCTGGTGGTCTCTTATATATAGATCTGAGGGTTTGGTGGACATGTGCTGGTGGTCTCTTATATATAGATCTGAGGGTTTGGTGGACATGAGCTGGTGGTCTCTTATATATAGATCTGGTGGCTTTATATACATGTGCTGGTGGTCTCTTATATATAGATCTGAGGGTTTGGTGGACATGCGCTGGTGGTCTCTTATATATAGATTAGGTGGCTTTATATACATGTGCTGGTGGTCTCTTATATATAGATCTGAGGGTTTGGTGGACATGCGCTGGTGGTCTCTTATATATAGATCTGAGGGTTTGGTGGACATGTGCTGGTGGTCTCTTATATATAGATCTGAGGGTTTGGTGGACATGCGCTGGTGGTCTCTTATATATAGATCTGAGGGTTTGGTGGACATGTGCTGGTGGTCTCTTATATATAGATCTGAGGGTTTGGTGGACATGTGCTGGTGGTCTCTTATATATAGATCTGAGGGTTTGGTGGACATGCGCTGGTGGTCTCTTATATATAGATCTGAGGGTTTGGTGGACATGTGCTGGTGGTCTCTTATATATAGATCTGAGGGTTTGGTGGACATGCGCTGGTGGTCTCTTATATATAGATCTGAGGGTTTGGTGGACATGTGCTGGTGGTCTCTTATATATAGATCTAAGGGTTTGGTGGACATGCGCTGGTGGTCTCTTATATATAGATCTAAGGGTTTGGTGGACATGCGCTGGTGGTCTCTTGTATATAGATCTGGTGGCTTTATATACATGTGCTGGTGGTCTCTTATATATAGATCTGAGGGTTTGGTGGACATGCGCTGGTGGTCTCTTATATATAGATCTGAGGGTTTGGTGGACATGTGCTGGTGGTCTCTTATATATAGATCTGAGGGTTTGGTGGACATGTGCTGGTGGTCTCTTATATATAGATCTGAGGGTTTGGTGGACATGAGCTGGTGGTCTCTTATATATAGATCTGGTGGCTTTATATACATGCGCTGGTGGTCTCTTATATATAGATCTAAGGGTTTGGTGGACATGCGCTGGTGGTCTCTTATATATAGATCTGAGGGTTTGGTGGACATGCGCTGGTGGTCTCTTATATATAGATCTGAGGGTTTGGTGGACATGTGCTGGTGGTCTCTTATATATAGATCTGAGGGTTTGGTGGACATGTGCTGGTGGTCTCTTATATATAGATCTGCGGGTTTGGTGGACATGCGCTGGTGGTCTCTTATATATAGATCTGAGGGTTTGGTGGCCATGTGCTGGTGGTCTCTTATATATAGATCTGAGGGTTTGGTGGACATGTGCTGGTGGTCTCTTATATATAGATCTGAGGGTTTGGTGGACATGTGCTGGTGGTCTCTTATATATAGATCTGAGGGTTTGGTGGACATGCGCTGGTGGTCTCTTATATATAGATCTGAGGGTTTGGTGGACATGCGCTGGTGGTCTCTTATATATAGATCTGCGGGTTTGGTGGACATGTGCTGGTGGTCTCTTATATATAGATCTGAGGGTTTGGTGGACATGTGCTGGTGGTCTCTTATATATAGATCTGAGGGTTTGGTGGACATGTGCTGGTGGTCTCTTATATATAGATCTGAGGGTTTGGTGGACATGTGCTGGTGGTCTCTTATATATAGATCTGAGGGTTTGGTGGACATGTGCTGGTGGTCTCTTATATATAGATCTAAGGGTTTGGTGGACATGTGCTGGTGGTCTCTTATATATAGATCTGAGGGTTTGGTGGACATGTGCTGGTGGTCTCTTATATATAGATCTGAGGGTTTGGTGGACATGTGCTGGTGGTCTCTTATATATAGATCTGAGGGTTTGGTGGACATGCGCTGGTGGTCTCTTATATATAGATCTGAGGGTTTGGTGGACATGCGCTGGTGGTCTCTTATATATAGATCTGAGGGTTTGGTGGACATGTGCTGGTGGTCTCTTATATATAGATCTGAGGGTTTGGTGGACATGTGCTGGTGGTCTCTTATATATAGATCTGAGGGTTTGGTGGACATGTGCTGGTGGTCTCTTATATATAGATCTGAGGGTTTGGTGGACATGTGCTGGTGGTCTCTTATATATAGATCTAAGGGTTTGGTGGACATGTGCTGGTGGTCTCTTATATATAGATCTGAGGGTTTGGTGGACATGTGCTGGTGGTCTCTTATATATAGATCTGAGGGTTTGGTGGACATGTGCTGGTGGTCTCTTATATATAGATCTGAGGGTTTGGTGGACATGCGCTGGTGGTCTCTTATATATAGATCTGAGGGTTTGGTGGACATGCGCTGGTGGTCTCTTATATATAGATCTGAGGGTTTGGTGGACATGTGCTGGTGGTCTCTTATATATAGATCTGAGGGTTTGGTGGACATGTGCTGGTGGTCTCTTATATATAGATCTGAGGGTTTGGTGGCCATGTGCTGGTGGTCTCTTATATATAGATCTGAGGGTTTGGTGGACATGTGCTGGTGGTCTCTTATATATAGATCTGAGGGTTTGGTGGACATGCGCTGGTGGTCTCTTATATATAGATCTGAGGGTTTGGTGGCCATGTGCTGGTGGTCTCTTATATATAGATCTGAGGGTTTGGTGGACATGTGCTGGTGGTCTCTTATATATAGATCTGAGGGTTTGGTGGACATGTGCTGGTGGTCTCTTATATATAGATCTGAGGGTTTGATGGACATGTGCTGGTGGTCTCTTATATATAGATCTGAGGGTTTGGTGGACATGTGCTGGTGATCTCTTATATATAGATCTGAGGGTTTGGTGGACATGTGCTGGTGGTCTCTTATATATAGATCTGGTGGCTTTATATACATGCGCTGGTGGTCTCTTATATATAGATCTGAGGGTTTGGTGGACATGTGCTGGTGGTCTCTTATATATAGATCTGAGGGTTTGGTGGACATGCGCTGGTGGTCTCTTATATATAGATCTGAGGGTTTGGTGGACATGTGCTGGTGGTCTCTTATATATAGATCTGAGGGTTTGGTGGCCATGTGCTGGTGGTCTCTTATATATAGATCTGAGGGTTTGGTGGACATGCGCTGGTGGTCTCTTATATATAGATCTGAGGGTTTGGTGGACATGTGCTGGTGGTCTCTTATATATAGATCTGAGGGTTTGGTGGACATGCGCTGGTGGTCTCTTATATATAGATCTGAGGGTTTGGTGGACATGTGCTGGTGGTCTCTTATATATAGATCTGGTGGTCTCTTATATATAGATCTGAGGGTTTGGTGGACATGCGCTGGTGGTCTCTTATATATAGATCTGAGGGTTTGGTGGACATGTGCTGGTGGTCTCTTATATATAGATCTGAGGGTTTGGTGGACATGTGCTGGTGGTCTCTTTCCCGCCTGGACGTCTGCCGGTCAATCAGTCAGAGGCCAACAATGACGTGAAACATGAGCCCTGGCTCCAGGGTGTAAGGACATTCATCCTCCTTTGTAGATCTCTGCCCGTCGGGGCCACCTGGCTTCTTTCAGTCTTGTCACCTCATCATTTGGACCACGTGTGACCATCAATTAATGGACTTGACCTTCACAACCAAGTGATCAATGAGACTCACATTGTCCAACACTGGGCTCGTTAGGGTTATGTCTGTTTTAATGTCAGATCTGTGTAGGGGACGGTAAGGGAGAAGCTTTGTCTAATGATGGAGATGATGGGCTCCTCTCCTGGACAGAGTCTCACAGTATTCCTGGTACAGGCTACATTATATGATCCGCATGGAGTCTTAGGTGAAACATCTACTAATGAATCTAATGGTTCCACTGAAGTCACAAAGTCTTGTATCCGCACTGTAATATAATAAAGGGTTAACTAATTGTAGGGCAGCGCATAGGGAATAAATAAGAGGATTGGGAAGACGCTGCTCAATAGCTACACACCCCCTGCCCTCGCATCGCCCATCCCTGATCCCCCACTGAACTACCCAACCATCAGACAATGGGGTAGGAATCAATAGGCGGAATCCTTGACTCCAGAAACCTCCTTGTAGAGGTCAAACTAAAGGGTCATGTGAGTCTTTGCCTCCCCCCCCCCCCTCTAAGATCCTGGAAAATCCCCAGGGGGCAATGCCACGTGGTCCTCAGGGTTGTCTTCAGGCGTGAAGTTCTCTTGATCGTATTGGCAGATGGCGGCTGTTTATACAGTGGTTGTCTGTCAGGACCATCGCCGAGTCTGGCCGAGTCCTTACTGCAGCCTCTAGGACCTTAAGGCCCCTTCCACACTAGCGGTTTTCACGCGCGAGTTATGTGCGTGCTTTTGAACTGTGTCCCATTGTTTCCAACGGGCTTGTCCTTACTTGCGTTTTTTTTTTCACGCACGTGCATGCGTTTGTTTTGTTGCGCGTCAAAATCGCAGTATGCTCCCCTTTTGCATTTCACGCACATTTTTCACGCCCCATTCAAGTCTATGGAGTAGCATTAAAAACGCATTGCACTCATAAGCACTAATGACTCCAAGGAAAAAAGCGCCAAAACGCAGCAAAACACGTCAGTTTTTCACGCACTGCACCCTGACGTGAACTGCAATGCTGGTGTGGAAGGGGCCTAACATGTTAGACTGGACGTAGTTGTGGAAGTCTAACAATGAAGAACAGAAGCCGAGCCAATCCTTGTTCCCATTCCCAGGAGTCTGTAGGGTTGTAAGTTTGCCTAAAGTTTTCTGAACTGAAGTGATACCTAAAGCATGAAGGGTCATCGAAGCCCCCGGAGAGACGAGGCTCCCGGAATAATCCTAATAACAGAGGAGGGGGAGACAATCGGATAGACACGGAGTAGTCCTTACCTGGTGGGGGAGATCTGGACCTCGGGGGCTCAGCTGTGGGGGGTGCAGAGGCTCCCGGAATAATAACAGAGGGGGGGGAGACAATCGGATAGACACGGAGTAGTCCTTACCTGGTGGTGGAGATCTGGACCTCGGGGGCTCAGCTGTGGGGGGTGCGGAGGCTCCTGGAATAATAACAGAGGAGGGGGAGACAATCGGATAGACACGGAGTAGTCCTTACCTGGTGGTGGAGATCTGGACCTCGGGGGCTCAGCTGTGGGGGGTGCGGAGGCTCCCGGAATAATAACAGAGGAGGGGGAGACGGAGTAGTCCTTACCTGGTGGTGGAGATCTGGACCTTGGGGGCTCAGCTGTGGGGGGTGCGGAGGCTCCTGAAGCTTGAGGCCCAAACACTATTCTGCCACATGGGAAGATGCCAGTGTTACCCCAGGATTATGCATTGGGAGGTGCAGGTGATGCCTCTGCTCTATCTATTGTGGTTCTCCAATAAATGTGACTGAATATTTGTGTGTCCCCAGTTTTTTGAGCTGGACGTGTACAATAGTGATGGCTCCCCACTGACCGAGGACCAGATTCACCAGCAGATGCTTTTCCTCCGAGCGCACTCCAAAAAGACGGACAAGGAGCCTGTAGGGGTGCTGACCACCGACCACAGGACCAGCTGGGGGCGCGCGTACAACCTGCTGATACGAGGTGAGTGCTCCCGGAGTATCCCATCGTGTGCCCAGTGTGGGCCCCATGGTAACACTGCTTGTTGGTCTCCCAGACCGGCTGAACCGGGAGTCTGTCCGGAGCATCCAGCGCAGCCTCTTCACCGTCTGCCTGGACGCCACAGCGCTCAAGTTCTCGGAGGATCTGTACAGCAGCCGCACCGCAGCCCAGATGCTCCACGGCGGAGGGAGCCACGCCAACAGCGGCAATCGCTGGTTTGACAAGACTTTACAGGTATAAACTCCATCCACCAGATGCCTAGTGCCCACCCAGGGGGCATGTAACCCCTAATGCACCGGGGCACAGATCTGCCAGGGCACATGTACGATTTTTCTGACACTATATTGGTCCAAGTGATAACGCTGGAGGAAGCCGTTTAACCTCTTGGATACCAGGTCGTATAATATCCCCATCAGGGGGCTGAAGAGGTGCTGCAGTAGTGGGGACCTAGCGGGGACCTTCCAGGCAATGCCATGGTGCTACACCAGCTGTAAGCCAGAAGACACTGCAGTATGTGTATATTATCATAGTCACCTAGTTTGAAAATTGTTAAATTGCGGAATGTATAAAAACCTATAAATAATATTATTTCTCCCACTTAAAGTACAAAGTTATAAAATCTTTTATATTGTTGAGCAATGGCACCGTCCACAAATTCTCGGCCTAATTATTACATTTCTCGCATTATTTCACTGGCTAAGTATATGTTGTAAAAAATTTTTTAAAAAATGCTCCAAAAAATAATCAAAAAGCAATGAAAAATCTAGTAGCAATGAAAACGTAGACTCCTCCTGCAAATAACAAGCCCCCGGTGATTCCTCGCTGTGTAACCCTGAATCTTTACCCCCCTGCAGTTTGTGGTGGGAGAAGACGGGACTTGTGGACTCATCTATGACCAGGCGACCGCCGATGCCTCCGCCGTGCTGACCATGCTGCGCCACGTTCTGGACTACTGGTAAGTGACTGGCCGGTGGTGTGTGGGCCCCTGCCCCCCAGGTATAACGGGGCCTCACCGGGGGGTTTACAGAATTATAACATCATTCTTATAGCTTTATTTTATTTTTATATGACTAAACAGAATATGAGCGACAGGAAAGTGTTTCCGTTCACTAGATGGGGGGACAGAGAGGGACATTTTGGTATCCAAAGTTGTCATCTATGGTTCCAGGGTCATCTATGGTCCTCGGGTCCTCTGTGGTCATCTATGGTTCTAGGAGTCGCTGTAACTACTGTCCCTGCTGTAATCATGCAGATAATACAGGACAATAGTCCCATGGGGCTGGGACCCCTAGACTCATGGATGACTACAGGTGACTATGGGCCTGTGAGTCCTGCTGCTTTGGATCCTGGGTCTATGTCCCCCTTCTGGCCTTATATCCATGTAATGATTGGTTAATGTGCTGTCAGGTGACGGTGCAGTAATCCCGGTGGCTCGGTGCTTAGCAGAACCAGGGCCCTGGGTTTGGATCTGACTATTTGCGTAGAATAAGAACAGTGTCAGACGGAGGTTCCTTAGGCCCCAATGTTATAGACCCTGGTGGGCAATTAGATTGTCTTCTGCTGTTAGGGCCTAGAATACGCATGCCGCCCTCTTGTTGGTGTGATTGATGTTCTCCTGTGTGTATTACTTGTCCCCACTAATGGCCGCCTCCTTCAGCTCCGAGGGCCCCGATCTGCTGCCCCCCCGCACTCCTCTCACCCGTCTCGCTCCACCTAGAAAGCTGTACTTCAACTTCCCAGCGGAGATCAAGCAGCACATCGAAGACGCCAAGCAGAACCTGGACATGTGCGTACGGGGGGGTCATGGGGGGACGGAGGGTGTGGACCCCCCATCAGGGTGAATGACCCCCCTGACTGCCCCTTGGGTTTCTCCTTCAGATTGGTCAATGACCTTGACATCTGCTGTTTCTCCTTCCCCGACTTTGGAAAGAAGTTTCCGCAGCAGCACAACATGAGGCCCGGCGCCTTCCTGCAGCTCTGCCTGGTGCTGGCGTATTACAGGTACTGGAGGCGCCGCCATCTCCTGCCCCTCGGAGACCGGCGCTGCCCATGGTGCTGACCCTCTGTCTGTATCCCCAGGTTACACGGCTCCATGTGCGCCACCATCGAGGTGGTCTCCCTGCGCAGGTTTCATCGGGGGCGGTCCGATGTGGTGCGCTGCTCCTCCCCCGAGGCACTGGAATTCATTCAAGCTGCAGATGACCCAAATAAATTGGTAGGTTCTGTGTTTTTTCTGGTCCAAATTTACCAAAACTGTTCCCAGTTCTTTTGAACCGGATGTGAAGACCCTGTGGGCTCTAGAAACAAGTACTCAGCTCCCCCGCAGCACCCCCGCAGGAGGACATGAGTAATACACAACTATCATCTCCGGGTCCTCCAGAGGAAGATGTGCGGGTGCAGCTGATCCTAAATCCTCCGCTAAAGAGAACCTGACACGGGTTTTACTCCATTAAAACTACTACCCCCATCAGGTAGGGGCTAAATGTCCTCTCTACAATTACTGAAGTCAGGCAAATATGACTCTTCTCATCATCAAGTTTAGTGTGTGTAGTGGGAGTGTCGATTATCTTTGGTTCTGTAGTACCTAGAAACAAGCTTTTTGGGTCATATTGATCTTTCGGATGACACCAGACTTGTGGTTCTTTAAGCTACAGAACCAGAGGAGCCGGGGGCTTCAGATAAAGGTCCGGCTCCTGCCTAATGTTTACCTGCCTGCATGTCCTGTAACTCACAGAGCCATAAGCCTGATGGGTCTGAAAGCAGATGCTTATCTTTAACCCCTTAACCCCGAGGCCCTCTTTCATTTTTGTGTTTTTCATTTTTCACTCCCCACCTTCAAAAATCTATAACTTTTTTTTTATATTTCCATGTACGGAGCCGTGCGGGGGCTTGTTTTCTGCGTAACAAATGGCACTTCATAGTATTTAATATTCCATGTCGTGTAATGGGAAGCGGGGGGGGAAAAAATTCCAAATGCAGTGAAAACTGTGCGCCCCAAATGACATTAACACTTTTATTCTCTAATTACCGGGAATAAGCGTTATTATTATATTTTGATGGATTCGGACATAACTGATGTGTTTATGACTTTTACTAGTTCAGGGGAAAAATGGGGGGGGGGGGGTAGAATTTCCCCCCCCCCCCCCCATTTTTCAGACCCCCTACAGTACTTTAACCCTAGATGGTCTGATCCTATCATGTATTGCAGTATTTGGGGATTTTCTACATGATCTATTACAGTGTGCAAATGGCACATTATAACAGAGACGGCTCAAATAATAAGCACTTACTGACCCGGACAAATATAAATAACCCCACGGAAAACCAGCGCTTCACCATTCTCCATTGTCGGTGACTCGGGGTCGGCCACGGCTTTATTAAAACCATTAATAATTTAACCATTTCTTTACTTGAATATATAAAAACCTTTAACCCTTCCACATTGCATAACACCAGTGTGTGCCGCCTGATCAAAGGGCATGTAGGGCAAAACCTCCCGCTGTGACAAAAATATACGAAAACCTATATAAAAAGAGGGGAGGAGGGAAAACCGATGAAGAAGAGGGTGAGTCTCTGCTGTGCAGAGTATTTAAGCATGTGCCCGCCTCCTGTACCGCCCACATTACTAGCCACACCCCCAGCACTTGTCCCTCCCATACATGAAGATGAGAGAGGAGTAACCTCCAATTACAGGGGCGCACACCTTATAGTATCCTTTCTGCAGCCCCCCCTGAGCAGTCATTAACGCAGCGGCTACTACTCTCCTAGGGGCTATCAATAGGATAAAACAAGACAGACTCCTGATCCGAGGCCGTCATAGTAACCTATCGCTGCCCCCGGATGGTGATTGAATCCAATATGGCGGCACACATGTGATGTCGGGACTTGAATGCCTCCGGCAGGTTTGCTGGGGGCGTTTACATGGTTAATACTCGCGGTTGGTGCCATCACTGACCCTGGGTGTTACTGGGGGGTGTCTGCTGCAATATGCTGCAAACACCCACCTTGTATGGAGGGGGCTCAGCCTGTGACGTAGGAGTGTGTCACACGTCGGTAAGGGGTTAATATGACACCAGCACCACAGGTCCCGGCTGCGTGATTGGCTCTTCCGCTGCCTCTAATGAACCTGACTCGTCTCACGTGAAAATGAGGTGAGAAGAGTCGTGTTTGCCGGACTTTGGGGGAGTTTATAAAGAAACTGGGTGGGATTCACATAAAAGAGGAAATTCTAGGACGACATGTCTTCCCCTGGTAGTTCAGTGGTATAAATCCTGGTGACAGGTTCCCTTTAATCCTTTCGGGGCACATTCACACCCCTAACTCCTCCTGACCCACTCACACAGTTATTGGTGTTGTTACAATGTATCAGCGCAGACAATCCTGATCGTAGCCGCAGCAGCAGTCTCTCTCCTGTCACTGATACATTGTAGCAGATCTGACCATGGAGTTATTCACTGACATGAAGCAGAGTTCTCCCTCCTCATGTAATAACCGCTTTGTCTATTCTTTCTGTGCTCAGGCAGAAGAGAAGTTCTTCCTGTTGGTTCGGGCTGTGGAGAGTCAGGAGGCGGCCACGGAGCAGGTGCGTTACCGCGGCGTCTCTTATATTACGGATCGTCTGTGTTTCATGTATCGCATTAGACGCAGTGTGGAAAAATCCTCTCCATGTCACGTCCATGTTATACCGGAAACATCCTGTAGGTGGCGCTTGTCTGTTCCGGTTTTTCTGCGTTGTGTACTGTGCACGGACTCTTATGCTGATTATTTTATCGCACGAATGTCCAGAATCCGTTTTTTTCGTTAGGATCTTGTTTAAATGTTTCCTAATGTTAACCCCTTGAAGGCAGTACTCGGTATTGCAGCGCAGTGTTATCCACCAACTCTAAACCAGAGTGAATGAGGTTCTTGTCTTGTCTGCTTTCCTAGGTGTTGCAGGGGCAGTCTGTAGATGGCGCTCTCCTGGCTCTGAAGATGCTGTGTATCACCTCGGGAATGGCGCTCCCATCGTTTTTCATGGATGCATCGTATGCGGTGTCTTCCCACTCGAAGCTCTTCACAGGACAGGTCTGTCAATGGATATACCAAATTATTAACCCCTCCCAACCCTATGACGTTACATCCTAAATCACCCCAGGAGTGATATGTAGCGCACGCGCCCGGGTATGTAGCGCACGCGCCCGGGGTTATAGGAGGGAGTAGATATATATATATATATATATATATAAGTTATACAATTCCCTCTGCCTGCAGTCACCACTAGAGGGAGCCGGTGTCATACATCTTATCACAGAGGTCGGTGTATGAGCAGCGTCTCCCCCTAGTGGTAGGTGGACAATACATTTGATATTGGGGTGTTCCTCTGGTTCTTGCAGGTGTCGTCCCCTGTGGACTGTGTCATGTGTTACGGGCCCCTGGTTCCGGACGGGTACAGCGTCTGCTTCGCCCCCTCGCAGGACCGTATCACCGTGTGTGTGTCTGCGTTTGATTGCTGCGAGGAGACGGACGCTCAGAGACTGTCGGACAGTCTGCAGGAAGCGCTGAGGGACGTGCACGCCCTAATCCTGAAGTGTCGCCCCGAGGAGTAATAACCGGACCCGAGAATCTGCTGCATAGCTATTACATGTAAGGACAGTGGCTGCGTACACAAAACGAGCAAAGCTGCTACACGGCCTGGGACCAATATAACCGCGTGTGACACGTTACGTAATCATGGGAGAGAGACGCGTCACCTGACTGAGGCCCCCGACTATGAACTGCGGGGGGGGGGGGAGGGGGGGGGATAATGGGGGTAATTATTCCTGGGTTATATCTTTGTAGATGGTTGAGCTGAGGGGCAGGTAAAATGACTGCTAGAAGCCCCCCCCCCTCCCCCGTTATATCATGGAGCCCCCCCCTCTATTATAGCTGTTACATACTGAAGCTTTAGCGGTTCTGTCCCCCCGGTCCGGCTGTTACATTCCTATACACTCGTCCCATTGCAGTTACTCCCGGGGTCCGCTGCTTCCCAGGATTGTAGATCTTGTACCTCTTGTTCTTCTTGTACCTCGGGGGGCAGCGCTGGTCACTGCTTTATGACTCTGCACGGGAATGTCTGAGATTTGGGCCTCAATAAAATGCAATAAATGGCGCTGATCAGTTCAGTGGAGTGAATGGGGTCATGGAGACAAATCTCTTCCAGGTCCTTCAGAACCTCTGCCAGAGATCCAAAAGATCCGATACCTGCCCCCAAAATAATCCAAGAAGTTACATCAATGAGCGTTACACCCATCCACGTGTTCTGGTGACCCTGGAAAGAAGGCAACTCCACATACAGTATATATATATACCATGCTACCCAGCTCCCTCCATGCATAGGGGGCAGTATTATAGTAGTTATATTCCTGTACATAGGGGGGCAGTATTATAGTAGTTATATTCCTGTACATAGGGGCAGTATTATAGTAGTTATATTCCTGTACATAGGGGGCAGTATTATAGTAGTTATATTCCTGTACATAGGGGCAGTATTATAGTAGTTATATTCCTGTACATAGGGAGCAGTATTATAGTAGTTATATCCCTGTACATAGGGGGCAGTATTATAGTAGTTATATTCCTGTACATAGGGGGCAGTATTATAGTAGTTATATTCCTGTACATAGGGGGCAGTATTATAGTAGTTATATTCCTGTACTTAGGGGGCAGTATTATAGTAGTTATATTCCTGTACATAGGGGGCAGTATTATAGTAGTTATATTCCTGTACATAGGGGGCAGTAATATAGTAGTTATATTCTTGTACATAGGGGGCAGTATTATAGTAGTTATATTCCTGTACATAGGGGGCAGTATTATAGTAGTTATATTCTTGTACATAGGGGGCAGTATTATAGTAGTTATATTCCTGTACATAGGGGGCAGTATTATAGTAGTTATATTCCTGTACATAGGGGGCAGTATTATAGTAGTTATATTCCTGTACATAGGGGGCAGTAATATAGTAGTTATATTCTTGTACATAGGGGGCAGTATTATAGTAGTTATATTCCTGTACATAGGGGGCAGTATTATAGTAGTTATATTCTTGTACATAGGGGGCAGTATTATAGTAGTTATATTCTTGTACATAGGGGGCAGTATTATAGTAGTTATATTCCTGTACATAGGGGGCAGTATTATAGTAGTTATATTCCTGTACATAGGGGGCAGTATTATAGTAGTTATATTCCTGTACATAGGGAGCAGTATTATAGTAGTTATATTCCTGTACATAGGGGGCAGTATTATAGTAGTTATATTCCTGTACATAGGGGGCGGTATTATAGTAGTTATATTCTTGTACATAGGGGGCAGTATTATAGTAGTTATATTCTTGTACATAGGGGGCAGTATTATAGTAGTTATATTCCTGTACATAGGGGGCAGTATTATAGGAGTTATATTCTTGTACATAGGGGGCAGTATTATAGTAGTTATATTCTTGTACATAGGGGGCAGTATTATAGTAGTATTATAGTAGTTATATTCCTGTACATAGGGGGCAGTGTTATAGTAGTTATATCCTGTACATAGGGGGCAGTATTATAGTAGTTATATTCCTGTACATAGGGAGCAGTATTATAGTAGTTATATTCCTGTACATAGGGGGCGGTATTATAGTAGTTATATTCTTGTACATAGGGGGCAGTATTATAGTAGTTATATTCTTGTACATAGGGGGCAGTATTATAGTAGTTATATTCCTGTACATAGGGGGCAGTATTATAGTAGTTATATCCCTGTACATAGGGAGCAGTATTATAGTAGTTATATTCCTGTACATAGGGGGCAGTATTATAGTAGTTATATTCCTGTACATAGGGGGCAGTATTATAGTAGTTATATTCCTGTACATAGGGGGCAGTATTATAGGAGTTATATTCTTGTACATAGGGGGCAGTATTATAGGAGTTATATTCTTGTACATAGGGGGCAGTATTATAGTAGTTATATTCTTGTACATAGGGGGCAGTATTATAGTAGTTATATTCCTGTACATAGGGGGCAGTATTATAGTAGTTATATTCTTGTACATAGGGGGCAGTATTATAGTAGTTATATTCCTGTACATAGGGGGCAGTATTATAGTAGTTATATTCCTGTACATAGGGGGCAGTATTATAGGAGTTATATTCCTGTACATAGGGGGCAGTATTATAGGAGTTATATTCTTGTACATAGGGGGCAGTATTATAGGAGTTATATTCTTGTACATAGGGGGCAGTATTATAGTAGTTATATTCTTGTACATAGGGGGCAGTATTATAGTAGTTATATTCCTGTACATAGGGGGCAGTATTATAGTAGTTATATTCTTGTACATAGGGGGCAGTATTATAGTAGTTATATTCCTGTACATAGGGGGCAGTATTATAGTAGTTATATTCTTGTACATAGGGGGCAGTATTATAGTAGTTATATTCCTGTACATAGGGGGCAGTATTATACTAGTTATATTCTTGTACATAGGGGGCAGTATTATAGTAGTTATATTCCTGGACATAGGGGGCAGTATTATAGTAGTTATATTCCTGGACATAGGGGGCAGTATTATAGTAGTTATATTCCTGTACATAGGGAGCAGTATTATAGTAGTTATATTCCTGGACATAGGGGGCAGTATTATAGTAGTTATATTCTTGTACATAGGGGGCAGTATTATAGTAGTTATATTCCTGTACATAGGGGGCAGTATTATAGTAGTTATATTCTTGTACATAGGGGGCAGTATTATAGTAGTTATATTCCTGTACATAGGGGGCAGTATTATAGTAGTTATATTCTTGTACATAGGGAGCAGTATTATAGTAGTTATATTCCTGTACATAGGGGGCAGTATTATAGTAGTTATATTCCTGTACATAGGGGGCAGTATTATAGTAGTTATATTCTTGTACATAGGGGGCAGTATTATAGTAGTTATATTCCTGTACATAGGGGGCAGTATTATAGTAGTTATATTCTTGTACATAGGGGGCAGTATTATAGTAGTTATATTCCTGTACATAGGGAGCAGTATTATAGTAGTTATATTCCTGTACATAGGGAGCAGTATTATAGTAGTTATATTCCTGTACATAGGGGGCAGTATTATAGTAGTTATATTCTTGTACATAGGGGGCAGTATTATAGTAGTTATATTCCTGTACATAGGGGGCAGTATTATAGTAGTTATATTCCTGTACATAGGGGGCAGTATTATAGTAGTTATATTCTTGTACATAGGGGGCAGTATTATAGTAGTTATATTCTTGTACATAGGGGGCAGTATTATAGTAGTTATATTCCTGTACATAGGGGGCAGTATTATAGTAGTTATATTCCTGTACATAGGGGGCAGTATTATAGTAGTTATATTCTTGTACATAGGGGGCAGTATTATAGTAGTTATATTCCTGTACATAGGGGGCAGTATTATAGTAGTTATATTCCTGTACATAGGGGGCAGTATTATAGTAGTTATATACTTGTACATAGGGGGCAGTATTATAGTAGTTATATACTTGTACATAGGGGGCAGTATTATAGTAGTTATATCCCTGTACATAGGGGGCAGTATTATAGTAGTTATATTCTTGTACATAGGAGGCAGTATTATAGTAGTTATATTCTTGTACATAGGGGGCAGTATTATAGTAGTTATATTCCTGTACATAGGGGGCAGTATTATAGTAGTTATATTCCTGTACATAGGGGGCAGTATTATAGTAGTTTATGCTTATTTCATAAATTGTATATATTATAAAGCACAGAATAATTAGATAACACTTTCAGTTCCCTGCATGTTCTTGGTGTTAATCTTGGGCTTTTTCACGATTCAGTGATTGCCATTGATGTTTTATTTGGATTTGTTGGGAACTTTCTTTGACACACTGGGGAAAGACTGAACACAAAGTATGTAAAGAAGTCAGTGGAAGTTGCTGGAGGAAGTGTCATTGTTTGGGGAATGTTTTCTTTCACATTTCATTTTTTTTCCCATTGATCTGTTGTCTGTGTAATGGAACGTGTCCTATTGTTTCACGGATGCGGATCTCAGAAGACGTTCGGTCTGCAAAAATGAAACCTATGACCGGTCTGTTGCTCGGAAACCAATGTTAAACCTTCAGTTCTTTTTGCGAACATGAAAAAAATGTATCCGAAGCAGAAGAAGACTCAACGGACACCCGGCAGTGTGAATCCGTCCTGACTTTCCCGTGATCCCTGACTTCTTGTGCCATTAACAAGTTAACCCCCCTCCCTTTTCCCTCCGGCAGCAGTTTGTCCAGATGAAGGCCTAAGGGGTGACCCCATCAGCCAGAGCAAAATAAGTTGTTCTTTTTCAAGTCTGTGATTTCTAGAATATTTTATCTTTACAACATCACAAACTCATTCAAGTCCCCTGAGAAGGACAAATGCAGGAGAGGAAAGGATAACGCAGAGAATCTCCATGGGTAATCGTACCATCAGTGCAGCAGGAATCGCTCGCTAGTTCTGCGCTGAATAAGGTAAGGATCTGTCTGGTCGCAGTGTTGCACCGTTTCAGTGTTTGGTTTGAAGACTTTCTCTTCAGTGTCCAAACCTCATTAGCAGAAAGAATCCAATGATTAGACTCGTCTTTGCTGAGGAGCAGGTTGTGTGGAGAGAAGTGTCCACAGTTCATTATATAGCCGGTCCCCTACTTAAGAACACTCGACTTACATACGACCCCCCTAGTTACACACAGACCTCTGGATATTGGTAATTTCCTGTACTTTAGCCCTAGGATACAATAATCAGCTGTAACAGTTATCACAGGCGTCTGTAATGAAGATTTATTGTTATTCCTGATTCTTATGAGATTCCAACATTTTTAAAATCCAATAGTCACAGAGACCAAAAAAATTTTGACTGGGGTTGCAATAATAAAGAATACGGTTCTAACTTACATACAAACTCAACTTAAGAACAAACCTACAGAACCTATCTTGTATGTAACTTGGGGACTGCCTGTAGTGAAAGCAGGTTAAATTCATGTGGATCTGATGGGAAACAATATGTTTGTCGACAAACTGGGGAAAAACCTAAAGTGTGTAGAGAAGTCAGTGAGAGGCGGTGGAGGAAGTGTCAGGGTTTGGGGAATGTTTTCTGCAGCAGGACCTGAGCCTCTCATACAGATACATGGCCGAGTGACTGCAAGTGTTTATCAGAACCTTCTTCCACATCACGTGGTCCCTTCCTTGTGTTCATCACTTATTCATGTACATTCACAACGGATAAGGAAGTTCCTTGACACAAAACTTTGAAACAATGAAAAGGCCCCGGCTCCGAGTCCTCAAAAATCCTTCAAATGTTCATGAATGGAGGTTACATAATCTGTAGCTCTGATCTGCGGTGTCGTGGTCCAGCAGTAGCGGCAGGCGGCCACGTGTGGCACCGTTCTGTGTGTGATGGAAGGTGGGGGCTGTAGGTGATACATGTTGCAGTGTTATTATCTCCATTCTAAGCGATGACGTCACATCAGTAATATGAAGCGGGTGCCTCGGTGTAAGACGGGGGACGCCTTCCCATGAGCCTCTTGTGTAGTTTCTTCTATGATGTCCAGGATGCAGGAGACATTCCTAGATTCCCAGCCTCTTCCCAGAATCCCTCACATCTTCACTGATTAAAAATATCCATCATCCTGTACATTGTATCTGTAGAGGATCCTCCGGAGCTGCGCTCTCAGTGCGCGACTATAGGATGCAGGAAAAGAGAGCGCTATGAAGGGGTTAAATACACCCCAGAAAGGACTGAGACTTCTCTGTGTGACAGTAATGATGATGTATGAGGAGAGGAGGCTCTAGGACCCTGCAGGATCCCCAGCCTGGAATATTGACCCCCGCAGCGAGGTCAGAACGGATGGGGGGCAGTTAGTCCCAGATATTCTCCGGTGGGTCGTAGAGGCAACGTCCAGCAGTCTCTCACCTGAGGTGCTGCCCCTGAGAGCCCTGGGGCTGCGGTGCGCCCCCCGGTGGTGCAATCATTCCGACCTCTGGATACAATGATATAAAGTGTGTAACAATCTAATACTCATCATCAGTGAAGTGTTCTAAGCACCAAACCGATCGCTGTATGTTCTATAATTTGTAGCTTTTACAAGTACAAGTGGTTCCCTACTTAAGGACACCCAACTTACAGACGACCCCTAGTTACAGACGGACCCCTCTGCCCCCTGTGACCTCCGGTGACCCCTCTGCCCCCTGTGACCTCTGGTGACCTCTCTGGATGTTACTATAGTCCCATGCTGCACTGATCAGCTGTAAGGTGTCTGTAATGAAGATTTATTGATAATCCTTGGTCCCATTACAGAAAAAAAAAATTAAATTGCAATTGTCACCAGGACAAAAAAAATTTTGTCTGAAGCTACAATTATAAAATATACAGTTTCGACTTACATACAAATTCAACTTAAGAACAAATCTATGGACCCTATCTTGTAGGTAACTCGGGGACTAGCTGTATACTGGGGCTGTCCTCACACTGCTGTGCCCTAAGCTCTCTGCATTAAACTCCACTGCTCCTCCCCTCTTCTCTGATTGAATACTACAGCATCCACTCATAACAGGGGGGAGGAGCCAGGGAGACGTTATATGCACAGAGAAGCTAAGGGCACAGCAGTGTGAGGACAGGTCCCTAGTGTTCCATGTCCAGCTACAATTCTGGAATATGATCTGTTTTTCAATATCCTGCTGCTGCTAAAAAGGCACAAATGTACATTTACCTGTTTCTCCAGGGACAATACCTGACCCCGTGTGCAGAGAACTAAGAACACAGCAGTGTGAGGACACCACCCTGTAATGTAAATCCATATTTCACAGTCCTGCTGCTGCTAAAAGTGGACACGCATGTATGATTCTACATCTCACCAGGGACAATACCTAACACTGTGTGCAGAGAGCTAAGAACACAGCAGTGTGAGGACATGACCCCGCTGCATATAGAGAAGATAAAATCCTGGTATATAAATCCATATTTCACAGTCCTGCTGCTACTAAAAGTGGCCGCGCATGTATGATTCTACATCTCACCAGGGACAATACCTAACACATCCCCATTGCATATGGTATATAAATCCATTTTTCACGGTTCTGCTGCTACTAAAAGCTTACAGAAAGGTCTGAGTACACATCTCTATTACAAGATCTGTATTGCTCATAGATTCCAATCAGAGTTGGAGAAGCCATTTTTATCAGATCTTATATCTATTTAATACAGCGCCCCCCGTGCACCCAGGATGCTCCAGGTACTGCAGCTCCGTGTCCTGAAAATGAATGTGACTAAAGTGCAATATCCCTCCCAGCCTGTGGCCGGCGGTGGCGCTGTTTATGTCATCCTCTTACTACCCTGAGCTTCTTTGGGTGGACAATAGGTTTTGGATCGCAGTGTGTGACCCCGGGGAAGGGGTGTGTGGGTGCCCCCTGACTCCTGCACTCCCCTGATGATGTGACGAGGATCCTAAGGACCAAAATCTGGACGCCCCCCCCCCCCTCCCCCGGTCACCGCCATCGCTGACACAATATTTGGCATTAACCCTTTGTTCCCCGCCACCGATGGCTGAATGTGACCTTTAGAAGGAGAAGAACAGAAGGAGGAAAGTGAAGTGGAAGCAGAGGGAGAATATTGGGAGGAGGAGAAGAGGGAACAGTGGGGGGACCCAGAATTACAGGGAAGAGGAGGAGAGGAGAGGGGGAGAGAATCACAGGCAGAGGAGGAGGAGGGAGGCAGACAGCGGCCGCTGCAGAAGGAATTGCTGCAGGATCACAGGGGGGAGACGCTGAGCGGGGGCGAGGAGAGACCCCCCATCCTGACACATCCATCCGAGGACCCCCCTAAAACAAGCAGCACCGCGCCCGCCCCCCACAGACATGTCCAGCGAGAAAACAGGTGACATCATGGATGGGGAGAATGAATGGGGGGCGGCATCATCATGATGGGGGGCAATGGTCCGACGCCTTCATCCTGTCTGTGATGCTCATCATCCTCATCATCAGCACCAAATATCCCCCCGGCACAGCTGGAGCCCCCCGGGGGGGAGCAGAGGGGGCTGTGCTGGAATGGAGGGCAGGGGGAGAATATACCAGGCCATATACATCCCAAACTATATGTATTCTGTATATACCGCAGCTCCATCTATATACATCAATCCATATCATACATTGTATATCTGCTATATATATATATACTTCATGATACATTGTATATCTGTATGGAGGATCCCCC
Organism: Engystomops pustulosus; assembly: GCF_040894005.1. Taxonomy (NCBI): domain Eukaryota; kingdom Metazoa; phylum Chordata; class Amphibia; order Anura; family Leptodactylidae; genus Engystomops; species Engystomops pustulosus. The sequence goes on from NC_092419.1 coordinate 2,130,788, forward strand.
TCTACTGTATATATATATATATATACTTCATGATACATTGTATATCTGTATGGAGGATCCCCCTCTGCTATATACATATATATACTGCATGATACATTGTATATGGTCTCCATGTGAAAGGTTTATTGGTCCTGTGCTATATACATAGTACTGTATATATGGTATATGTACACAGCTGACTATATATGGTATGTGTATACAGCTGCCTGTAAATAACCTGTATATATGGTATGTGTATATAGCTCTGTGTATATAGCCTGTGTATATGGTATATGTACACAGCTGCCTGTATATAGCTCTGTGTATATAGCTGTGTGTATATAGCCTGTATATATGGTATGTGTATATAGCTGCCTGTATATAACCTGTATATATGGTACGTGTATATAGCTGTGTGTATATAGCCTGTATATATGGTATATGTGTATATAGCTGCCTGTATATAGCCTGTATATATGGTACGTGTATATAGCCTGTATATATGGTATGTGTATATAGCCTATATGGTATGTGTATATAGCCTATATGGTATGTGTATATAGCCTGTATATATGGTATGTGTATATAGATCTGTGTATATAGCTGTGTGTATATAGCCTGTATATATGGTTTGTGTATATAGCTGCCTGTATACGGCTGTGGCTCTATCTTCGGATCGCCGCGGTTGTCCTGTCACTTCTTGTGTGTTGTGACCTGTTGTTGCCCCGGGGGGTTGTTATCTCCAGCGCTGTGACTGACAATGTCCTCTCTCTTCTTTCTCGCCCCCTCCCGTCCTTCCTTCTCGTTCTCCTCAGGCCCCCCGGACTCTGGACCCCACAGCTCCCCCCCACCTTATAACCAGCCCGGGGGAGAGGGTCCCTGTAATGGGGTTATTCCAGGTTATAATGATCCCCCACCCCAGCCCGCCAGTGCTACCCTTCCTCGTCAGGATGCTCAAGGCTATCTTCAAGAGACCCCCTTTACAGGAGCCCCCCCGGCCCCCCAGGGGTACGTGGTGCAGACCCATACCCCCACAGGGACCATGCCAGTGGGGGGGTACGTGCAACAACCTACAGGGTACCCCATGCACCTGCAGCCCTGCACCGCCTACGTCCCCGTCTATCCAGTGGGAACGGTGAGTACAGACACATCACCTTTAAATTACTCTGCTTGTATTAAAGGGACGGCGATAACCAATATGGCCGCCAGTGCAATGGTTGTTACTCCGCTTTCCAAAATGTGGTCCAGGACTGTGGTTTGCATCGGGGGGGGGAGTCGCACTTTATGGATTGATTGTAATTTACTCTTTCTTATGTCTTCAACAGCAATACCAAGCGGGCAATGTGCCCCCCCAGCCTGGCATCCCACCTCCTCAGATCCCCCCGGGACTGGCCCTCTTAGAGCCGCGCCGCCCTCCCCATGACTACATGCCCATCGCGGTGCTCACCACAATCTGCTGCTTCTGGCCCACCGGAGTCATCGCCATCATCAAGGCTGTGCAGGTGGGTGCCGGCGAGTGCGGGGGGCGGGGGTCCCGTCCATCCTCCATGTAAGGACGGATCATAGCAGATATCCCAGTGGTTTCATAATATGTTTGGTAATTTGTGGTATTTGTTATAATAAAGCTGTGACCCAAGGACCGGGGCGGCGAGGGTCAGGTAGAAGCTTCCATGGTTCTCTATCCTTGTACAAAGCCCGAAGAGCCACATCTTCTGCTGCACTGGGGGCGTCTGGGGTAAATGGTGTGGGGGGGGGGGGGGCTCCTGAGCAGATCAGTCCTTCAATGGGACCCCAGCGCCTGGACCTTGTCTCCTATCCTGTGTAATTTTGTAACCATAGCGGATACTTGGTCCCACCAGAGGAGAAGGCGGTGAGAGCCGCATCATTATTAAGGTCTAATATGGAAGAACATGGGGAGACGCTAGTGGCAGGAGAATGGACTCTGATAATATTGTATCAGATCCGGGTCCACAGATGGATCCTGAGCTACACCGCTGAATAAACCGCTGGTGCCCCTGAGCTTCATCTCCCTCCCCGGAAGAACTTCTTATAAATCCTTTCTGATCTTCCTGTGTTTGGAGAAATCTTCTGCTGTTTGGAGAAATCTAAGGATTTAGGCCCCGGATGAACGTCTCCTGATACTTGTTTCTGTGTTGGATTGGGAGGTTCATCCGTCGGTTGTACAGATCCAGGGATGGACTTTCCACCTGAAATTGATCTGCTCCCTCATAGTCTGGGTTGTAGGCCCAGGATTGGTTCAGGTCTCTGGTACCGGCCAAGTCCATCCACTGTGCCTTGTGCCAGAGGTCCAAGCCTCTCATCTTGTGTTATGGCTGAAGTCCATCCTCTCCACATGTGCGATTATTTCTGTGGTGATCTGAATGGTCGGGTGAGCAGGTCAGAGGTCAGGAACCCAAGGTTGACCCCCCCTGAAGCAGCGCGGTTACTTTGTGTCACATCTATGGGTTAGACCTTTTGGCTGATTGTTCAGCATCGGGGCAGAGGGTCACTGACCTCACTACTAACCTGACTGTAGCCCTCGTTCTGCACCTACCTCTGCTCTTCATCGCTGATGTGCCTACAAGTAAAGTGACCCTGATGATGTGGGAGACTTTTCCACACTGGAAGGCGCCTGAGCTATTATCATGTCCGATATTTACTGATGTTCTATTTCTTGCCCTTTGCCTCATTTTCTGACTCCCCCCCCTGTGCTGTGTGCCCCGGCCTGCCGCCTACAGCTCTCCCTGCCTGGACCTCGGCCTAGGCCTACACTACGCCCTCAGGGCGACGGATCAGTGTTACTTGACCTTGTGGTCCAAATCCCTGGAGAACCATGTGGGAAGTTCATCAGATTGGGTCCCAGTGCATCACAGTTACATTATAAGAGATGAGATTCCTGGGCTCTGGTGGCCGGGTCCATCTCTGATTCCTATAGGTAACTGTTATATCCGTGTATTTACCCCTCCTGCCCCTGACCTTCATCTCTCCTGTCCATCTTCTCTCCAGTTCTCTTGCCTCTTGGTCCATGTTCTCCGGGCCTCAGGTTCAGGTCTCTGGAGACGTTGAGCTCCCGCGGTCAGTCCCGTTGGCTTTGCTCGGTTCCTCTCTGTTGCTCGGTTCCTCTCTGTTGCCCGGTTCCTCTCTGTTGCCCGGTTCCTCTCTGTTGCCCGGTTCCTCTCTGTTGCCCGGTTCCCCTCTGTTGCCCGGTTCCCCTCTGTTGCCCGGCTCCCCTCTGTTGCTCGGCTCCTCTATGTTGCTCGGCTCCTCTCTGTTGCTCGGCTCCTCTCTGTTGCTCGGCTCCTCTCTGTTGCTCGGCTCCTCTCTGTTGCTCGGCTCCTCTCTGTTGCCCGGCTCCTCTCTGTTGCCCGGCTCCTCTCTGTTGCCCGGCTCCTCTCTGTTGCCCGGTTCCTCTCCGTTGCCCGGTTCCTCTCCGTTGCCCGGTTCCTCTCCGTTGCCCGGTTCCTCTCCGTTGCCCGGTTCCTCTCCGTTGCCCGGTTCCTCTCCGTTGCCCGGTTCCTCTCCGTTGCTCGGTTCCTCTCCGTTGCCCGGTTCCTCTCCGTTGCCCGGTTCCTCTCCGTTGCCCGGTTCCTCTCCGTTGCCCGGTTCCTCTCCGTTGCCCGCTTCCTCTCCGTTGCCCGGTTCCTCTCCGTTGCTCGGTTCCTCTCCATTGCTCGGTTCCTCTCTGTTGCTTGTGGAGTCTTGTTTCCGATTAGTATTCGTCTCTGTAGGTGGAGGTTGGGCTTTCTAATAGTTTCCTAGCGGCCGTTTTGTAATTTCTGTGCAGACTTCATACGTCTCCTCTCCCGGGTGTCTCTGTGTGGGTGGAGGCTCAGATCTGAACACTCTGTTTCCTCTTCTCCATCACTCGCTGCTTTATTGCTTCAAGATTTTTTATTAACAGTTTTTAAAATAGGAAACCAGGAATTACAAATGTGACAGAAATTTACTCCCCAATAACCTGTGTGTCTCATAGATAAAGGCATCAGAGGAAAGACCATGCACAGACTATGGACAGACCATGCACGCACCACACACACGCCATGCACAGACCACGCACAGGCCCTGCACAGACTATGGACAGACCATGCACACGCCATGCACAGACCATGCATCCGGCATGCACACGCTATGCACGCACCATGCAAAGGCCCTGCACAGACTATGGACAGACTATGGACAGACCATGCACGCACCACACACACGCCATGCACAGACCATGCAAAGGCCACGCTCACACTCTGCACACACCATGCACGCACCACGCCTAGGCCCTGCACACGCCATGCACAGACTATGGACAGACCATGCACGCACCACACACACGCCATGCACAGACCATGCATCCGCCATGCACAGACCATGCATCCGCCATGCACACGCTATGCACGCACCATGCAAAGGCCACGCTCACACTCTGCACACGCCATGCACACACCATGCACGCACCACGCACAGGCCCTGCACAGACCATGCACACGCCATGCACAGACTATGGACATGCCCTACACATGCTATGCACACACCATGCAAAGGCCACGCTCGCACTCTGCACACGCCATGCACAGACCACGCACAGACCATCACAGACCACGCACACGCCATGCACAGACTATGGACAGACCATGCACACGCCATGCACAGACTATGGACAGACTATGCACACGCCATGCACAGACTATGGACAGACCATGCATCCGCCATGCACACGCTATGCACACACCATGCAAAGGCCACGCTCACACTCTGCACACGCCATGCACGCACCACGCACAGGCCCTGCACAGACCATGCACACGCCATGCACAGACTATGGACATGCCCTACACATGCTATGCACACACCATGCAAAGGCCACGCTCGCACTCTGCACACGCCATGCACAGACCACGCACAGACCATCACAGACCACGCACACGCCATGCACAGACTATGGACAGACCATGCACACGCCATGCACAGACTATGGACAGACTATGCACACGCCATGCACAGACTATGGACAGACCATGCACACGCCATGCACAGACTATGGACAGACCATGCACACGCCATGCACAGACTATGGACAGACCATGCACACGCCATGCACAGACTATGGACAGACCATGCATCCGCCATGCACACGCTATGCACACACCATGCAAAGGCCACGCTCACACTCTGCACACGCCATGCACACACCATGCACGCACCACGCACAGGCCCTGCACAGACCATGCACACGCCATGCACAGACTATGGACAGACCATGCACACGCCATGCACAGACTATGGACAGACCATGCATCCGCCCTACACATGCTATGCACACACCATGCAAAGGCCACGCTCACACTCTGCACACACCATCACAGACCACGCACACACCACGCCTAGGCCCTGCACAGAACATGCACACGCCATGGAGCCTGGGGGGAGCTGGATTGTTAGAGATCAGAGGTCTCATTGAGTGTAGAAGAAATGTTAAAAAAGGATAAAACCCTGAGCAGTCCATCAATCAGTGAATGACAGGAGGTGACAGGGACCCCTCTGAGTTGTACGTTGTGTCTAGGACGACCTCCTGTAGCAATGTCTGTAGTTTGTGTGATTTTTCTTCATAAAATTCATTTTGTGTTTTTGATCTGGGATAATTTTTTGTCTCAATCCGTTTTGGTCTCCATAGCAACTAGAAAGGACCAGAATGTTTTAGATCGGGAACAAGGGTTAAGGTTTACACCTCGAGGCTCCATCTGGAAAGGGACCTGGACCAATGAGCTGCAAAGCCAACGGTTACCCGGGCCTCGGTCCATTGGGCCAACACTCTTATTGGACCGGTCTCCTGTCCTGGATCCCCAATGTAAGGAATTGTGGCATCACCTGACCAGACAGATGGGTCACGAGGTCTGTCAATAATCAGGGTGCCGAAGTGGGCTTCAGGGTGGGCTTCCTAACCTCACCCCAGATGTGTAACACTAACCGGCTGTGGTCGCTTCCTTTGTGCTGAGCCACCAGGGACCGGATACACAAAATGTACAAGAGACAGAACTGGTCTGTAAGAGGGAGACCGCGGCTTACCATGAGGGGGCAGTCACCCCTGGGTCCAGGAGCTTAATGGGGTCCCCTATAGCAGAGGCCCCAGAGCATTGGCTTCCTGATGGATGAGGCCTCTGGCCGGAGCCTCCTTATGTTTCGTATGATGGTTCCTCCTGATGGATGAGGCCTCTGGCCGGAGCCTCCTTATGTTTCGTATGATGGTTCCTCCTGCCCTTGCCCTCTCTAGGTGTCACTTTATGGTAATAACCTCCTGTCCCTCCATCGTTGCAGGTGCGGACGGCTTTGGCTCGCGGAGACATCATGTCGGCAGAAATCGCTTCTCGTGAGGCGCGGAACTTCTCGTTCATCAGCCTGGCGGTGGGCATCGCGGCCATGGTCCTGTGCACCATCCTCACGGTGGTCATCATCATCGCAGCTCAGCACCATGACAATGACTGGGGTAACTGAACCATCCCTCGGGGACTTGGGGGCGTCCGATGCACAGGCCGAGCCACCAAGATCTCACCCAGCACTTTCTTAAGTCGCCTGCGTCCAAACCTTCTATTTCTAGATTCTTCTCTTTGGTTTTTCATCCTCTTTGTCGTCTTCCTTTTCAGGTTTTCCTTCTTGTGTTCTTCCCTCTTTCTCCTCTTGCCCATTTGCCCCTCTGTATTTGCCCCTTGTTTGACTTGTTTCCATCCCTCCTTTGGTTGACCACGTTTAACCCCTTCATCTTCTCTCTCTTCTTCCGTGTTTCCATCCAGCACAGAGCTCTCCGACCTTCTCCCCCTCCCTTGTTCTAATGATACCGGTGCCATCTGGGGTGTTATGGGGTAAAATGGGAGTTTCATGGGGTATTTTTCAGCTGTGTGATGCAGATCTCCATTAGGCTGAGAAGTAAAGACTCCGGGAGACCTGATGGATTTGGGAATATCAGAGGACGGTCACGTGGACAGACAGCAAGGCGAACTTTACAAGGAATGAGTGGACATTATTGGAATGAATGTGTGACACGGGATGGGACAATGCGGCCAAAGACGTGGTCCTGGTGGGCTGAGGGGTATTTGGTCAAAACTGCCCAATTCCCTCTGAGGCATCTGGTGTCAGAAGACTGGGGGACCCCCAAGATTTGGCAGCCAGCACCCGATGTCTATGGTAATGAGTGATGATGGATAAGCCATAAGGAGGACGGGGCGATGGAGATGACACTCAAGTGTTGGGCCCACGAGGTGCTGGGGGGCAGTGCTGGGGGGAAGTGCGGGGGGGCAGTGCTGGGAGACAGTGCTGGGGGGCAGTGCAGGGAGGCAGTGCTGGGAGACAGTGCAGGGGGGCAGTGCAGGGGGGGCAGTGCAGGGGGGCAGTGCAGGGAGGCAGTGCTGGGAGACAGTGCAGGGGGGGCAGTGCAGGGGGGGCAGTGCAGGGGGGCAGTGCAGGGAGGCAGTGCTGGGAGACAGTGCAGGGGGGGCAGTGCAGGGGGGGCAGTGCAGGAGGCAGTGCTGGGGGCCAGTGCTGGGGGGCAGTGCAGGAGGCAGTGCAGGGGGGCAGTGCTGGGGGGCAGTGCAGGGGGGCAGTGCTGGGGGACAGTGCTGGGGGGCAGTGCAGGGAGGCAGTGCTGGGAGACAGTGCAGGGGGGCAGTGCAGGGGGGGCAGTGCAGGGGGGCAGTGCAGGGAGGCAGTGCTGGGAGACAGTGCAGGGGGGGCAGTGCAGGGGGGGCAGTGCAGGAGGCAGTGCTGGGGGGCAGTGCTGGGGGGAAGTGCGGGGGGGCAGTGCTGGGGGGCAGTGCAGGGAGGCAGTGCTGGGAGACAGTGCAGGGGGGGCAGTGCAGGGGGGGCAGTGCAGGAGGCAGTGCTGGGGGCCAGTGCTGGGGGGCAGTGCAGGAGGCAGTGCTGGGGGGCAGTGCAGGGGGGCAGTGCAGGGGGGGCAGTGCAGGAGGCAGTGCTGGGGGGCAGTGCTGGGGGGCAGTGCTGGGGGGCAGTGCAGGGAGGCAGTGCTGGGAGACAGTGCAGGGGGGCAGTGCAGGGGGGCAGTGCAGGGAGGCAGTGCTGGGAGACAGTGCAGGGGGGGCAGTGCAGGGGGGCAGTCCGGGGGGGACAGTGCTGGGGGGCAGTGCTGGGGGGCAGTGCTGGGGGGGCAGTGCAGGGGGGCAGTGCAGGAGGCAGTGCTGGGGGGCAGTGCTGGGGGACAGTGCTGGGGGGCAGTGCTGGGGGGCAGTGCTGGGGGACAGTGCTGGGGGGGCAGTGCTGGGGGGCAGTGCTGGGGGGGACAGTGCTGGGGGGGACAGTGCTGGGGGGCAGTGCTGGGGGGCAGTGCTGGGGGGCAGTGCTGGGGGGCAGTGCAGGGGGGGCAGTGCAGGGGGGGCAGTGCAGGGGGGCAGTCCGGGGGGGGCAGTGCTGGGGGGCAGTGCAGGGGGACAGTGCTGGGGGGCAGTGCTGGGGGACAGTACTGGGGGGCAGTGCAGGGCGTGATGAAGCCTCGCGGTGTTCCCTGTCCATGTGGTGCGCACTGAGTATCTCCAATAATTAACCCCAGACGTGATATGTCTTACACCAGAGCAGTTCCCCGACCGTGTGACAGATGTCTGAATTAAGGGGGTGAGAAATCCCTTTAACACTGACGTCGCCGCTTCATCATTTCCTGACACTGAGACCCGAAACTTTATATTTCCTGAAGCTCAAAGTGAATCTGGAGTCATGAAAATAAAGTCACGTCTGGAGGCGGCACATTATAGAGCAGGAGGAGCTGAGCAGGTAGATAGATATTGTCGTGGGGTAGAGTTATTATAACTTGTTATTTATTCCGTTATATTGTACTCTTTTGCTATCTGGTAGCTGTCATTTCCAATAGCCCCGCCCCCGGGAGGAGATTGATGCTTCTAAGTATAGAAATTATACATTGTACTTAATCTTTCACCATAAACCTGCTCCTCCTGCTCTATAACATGCCGCCTGCAGAAAGGATCGTATTTCCATGGGATCCGGGCGCTGTAATTACTTCTCTGACACTTCATTTCTGGGTGACAGGACCATTACTATTATATTATATACCAGACACAATAGTTCTGGTCCCTATTCCCGGGTCTGTAGTTCTGCTCCCTATATTCGGGTCTGTAGTTCTGATCCCTATTCCCGGGTCTGTAGTTCTGATCCATATTCGCGGTTCTGGTACCGCAGTAGTATTATATTATATATCAGACACACTAGTTCTGTTCCCTATTCCCGGGTCTGTAGTTCTGGTCCATATTCCCGGGTCTGTAGTTCTGGTCCATATTCCCGGGTCTGTAGTTCTGGTCCATATTCCCAGGTCTGTAGTTCTGCTCCCTATTCCCGGGTCTTTAGTTCTGCTCCCTATTCCCGGGTCTGTAGTTCTGGTCCATATTCCCGGGTCTGTAGTTCTGGTCCATATTCCCGGGTCTGTAGTTCTGATCCCTATTCTCGGGTCTGTAGTTCTGGTCCATATTCCCGGGTCTGTAGTTCTGCTCCCTATTCCCGGGTCTGTAGTTCTGCTCCCTATTCCCGGGTCTGTAGTTCTGCTCCCTATTCCCGGGTCTGTAGTTCTGCTCCCTATTCCCGGGTCTGTAGTTCTGCTCCCTATTCCCGGGTCTGTAGTTCTGCTCCCTATTCCCGGGTCAGTAGTTCTGCTCCCTATTCCCGGGTCTGTAGTTCTGGTCCATATTCCCGGGTCTGTAGTTCTGATCCCTATTCTCAGGTCTGTAGTTCTGGTCCCTATTCCCGGGTCTGTAGTTCTGGTCCATATTCCCTGGTCTGTAGTTCTGCTCCCTATTCCCGGGTCTGTAGTTCTGGTCCATATTCCCGGGTCTGTAGTTCTGGTCCATATTCCCTGGTCTGTAGTTCTGCTCCCTATTCCCGGGTCTGTGGTTCTGGTCCATATTCCCGGGTCTGTAGTTCTGCTCCCTATTCCCGGGTCTGTAGTTCTGCTCCCTATTCCCGGGTCTGTAGTTCTGATCCCTATTCCCGGGTCTGTAGTTCTGATCCCTATTCCCGGGTCTGTAGTTCTGCTCCCTATTCCCGGGTCTGTAGTTCTGCTCCCTATTCCCGGGTCTGTAGTTCTGCTCCCTATTCCCGGGTCTTTAGTTCTGCTCCCTATTCCCGGGTCTGTAGTTCTGCTCCCTATTCCCGGGTCTGTAGTTCTGATCCCTATTCCCAGGTCTGTAGTTCTGCTCCCTATTCCCGGGTCTGTAGTTCTGGTCCCTATTCCCGGGTCTGTAGTTCTGCTCCCTATTCCCGGGTCTTTAGTTCTGCTCCCTATTCCCAGGTCTGTAGTTCTGGTCCATATTCCCGGGTCTGTAGTTCTGGTCCATATTCCCGGGTCTGTAGTTCTGATCCCTATTCTCGGGTCTGTAGTTCTGGTCCATATTCCCGGGTCTGTAGTTCTGCTCCCTATTCCCGGGTCTGTAGTTCTGCTCCCTATTCCCGGGTCTGTAGTTCTGCTCCCTATTCCCGGGTCTGTAGTTCTGCTCCCTATTCCCGGGTCTTTAGTTCTGCTCCCTATTCCCGGGTCTGTAGTTCTGGTCCATATTCCCGGGTCTGTAGTTCTGGTCCATATTCCCGGGTCTGTAGTTCTGATCCCTATTCTCGGGTCTGTAGTTCTGGTCCATATTCCCGGGTCTGTAGTTCTGCTCCCTATTCCCGGGTCTGTAGTTCTGCTCCCTATTCCCGGGTCTGTAGTTCTGCTCCCTATTCCCGGGTCTGTAGTTCTGCTCCCTATTCCCGGGTCTGTAGTTCTGATCCCTATTCCCGGGTCTGTAGTTCTGCTCCCTATTCCCGGGTCTTTAGTTCTGCTCCCTATTCCCGGGTCTGTAGTTCTGCTCCCTATTCCTGGGTCTGTAGTTCTGCTCCCTATTCCTGGGTCTGTAGTTCTGATCCCTATTCCCGGGTCTGTAGTTCTGATCCCTATTCTCGGGTCTGTAGTTCTGCTCCCTATTCCCAGGTCTGTAGTTCTGATCCATGTTCCCGGGTCTGTAGTTCTGATCCATATTCCCGGGTCTGTAGTTCTGCTCCCTATTCTCGGGTCTGTAGTTCTGCTCCCTATTCCCGGGTCTGAAGTTCTGATCCATATTCGCGGTTCTGGTCCCGCAGTAGTATTATATTATATACCAGACACACTAGTTCTGATCCATATTCCCGGTTCTGGTCCCGTAGTAGTATTATATTATATACCAGACACACTAGTTCTGATCCATATTCCCGGTTCTGGTCCGCTGGAGCTGCCGTTACCTGGGGGAATGTTTCCTTGACAATCTGATTAATTGGCTTTTGTGTTGCCCTTATTACGGAGATATTTCTGGAGCCTTTTCATCAGTTTGATACATTTGGGTCACGGGAAACGTTCTCACCAGCGGCAGGAAACCGGACCGGGCGCCATTTACACCCGGTATAATCCGCACAATGTCACACTGGAGTCCTGGACAGCGGTGCCATTGGGTCTGTCAGGGTTCTGTGGAG